>NC_090610.1:5725796-5748591 GCF_004359215.1 Bremia lactucae | reverse complement strand
ATCGTATATACGGACCATGCGTCATTACGCACGGCCGTCAATAGCCCACACCTCTCGCAAAGAATGGCGAGGTGGCTATCCTTCTTCGCGGAGTATAACTTCTCCGTCGAATATAAACCAGGACGACTTAATGTCGTCGCTGATGCGTTATCACGCCGACCCGATTTCGAGTCAGCAGTGCACCCCAACAGTAAAAGTGATCTTACTGTTGCAACACTCACTACGAGTGTTCCATCATCAACCTTAGTTGATGAAATAAAGAAAGCCTATAAAGAAGATAAGGACCTTCTTTGTCTGATGGATCATTTAATGAATCCATCCGATAAATCTTTTAAAGATCTACCGGCTTTATATCGATCGTCATCCGATCGATACACAACACGTAACGGCTTATTGTATTACACAGCCGTTACCGGCGACACCCCACGTGTCGTCGTCCCGACTCACAATGATTTGCGCTTGCGCATCATGTATGAGTGTCACGATGCTCCAACAAGTGGACATCGTGGACGTGAGAAGACTTACCTCACGGTAAGTCGATACTTTTACTGGCCCCGCCAGTATCAGTTTGTGCGCAAGTACATTCGTGCTTGCGAGGTTTGTCAACGGGTGAAGCCTAGCCCTTCATCCCGTGCACCTCTTCAACCTCTACCACTTCCGGCAGAGTGTTGGCAGTCCGTATCTATGGACTTCGTCTTCGGATTTCCCGAAGACGACCACAAAAACAATGGAATCCTTGTTTTTGTAGACAGATTCAGCAAGATGGTACATCTTGCTGCGGTACCAGAGTCGATTACGGCTCCGGGTTGTGCCCGTGTCTTTATCGACACGGTATTCAAACTCCGTGGGTTACCACGTGAATTGGGATAGAGATCCAAGATTCACGGCGGAGTTCTGGCAATCCGTGTTCCGATCTCTCGGAACACGGCTGACTATGTCAACATCCGATCACCCAGAAACGGATGGTCAAACAGAACGCGTAAATCGCGTCCTCAAAGAGATACTTCGAGGTTACGTCCAATCGTATCCGAATTGGAGCGAGTTTTTACCGATGGTCGAATTCGCCATCATAATTCGGTGCATGCGTCTACAACGCATACACCGTTCTTCGTGAATGGCTTACGCCATCCTCGCATACCCACCAAATTAGAGGGATCCTCTAGTAATGGGGGGTGGACTCGCACGAGCAAAACCATTTCTGGCTCATGCTCATCACGCGTCGAAGTTAACAACGACGCGAGTGATGTGGATGTCGAAGCAATCGACATCGAAGATGAGAAAGATATACTGGCAATACGCACAAGCGTACTGAAAAAGACAAAACAAATGAGTCAGCAGAAGAATTTCTGCTAACTCGAGAATCAATAATCCGTTTCGTTTAGGATTCCATT
Source organism: Bremia lactucae (assembly GCF_004359215.1). Taxonomy (NCBI): domain Eukaryota; phylum Oomycota; class Peronosporomycetes; order Peronosporales; family Peronosporaceae; genus Bremia; species Bremia lactucae. The sequence continues at coordinate 5,747,200 of NC_090610.1, read as the reverse complement.
GCTAACGCAGTGGACCGACAGAAACGGAGTGCAGACAATCATGGAAAAGAGCAAATGTTCATTCATTCAAAATTAATGATCTAATGCTACTCTCTACGGTAAACCTACCTAAGTGATTAGTCACTAATGTAGGTAGCAGTAGACTACTACCCAAGTTCATTGGGCCTTTCCGTGTACTGCATCACAGAGGCAATGCGTACACAATAGAACGCCCGTACCATCAGTATGCGGCTTCTTCCGAGGACGGATTTGACCTCCCTTTTCAAGAATCCCTAAAAGATTCTTGTGATCGCGTACCAGATTCTCATGTTGAACCTGAAGTTTCTCATGCCGGTTCCGAATATCCTCGAAACTGCGATGAGCTGACGACAGCTCATCGCGAACAGCATGATATTTCCGTTCGTACTCCAACATGGAGTTCGCACTCTTCGAACGGTCTTCCAACCGCTCGATATAGTGATCCTGCACCGTTTGCTCCAACGAGCGAAGCTTGCCGCGCTCGTGGTCAAGTCCCTCCCTCAAATCATGGAGGAAGTGGTCGATTTTGTCGATTCTCGACATTAGATCCGACACACGCTTCGGATCTAATTTTCCCTCCTCCACCACAACCATTGGTGGATTCCCCCGGTGATCAACGTTTCCTTGTGGAACGTACCCAGAACCACCGTGACGTGAAGGGGTAGCGAACGAGTTATCTTGTTCGCTGGCGTGGTTATCCACCTTCACATGACAGCTGGGAGCCTCGTTCCCAGATGGTTGCTAATGTTGAGGGTCTCGTCCGTCAGTATGACGAGACCCATCCGATCGTTCAGAAGGTTCATCGAAAAACACGCGCCCCTGGCGCGTGTAAATCGATTGCAAAACGTCAATCGCATCACATATTTCAATAGAGATGTGAGCCCTTCACCAGGGCGAAGAAAGGGAATAGACACCCCCTCTTACCCTCTTCGAGTTGTCAACACAACACGGACAGGGATCGCCCAACGTGTGGCATGGAGCCCAGCCTCACAAGACAACAATTTAAACCTTGCACCGGTTAAAATTCGTTTCTCAAACTTATCTCGAATTGCGTCAAGTCTTTGAAGCTAGGCTTCGCGTCCAATGATTTTGACATTGCGAATAAACGCGCTCCAGGCTTGCATCAGCGAGATTTTATCTCGCTTTTTGATGCCTTTGTACCATCGTTGCTTAAGAAAAGCATCGAGATCAAAATCTTCCTCAGCGCGAAAGTTCTTCGCGCTGGGATCATGGCCATGTAGCTTTGTCGCAATAAATAAAGGATATTTATTGTGAGGAGTAGTTGCTCCAGACAAGCTATTGATTAGCCATTCTGGCAAAAGCCACGGCTTCTTTTCAGGGGCGAGATGAGACATTTTGCTGTCTTCACTCCCCTGAGTGGTACCCACTGAAGCAGGGGTACCACAAGAACTTTTCTTACGATGGCTTACGCCATCGTCATCACCTTGCACATAAATACGTGCAGGTGACCGTACGGGAGACGGAATGGGCGATGAGAGATCATCCTCATCGTCGGAACCAAATAGACTATTAACTCGTCTATCAGAATGAGCTCTCTCATTCGAAGGCTCATAGTCATCCGCCTGACGTCTATCAGGCGACTGTTCGATTCTCCCCGAGTCGGCCATTTCGTCCGACTCGTATTCGGAGTCGACCTCCAAAGAGGGGTCGTATTCACGTGGTGAATCACCACGTGCACTCGCAACATCAAGTGTTGTGCGAGTGGAAGATACTACGGCAGACGTTCCGTCTGCCGCAAGAGATAACAGTGCGTCACCCGCGGCTGCACGAACCGCAGCCGCATCGCTATCAACACCCCGCATGAGTTTATTCTTCATGCGATGGAATTTAAAATGATGGTTCTGACCAATCAGTATCATTTTAAGTGCTCACATAGTGACCACTCCATCCAATGACAGTCAGAGTGATTGTCGTTTAAGGGAGGGGTGATGTAACGGGGTGTATCGTTACATGAAATTAACACTTAAAGGTTGTTAGTAATATATTATCTAAAAGGTAGATAATATTTGGAGGATATTACTATATATGGTAATGTTCACAATTCTTATCCTTAAATAGGTATAGACCATTATATCTATTTATTCCGCAGACTTATCAGCTGTAGAGATTAACAAAAGAGAGAGAGACAGATAAGATAAGATAAGAATTCAGTTGCATAGTTAGTATTAGTTATAATTAAGTTGAAGTTAACAGATAGAAAGAAGAGATACTATATTATATTAATACAGTTTTCATTTAACCCTCTTTAAAATAGTTGTCTTCAAGAGAAAGGAGCGGTCTATTTAATTTAAAAATGATAAATTATTTTAATTTTTTTTTGTGGGATATCAATTTCAGTACTGGGGATATCAATACCCATTTTTAATTGCATCATTATTATTTGATATTGAAGTGCCTTTTCGATTCAAGTCGCTGCCAGCTTCTGATTTGCCAAATATCACATAACACGCACTTAATCGAAACATCTACGGACGCGCCAAAAACTCTCGATAAATCTCAAACAAGATAAAGCAACAAGATGCAGGAAACGGCACACGTGAGCACTGTCACGTTACTCCTTGGCAGCGATGCACGCAAATTGGTGCTTGTTCCAGGCATTCCACTTCAGGAGCTAATGCAGTGCGTTACGGCGGGATTTCATATCGTCAACAAGACGCCCGTAGCTGTGCGGCACGCCACCAGCAACGTGCTGTACCCACTGTCGCTACTGTGCCGCTCACCGGATCTATTTGAAAACGCTACTCTTCACCTAGTCCTTGAAAGCGAACAAATACCGCCTCATGATTATGGCAGAAAGAGCAGCAAGCACCGACATCGTGTTCTTCATAGCCGAAAGCGCGGCGCCCGAGCACATAGTACGCCAGACCGACGCAACTCGCATGTACTATCGACGAGTTATGATGCGGCTGCAAATGACGCAAGCAAGGCGCAAATAATGAAGGACGAACCCAATGTGGATCTGGATTTGGATCTTTCGGACTTTGAATTGCCACAACTCGTTAATGTATTCACGCAGGCGTGTCCCACGGGTGCTTTAGACCGACTTACATTTGATCGATGTCTTGAGAAAATTCTTTCACAGTCAGGACGCTACGATTCACAGGCAAGAAAGATGTTTACGAGACTATTCTCGATCTTTGAAGCAGAGAGTTTTCAGAAAGATATTGTAGATGTTGCCGATTTTCTCGGAGGCGTCTCTGTTTTTGCATGCGGTGAACGGGATGAAAAGATTCAATTGACGTTTGAACTGTACGATATGGACGGCGATGGATTCATCACGATGGAAGAAATGACAAAATATTTCATGGCAGTATTTTTGGTCATTGGAAACTCTTCGCCCGATCTTTTTCAGCCAACCAAGTGCGTTGCCCGATTAAGTGTTGCGTTTTTAGTTACTGCCATGCTCATCTGTGCTAACTACGTTGTTTTGCAAATATTAGTATCAATCCAGCTGAGCTGGGCCGCGTGACGGCGAAGCAATGTTTCGCCGAGTCGACTTTAAACGAAGAGGGGAAATTATCTTACGAGGCATTTCGAGAATGGTATTTAGAATCTGGACCCACTCAGCTCGTCACGACGAAGTTTAGTCAGGATGGTGGACCCAAATCTCGTGTAAATGTCGTGCATTCAGAAGGCTTTGATCTAGCTACCTTGCGTGAAGTCACGGGCCTGGCTGCTGTAAGCGCAGCAGAATTTTTCTCCATGTTCAGCGTTTTATTAAGGAAGAGTGACGACACAAAACAAGTACTTACCCGCGCCGAGTTTAAAAAATGCTTTTCGGACATGCTAGAAATATTGAATCGGGAGCATAGTAGCAGAATTGCAACGTTTTTGGATCAAGTATATGATGCTTTTGATGAAGATGGCAGCGACATGATTGACTTGGTGGAGCTGAGTAGCGGGCTTTCGGTGTTGTGTGGCGGGTCAGTTGAAGACAAAATCACCGCGACTTTTAAGATAATCGATACTAATGACGATGGATACATTACGCAGCAGGAGATGCAGACATATTTAGCATCGACTTATAATGTCATGTACGTGACTTCCCCAGCTTTAAGAACGACAGTTGGTGTTGATGCTAAAGCTCTGGCTTATTTTACATCAATGGATGCATTTGCGAGTTTGGACAGTAATAATGACGGGAAAATGTCGTTGAAAGAATTTTTGACCTGGTTTTGGGTTTATGGGCAGGAGTTCCAGCAACACTCGTTGGGTTCAGGTAGAGATTCACTGCGTTGGCCTGATAAAAATGGCACCGATGTCTTCAATACCTCAAGCTTTGTTGCCTCCATCACAGGATTGCGAGATCGCAATGCTAACGATGTCTTTGAAATAATTGCGTCCAAAGTAAACGAAGATGGAGTTTTGTCTCGAGAAGCTTTCTTTTCGATTGTGGACGAACTTGTTGAAGAGCATGCCGCCAATACAAACCAAGCATTAAGTGCAGACGAGAACAATGAATTGCAACGTATCATAGAAACTATTTTTGACGGATTTGACACAGATCACGATGGATTTGTCGATTTCTGTCAACTATCTAGCGGCATTTCAGTATTGTGTGCTGGGTCACAACAAGAAAAAATTAGTTCTGCTTTTTCTTTGTTTGACATCAACCAGGATGGCTTCATCTCGCGTGATGAAATGGTGACATATCTTGCCTCTGTATATCGAATTGTTTTCATGACTTCTCCTGGCATGGTGCAGCAACTTTACGGAATTTCTCCAGAAGAACTTGCTCGGATTACAACGACAGATGCATTTTCTCTTGCTGACGCAAATCACGACGATCGATTAAGTTTTGAGGATTTTACTAAGTGGTACAGCTCCCACGAAGCATCTCGGCTTCCTACTTTGCAGCAGCCGCAACAGGACGTACCTCCAGCTTTCTTAGAAAGTGCATTGCCATATGTAAGGGTATCTTCAGTGTACTCAAAAGGAGTGCTTGCTCGAATGGGGAAGCTCACCAACCTTTGTGCATACGATGTTTCTGAAATCTTTGAGATTTTTCGAGCGTCCGCAGATAGCGAGGGCAAAATATCGCAAACAATTTTTAATAAATGCTTTCAGAAATTGTTAGCAAAAGGTGGACTTATTAGTCGTCAAACTCAGATGGAGACCCAAGAGCTTCTTAAGGAATTATTTGAGCTGTTCGATTCTGATATGGATGGGATTGTTGATGTGCAGGAGCTCAGTGCCGGACTTTCAATTCTATGTGGTGGAAATCGAGCTGACAAAACTAAGTCGATGTTCACCATGTATGATGTTAACCATGATGGTGTTATCTCCCCTGATGAAATGAATAGTTACTTGACATCCGTTTTCAAGGTCATGTTCAAGGCATCGCCAGATTTGCCATCGAAAATGGGAATGATGCCTAAGCAACTTGCCCGAACGACAACGAGAGAGTGTTTTCGAATTTTTGACAAAAATGAAGACGGCCAATTAAGTTTTGACGAGTTTCAGGGTTGGTTTCAACTTCACAATCCGGACGTCCAGCGTCAGCAGGGGCTAAATTCGAGTGAAAGTATTGTCTTACCTCGTGATGTTCTTGCAGAAACTTCAGTTTTAAGCTCAAGCGAGGCAAATACATTGAGTATAATTTCAAATGAGAAAGCAAAGAAGCAGTCGGGTTCTGAAAACGTATCGTTGGATGACGTGTTGGAGATCTTCGCCCTAGCAGCTGGTGGAGGCAAACTAATTTCGCGACGCATCTTTGAGGAATGCTTGCGCAAAACTATTTTCGGCAAGGTTCCTTCTATGGAAGATGGTGGCATTCGCGTTCACAAAATGATTGACGGACTTCGTGCCGCATTTGGTACTGAGCAAAAGGATAATATCGATATAATTGAACTCGTAAGCGGGCTGTCAATATTATGCGGCGCATCTTCCCTGGACGCGAAAATTTTGGCCGCATTTAAAATTTACGATACGAATAAAGATGGTGTGATTTCTATAGACGAGATGACACACTATTTAGGGTCCGTATATAAGCTACTTCACGCACTTGATCCTTCTTGTGAACGAAATTTAAGCATGTCATCGGGCACTTTGGCCGCGGTGACAGCTGATGAGATATTTAAAGTCGCCGACGTTGATCAGAATGGAAAGCTGACCTTCGAAGATTTTAAATATTGGTATTCATCGCCAGAGCATGCGCCTTCTATTGACAATTTAGCTCCCTTAGATCTTGAAGAAGTGCGCCATCTGACAAACTTAGGGAACCTGGATGTGGTTGAGGTTCTCGAACGCTTTGCTCAGCATGCCAATGAAGCTGGGATGGTTAATCGTGAATCCTTTGACATATGTTTTTTTGAAATTTATAAATTAGCCCACCTATGCTTTCAAAACGAAAATGAGGTTGCGAAAAAGGTGGCAGATCGCTTATATAGTGTGTTTAATCAAGACGAAAACGGGCAAATTAATTTCAGTGAGCTAGCTAGTGGGCTGTCTGTTCTTTGTAAGGGACCACGTGATGCCAAAGTGAAGGCTGCGTTTCGTCTGTTTGATAATAATACTGATGAATTTATTTCGTCTGACGGATTGAAGCGCTATCTCACATCAGCCTTGAAAGTGCTCTACGAAGTACACCCCTGCATCAAGGATGTAGCTGGCATTTCCGCTGCGAAGCTTGCTCTTGTAACTGTAGAACATGTTTTTTTGGAATCTAACAGGAGCTTTGACGCCAAGTTGAGTTCCGACGATTTTTTGAAATGGTGCGACTCCCCATCAGTGGATGGAGTTAGCAGTTCCGTGACAAAGAAAGCACTTTTTGAGTCTTTGCTGCCGCTTAACGAAATGAAGCAATTGTCTTTTCTAGCTTCACTTGAACCGAATGAAGTGCTTAAAATATTTGCCTGTGGAGCGGATAATAACGGGCTATTATCGCAAAGCAGATTTTACAAGAGCTTTTGCGAGGTCATTTATGCTCATCAGTCAAAGCAGACACAAGCTTTTGGTCTTGATATGCAACAAAAGCTGCAAAATGCTCTGAGCAGCCTCTTTGCTCTGTTTTATAAGAAAAACATTGGTGCTGTGAGCTTTATAGAGCTTGCGCATGGGGTGTCTGTGTTTTGTGATGGTACAAAATACCAAAAGGTGGAAACTGCCTTCTCGCTTATTGATTATAATGACGACGGATTCATTTCTTTGGATGAAATGACTCGCTACCTTACTTCTTTGTTCCGTGTGCTATTTCTAGCGTCTCCTGACTCGCAGTCACTTGATGTCAGTCCAGAAGAATTAGGAAATGTCACGGCACAACAGGTATTTGCTGAGGCTGACCAAGATCACGATGGGCAGCTAACACTTGAAGAATTTAAGCTATGGTATCAGCAAGCAGATGGAATTGGTGGGGTCGCAAAGAATGCGGAACAATTGTTAAATTCGGCGAAAGCTCGGCGACCTACGAAAATGCAAGTAGCGTCGCCCATTGAACAGCTTAAATCCTTTACAGACTGCACCAACGAGCAAAGAATTGTATCACAAGAAAGAATAAACGGCCTTATTCAAACAATTTTATCGAAAGAAACAAAGCCCGAATGGAAACAGCAGATTCATCTTGCTCTTAATCGCCTTAAAAATGATTTTGATGTGGACCAGAAGGAAATGATCGACCTCAGCGAAATTTCGAGTGGCTTGTTAATTCTCTGTGGCGGCCTGTCCGAAGACAGAATACCGACTGCTTTTGCATCACATGATTATAATGCTGATGGATACATCTCCACGGAAGAAATGAAGCGGTATTTAAATTCTGCGTTTCAAATTTTTAAAGTCGCCTTACCTTCTCGACTGCAACATTTCACACTGGCGTCAACAGAGGAACTGGGTGCTTTAACAGCTGATCAGGCGTTTTCTAAAGCTGACCTCGACGAAAATGGTCGCATGGGCCTTGCAGAATTTCGCATGTGGTATGCTCGATCAAATGCCGCCGTCATCGAGAGATTTATCCAAAATAGTATTCCTGAGTGGCTATTAGTACAAGAGCTGCAGCATTTAACAAATTTGGGGTTGCTCTCGACTCAGCAGCTATTCGAGACGCTCGCTGACTTTGCAGCTGCCGATGGCTTTATGGGTAAGGACGTTTTTCGACAGTCAATCGATCACTTCGTCGTTAACTCTGCTACACAAGAGAAAAAGAGCAGGTTACACTTTGTAGCGGATCAAGTTTTTGAACTGTTAGACAAGGACAAAAATGGACTTGTAGACTTAAATGAAGTGGTAAACGTATTATCGATGCTGTGTTGTGACACCCATGCCGACAACGTACGTTTCGCGTTCAACTTGTATGACTTGAACCACGATGGGTACATTTCGCTGGGCGAAATGCGTTTGTACCTCACATCGATGCTTGATGTACTGTTTGAAGCAAGACCTACTATTATAAAGCAGATAGACGTGACTCCCGAGGAATTGGGAAATATCACAGCGGAGCAAGCGTTTGCTGAAGCGGACCAGGGTAGGGATGGTAAGCTTTCCTTTGCGGAGTTTAGTCTCTGGTTTTTGCAGCTGAGTTCTTCAAGTGATACTCCTGTATCAGCGGCTCTTGGGGAGTATGTTGGCAAGTTGCAAAAAGAAATAGTCTTAACCGACCGGCCCGTACCCGAATGGGTCAGCCTGGATGTGGTGAAACATATGACAAATTTAGGAAACTATTCAGCTGACGAAGTTTTTGAAATATTTGCCAACCGCTGCTCAGAAAACGGTACGCTAGCACGTGAAACTTTTGAGGAATGTTTCGAACAGCTTGTCGACGAGCAATTGAAAAATGATGAGGTCAGCTTGGCGCGATTACGGCTTATTCTGAACAGACTTTTCGTAATCTTTGATGAAAACAATACCGGCACTGTTGATTTTTGTGAACTAAGTAGCGGTTTGTCCGTACTTTGCGGTGGTTCCCGGGAAGAAAAAGTTCGCGCAGCTTTTTCGCTCTATGACCTTAACCGAGACGGACTTATCTCGTTGGATGAGATGGTGCGCTATTTGGCAAGTGTCTTTAAGGTTTTATATGAGACAAGCCCGGGAACCGACGAAAAGCTAGGTGTGCAGCCGGAGGATCTGGCCATTATTTCGGCAGAGCAATGCTTTTTGGAAGCAAACCTGAATGAAGACGGAAAGCTAAGTTTTGATGAGTTTGTAAGTTGGTACTCGAAATCAGCAAGATTTGAGGCCCCTATAGCAGATGTGAGCAGCCGATTAGTTCAGCAGCGAGCTACTCGCCAATTAATTCAAGGCAGCACGAGCTCGACTCCCTGTGACGGCTCACCTTTACACAAAGCCATTGAAACTTCAGCTCATGTATTACCTAAAGAAAAAAATTCTCACTCGGCCACCATTGATTCCCCTCCAGCCTTGTATTCGTCGGAGAAAGTTCACAGAATGACGGGATTCAACGATGACTCCCTACTCCCGCCAAAATCTGTATCTGTTCTGAAAGTGGATAGCTCGAATATGGAGCATGTCCGACAATTGCTCAAGCTAGGCACGTACGAGGTCAACGAGATGTTAGAGATTTTTGCTGAAGCTGCTCCTTCTGGTGAACTTACGTTTGCTGCATTTAAAAAGTGCTTTGACCGAATTATTCGACTGGCAGGTGGACACGAGTCACATGCCGAGCGACAGGAGGCTGACGAAATGGTTCGTCGCTTGTTTCGTGTGTTTGATACGAATAACAGCAACACTGTCAATTTTAACGAGCTTGGTTGTGGACTCTCAGTGTTGTCTGGGTCAAGCATGGATGACAAGATTTTTGCAGCATTTCAGCTTAACCATCGAACTGGAGACGGGTTCATAACGCAAGAAGAGATGATCAAGTATTTGGCGTCAATCTTCAAGGTTATGTATCAGACGACAGATATCACTAAGACCGATGTTGGTATGGCGCCCGAAGAATTTGCTCGTATTAAAGCGAATGATTGCTTTAAAAAGGCGGATTTAAATGGAGATGAGAAATTCAGCATTGAAGAGTTTAAAAAGGTACGAATGCACTAAAAGGTTCGTGATGGTGGCTGATAGTCCCTTGTATTTCGCAGTGGTGCACTTCGGAATTGTAAGGAACCAAATTCTATCTTAAAGCTTTCAAGGAATGCGGAAAAACATAGCGTCGTGTTCAAGCTTGTATCCTTGATGTCTTCGGCTCCGCCATTGAGTTTAGTAAAAGCATCGTGCAAGCTTCAAAAGATATAAGTCACAAACTCAATGAAGCAAAAACGTTTATGACTATTAAGTAAAAAAGAAGAGTGCAAATTAGCGAAATATGTTGAAAATTCGAACGCTTTTACAATTTCTACACATCGCGTGCATTACCTTCAAAGCAATTTCATTAGATAATGCTTGTGTCTGCACTGGAGACGAGCGTATTGGAATGAGTTGCCTTTCACGAAAGCAGTTACTCCGTCGTGAGTAGCATTTTTTTTTTTTTTTTTTTTTTCAAATCCTATCCAAAGCCAGTACCAAGCTGCTTTATGTGTAAGTCGCCATCTGTCTACAGCCAGACTTATTTGTAACTGTGTAGTGAGAAAGATTATGAAAACTATAGAGTAATGCATTGTATTAGAATCTTGATTCTCTTTGCAAGCGATATACTGAGATAAGAGCGAGCTCGGCTTGAGCTCCTAGCGTATCATCAACTTCTCGCAGATTTCGTGCTCGCACCTTGGCTCGGAAATCCTTTGGGCTTAGTAAACTTATAGAATCGTGCGCGACCAAGCGTGATATAAAACGCTGAAAATTCATAAGGTCTTTGCGTTGCTGTAGGAGTAGAGCGAGTAGATGCTCCCATACAAAGCCGATGAAGGCCTCACTAGGGCACTGCTCCATCACCCAACAAATATCGGAGATGCTTGGAACCACAGCATCAGCATTTAATCTCATCATGCCATAATTTTGGCCACCTTGAGAGCTGTTGAAAATTTCAAGCCAGTCGCTCTTGGCCAGAGCAGACCATTGACGCACTTCTTCGGCTGCCGCTTGTTGAGGCTGCAAGAAATGTCGCCTTGCGCTGTCACGCGCTCGTTCACTTGTATTTTGCGCTACAATTTCATTATCGCAGGGTTTTATTAAAACTGATGAACTTGTTAAAAGTTCTTTAAATGAAATATTTGTGGGCGGCAGGACATTCGCGATCTTCAGCTCCGGTCGTGGTAGCACAAACTCATCTTCGATTTTGATACGCTCGAGTCGAAGATTTCGGGATGCGCGTCTTCGTAAAAAGCATAGCTGTAGTATCTGTTCAGGTGCAAGGCCTTCCTGGTAGAGGTTAAAGGCAGCGGACGCAGACACGCTAGCCTCATCCATCACTTTCTGTGAAGCTTGAATTGTATGTATTTGGAAAGGATTTAGCCTGAAATGAAATTAATAAAAAAATATAGATAGATATTCGATACTGACTGTGATGGTGCTGTGGATCACCACTTCGCTACAGGACTGGAATGTCGCGCGCACAGACATCACTTGCAAAGTAATAAGGCTTGTGTCCGCGAATTAGAGAAGCAGCGCTGTAACGTCAGTAGTAGCCGTTAATGTGGTGTGGTCAACACTAGGAATCATATGTCCTTTGCATGAATCATGTAAATTTATGGGATTTTATGCATTCCTGCTTGCTCAATGGAAAGTTTGCTTGTTGTTGTATCTAAGACAAAATAAAGTCTTGCGCAATTTAGCACTTTTATAATGAAGCTTAAGTAACTTTACCATAAAAATTAGATTTAGCACAAGTTTGCAAGCACTTTGCAATGCAGCTGTAACAAGATGCGGAGTTCATCGGTATCGGAAAAAAAAATAAAATGACGGGTCCATCGTTTTACGATCAAGATCCAATACAACAATAGTGGTTTCGCAAACGGTGAGCCAGACCGTACTCTCACCTTAAAATCACATTCTGCATCTCTACTGTGGACAGAGATGGGTGCTTACAAGCGGCAGATAGCTGCTGGTAAATGCTATTTCAGTAATCAGGTCTAAGCAGCAGTGAGCTTAAAACGACAAGTTGAAGTGATTTTTTATTGCAATATGAGATAATGAACAACTTAACGCCATGATTAAATAAAGGCACGGATACTACAACACAAGAAACACAAGAAATTAATTAGCCACATTCACAAGCCACTGAAGCTAGATATTCGATTTTCGTTCAAAGCTAACTTAGCCAATGTTATATGGATTTGTGAATTGGTGTTACATCGACAATGGTCTTGCTGCTATCGATGTCCACTCGTAATGAATTAGGTTTTGTTGCAACGTTTGAGTTAAATACATACTTGTCAAACATTTCAGGTGGGGACATACTCCTTCCTCAAATCTGATCTTCTTGCGTAAACGTCCCGCCACCATTGCCATCTACATTTATGTCGCATACAAGCTTTTCCATCTCGATACCTCCTTCTTGAACCATGAGATCAGTTAGAGCGTCAAGCAGGCTCTCACTGACGTCAGCTGCAAAACATGAAGAAGATTAGCAATAACACCTTAAGTGTTAAGGACAGGCATCAGCTACATACCATGAGCATTAAGCATACGGGTCCGCATTAATCTATGCTCCACTTCTACGCGGTCCGTAAAACCCTGAATTGCAGCTGTCCTTTGATAAAAATCATTCTCCATGTCGTCGTCCTGAGCAACATATGGTTTTAGCTCGTACAAAACAATATATCCCATCAAATAGAACACTTACCAAAATATACTTAATCATAGCGGTAGTTTTATCGTTCGTGTCGTTAAGACTAAGCACAATAAGCTCATAAGATCCAATTGATTTAGTAACGCACGATCGTACCATTCATCGCTGCGGTCAGGAGACTGATTCATTGAATCAACATCTCTAATGCAGTCAGCACTCAAACTTAGATGCATTTTTGTTTGGTCCGACTCGAAAACTGGTGGTGCAAGCAATATCGAAGCTTTCAAGCTCAAACTGTTGTCACCAAGTGCGTCATGAGTCGCAGTTTTATCTGACACGGTACTTAACATGGAAGTGTCAATAGTTACAATTTGCCGTAGAATACTCAATTTCGCTTACTCAACGTTAGCCGTTCCGCTAGTTGAAATTGTTGATGCTGCTTCAAAACAGCTTGCTTTGGCTGAACCAGCTTGGACTCTACTCCTTTTTACTGTCGGGGACGCCAGTGTTGAGGTCATCGCCATACCCCGTTTCCTTGAAGAAGCTTCGTTGTTTGCATCTCTCCTTATGCCAGCCTGAAAAGCGAACGTAGTAGCTTTCGTATTTGTGGCTTCCGCCTTATCTCGTGATCCTTTTCGTACACCTAAGCTTGAAATAACTCCTCCACATTTGCTCGCGCTCAATTCTCTCTCGTCTCGGGTCACTCTTCGCTTTTTTGAGGTAGAAGAGATGGTTTGAGCGGGAAATGCAAGCGGAAGCAAACATTTTGCTTGCGACGTCAACATGGAATTCTTGGCCTTTTTTGAAACAGCCTCGTCGCTAGTTATTTTATTTCTATTCATGGTTGCTGCGTTTAAGGCAAACTTGCCAAGCATCGGCTTGGTGTTTGCAGATGCCGATATTGCCGCCCTTCCTGCAATACCCTCGGCAAATTTTCCGGACCGAACGGACTTTGGATGATATTTTATAAAGCTAAAGCCTGCACTCTTTTTCTGTGTATCATTCATCGCTAGTGGTCGCATGAAGCTGTTGGCTGAAAAAAAAATGGTCTTTGTGTTGCCTAACCGTGGAAGAGTTTAAAATGAGCGCACAAGTAGACATAGTACGTTAGGTTTTCACTTGCCCGTATTCGAGCCCTGTCCGGCTGACATTACGTGATCGGCTTTTGTATGCGCGTCACCATAAGATTGTTTCTCTGCATTTTGTGCATTCAAGGTGCTTAAAAAGTGGTACGAGCGGTCTTGTAGATCACGTACTTGTCTGTGGCGGCAACGGACCTTTCGATATACACAGCTTGAACTTTCCGTTAGTTGGTGCAGCTCTACCCGTGTCTGCTGCATTGGTATTGCTCAATTTATTTCTAAAGGTGGTGCTGTGAAGTGACATCGTTTCCTTTTAAGACGCACGCTTGTCGAATGAGGAATGCGGAAACTTCAACTATTAAGCCAGAGTGATGGTCATTATCATTCAATTTTTTTAATTTGATTTGAGTGCTGGTCAACTAACCTATATAATTCAAATAATACGATTTGCCGTAACTTCTGAGCTTGCACCTTAGCTCGAAACTAATATGGCTCTGTGCGGGAGTTTGCGCTACAAAGCTTTTAGTAATGCTTTTTCAATATACAGCCTTATATTGTCAGAGATAAGGCTTCATACCTAAAGTAGATGCCAATGATATATACAGCAGCGTACTTTTACATAATTCCTTATTTATTACGCGAAGCGCGACTAGATGAGTGATCCCCCAAAGCACTTTCCATTCACGAAGACCTGGGGAGCAGTCTTGACAGCCTTGTCAGCGATCCTCTGGAGTAAGTAAATGGATACCACTCACTTCATCGAATTCTCACTCATGACGTGATTGACAACCATAGAGTACTTGCACGCGGGCTTCATGAACCCTTTTTATGTCCTTTGCACCCTTCGTCAGATTAGCAGCTCCTGTCCGCACTTTGAGCCAATGGGTCATTATACTTTACGACTTCACGCTTCGTGTCATGCATGTCCAAGTGCAATCCACACGCTTGCTGCTTGCGATTGACTTATAAGACGACCCTTATCCATTGCTGCACTATTACGTTGTGACTAGAGTAAACATCGCTTTCGTATCCCTGCATTTGAGATTCAATTGAGTAATTCAAGATAAATAACACTCGCGATCTTTTGAATCTGTTGTTTGCTCAAACTGAGTATGGGGAAATTTTAAGCCGAGCTTCGTTCATATAAACGCACTTCGTGAGCTGGCGTGCTATCGAGTAGCGCCACAACGGTCAGATCCTCAAGCGCGCGCTGCATAGGCTTAACCTTGCGCATGTTGGCGTTTCGGCGGTGCGCCTCAACTGTATCAAGTTCAAAATGTTGCCGTTAAGTGCCTCTATTAGCGTGGCGAGATCGTTGACTGATACAGCCGCACATCCAAATTCAACAGATCAATCAATTGTGCGGCAAAACAAATACGTCTCCTTGTAGAGAAATCCTGTGTCGATCAACACAATAGTGATGCTACGCTTACGCTGCGCGTAAGGTGCAGCATGACGGCCGAATGCATGCCAAAGCTTGAGCTAAGCACTGCTCGTTTGCCGAAGGTTTTGAAGGCTCACCTCACCCCTTGCTGAGCGCGTTAGCGTAGGTCTCGAGCGGTATTTTGCGATTTACTTTTTTGGTACTTACAAATGTGCATACATCGGAGCTGCGACTTTTATGCTGTTCGGTCATTATACTTGCGTGTTGATCGACACAGGATTTCTCTACATGGAGACGTATATGTTTTGCCGCACAATTGATTGAGCTGTTGGATTTACTTCTCAATTTGCCGGCTAACCCACAAGTCGACTGTTGTGAAGAACCCATATCGTTTAAGCTTCTTAGCTCCACAGCCTTTACCGCTTTCCCTTCCGCTAGCCATCATGGAGAAACCAGCTTCTGCCTCTTCTCTCCTTCGTGCTGACAAGATCGCCTCTGTAGCATCTGATGCTGCTGACCAGCGTCCGACGATGGCTGACCTGCTGTTCCAGCAAGAGGTCATTCGCCGCGACCAGGCAACTTTCGACGCCGCTCGTCGTCGCGTGGAGACTCCGAAGCCTCTCGCGCTTGACATTGAAGTGATCGAGCGCCAATATGCCGCCGGTTGTGACTGGTCTGGCATTGTCGCTCGCATCGGTCAGTCTCGCCCGTACCCGCTCCCGCGCGCCAAGTTTGACATGGTAATTGAAACGGGGAAGGCGTTTGTGAAGACCCCACTGAAGAAGATAATGGCTGCACTCGTTGGCACGAGCCACAGAAACCGGGCGCTGAACCAGCTATACGAGGAGTTTCTCGTCGGCCAAGTATCCAAAATGCCGGGAGGCAACCTTCGACTCAAGGTGAAAGCGCAGGCTGCATGTTTGAAGCTTGAGCGAACGACCGTCAGCATCCTTGGAGGCGTGTACCCGTTCAAGCCGTTCGACGTCCTTGCGAACAAGTTTTTCTTGGACATCTCGAACGTCGACTCGGACACGGACACAGACCTGATGCTTCGCCGGCTATTTGATCTTGGTTGCCAGCCACTTTATGACACGTTCCGCGACGTAAACCTGGCGACCCGCCTCACGTCTGCGACATGGCGAGTCTTCTTCCGCTCTAACAAGTGTCCGCAGCCGCTGCTTTTGAACGGCTCGGTGTGCGACCAAGTAATCTTTGACAACAAGCTTCATCCGGCGCACGGCAAAGACGCGCCGTTTCAGTCGGAACGTCTCCCGTTCGGCTTTCGCTCGATCCATGGGATTGACTTAGGTACGTCAGAGACCAGCCCTCGTCGTTCATCGTCGAAAGCGTCAGCAACGAAGCCGTCAGTAAAGACACCAAAATCCGCACCAAAGCTTACTTCGAAGACACTTCAACTGGCGGCGATCCCGCCACCGCTGCCGGCCGCTCGAGCCGGGACTCGTTTCTCCTCGCTCCGTAACGCTGGCGAGGTTGAAGAGAATAAGGAAAGTCAGCTCCAGCCAGGAGCTCAGCATGCCCACCAACTTGTGGCACATCAGCTCGCGAAGAAGGTGATAGACATCGACGACATCCTGTCGATCTCGACGTTCCAAGGATCGTCAGGGAAGATTTCACCTCCCTTGAGTCCGGCGCCAAATCGACTAAGATGCTGATGCTCACGGACGGTTTCACGACCGTTAAGAATAAAAAGAAGCGCATGAGAGGAGGTGTCGACTTCTCAAGCATGCTAACAAAGCATATCCCGCGTCCGCTTGATGGTATTGCGACCAAGAACTACTTCGCGGAGCTGCAAACGATGTCCGCATCGTTCCAGAGCTTTGACGCGACAGCTGACCCAAAGTATGGCATGCGACACCAAATTACGCCAGCCGAAGTAAAGATGCCTGAGACGCTCAAGTCGTCAAAGGAGGCTGCTTTCTTCATGGAGAAGCGCCACACGAAGATCAGGAAGGCAAAGAAGGCGTCACCGGTGGTCGAAGTCGCGGAGGCGATGTTGAACGATGAGAACACCGCGTTGCTCAACACGCTCCCCGACCTTCTTGCGGTCGCCGACTGCAAGGTGGAAGGCACAGTGAAGATTTTAGAGAACGCGTCGAACCCAGACCACGTATTGAAGAAACTCGTGGAGTCGGGTCCGGCGTTTAACAGCGCGATATCACTCAAGATGGCTGGGTCCGGCAATGAGATCGCCGGGCTCGCCCAACTGCACATGATCAATCGTGTGCTGAGTGCGACGACGCCGAGCGAAGACGTTACGTTCAGCGTGAAGTGGAAGAAGTTGTTGGGAACAGCTGTGCCATCAAAGCGTGGAGAGCTGCTAAAAATCTGCGCTAAGTGGTGGACGTCAACGGATCAAGTCCGTGAGCTGTCCCGATTCACCAAGGCACTGAGTGTTTTTGAGCTCGCCCTGATGTCGGCAGCACCGACAATCTTCGCAAACGACCACTGGATCCAGTTCGTCACCGGCGAACCCGTTCAATGGTCCCAGCTCACCACGCGCGCTTGCTACACCCCAATACTCTCCTGAAGCTGCTGCGGTCAGACCTCGGCGCACTGTGCATGGAGCACTGGAGCCAAATCCAGTGGCAAGGTCACCTTCTTGATGAACTTGAGGAGCTTCGCAAGCTTGAGGGTGAGTACCCGGTCGATGAGTCGGTGCTGAAGCTCCAGATCGAAGACGACGGGTCTGTGACGCTAGTCGCTGGCGGCCTTGCCACTCGCTGCTAAGGCGGACTCGGCTACACCTAACTGGACAAACGTTGGTGTTCTCACTGTGAACACCAACGGCGTGAAAAAAAAACGGCCACCTTTTGATCGAGCATCTGCTCTCCAGGTACTCGGTATCTTGTCTCCAAAAGACCAAGTTTGCCGACCGCCACCACCTTGACACCTTCCGCTTCCACCTCGAGTCGATGTTCGCGCACAAGCTGTTCGTGAGTGACGAGAATGCGCTGCTCGATCGACCGACGCGAGGTCGAAGTAACGGCGTCTTGACGCTGCTGCGCTCCGACTTTCCCGGCTTCGACTCAGCTGCCGAGGTTCCCCACCTGACAATCCCAAGCCGCTACCTTTTCGTACGTGTGATGGTCGAGCTCGCCCCCATTTACATACACAATGTGTACGCGCCGGTGGACAAACAAGAAAAACAAGCCTTCTTCTCGAGTTTGACGACAGAGGGCTTCGAAGAAGCCGCAACTCACTTAGTGCTCGGTGACCTGAACACTCCACTTGACCCAAGCCTCGACTGCTCCACGCCGGACTTCCGCTGCGACCCGAGTCGCTCGAGTTGCCTTGACTGGTTGGCGCGACTAGGCGTTGTTGACGCCTGGCGTATCCATAACGACTCGAAGCGCGTCTTCACCGGCCCGATGCCCCGCAAAAACCGGCTCGACTACGTGCTTATGTCCGAGTCGTTCTGCAACCGATTCTTCCACGGCGCCAAGTACTTCAACCCAAAGCACGCAGGCGATCACCTCGCGCACAGTGTAAGCTTTAAGTCTGGATCCCAGCTGCACGGCCGAGGGTATTGGAAGTTTCCACGATACCTTCTCGACTATCCACAAGTCGTCTCGGCGATACAGCGCGAAGCCAGCGACATCCTCAAGAAGCTCCGGTCGGCATCGAACCCGGGAAGGCTGTGGGAGACATGGAAGGTGAGCATCAAGTCGCAACTTCAGGACCTCCAGAAAAAAATCCGTACACAAGAGGCTCACGCCGTGGAGGAGGCTCGTGTTGCGCTTGACCGCGCAGCCGCGCACTACCGGACGGAGTCAGCCAAAGAGAACCGAGACGTGTACGAAGCCGCTATGCGCGAGTACAAGGCGACGGTGACAAGGTCGAGCCAGTACAGTCAAGACGCCTCCTTTGACTTTCAAGCCGCGAATGCTGAAAAGTCGACGAAGCACTTTTTCCGACCTCTCGACACCAGCCTTAGGCGCGTCTCCATCGAGGAAGTGATCACGCCAAGCGGACGCGTCTCTACCAACTCGCACGAGATCTGCCTCCGGTTCCTCGAGCACTGGTGTTCCGAGATGGGAGACGACAATAGCCCTGGCGGCAAGGCACTTCCGCCTAATGAGGTGACTCAAAACAAACTGCTGGACTCCGTCGTTCGAAAACTGCCTGAGCTTGACCGCGACATGCTGGACAGGGACGTCAGCGCGTCAGACTTCGAGCTGGCGATCAAGCACATGAAAGCAACTTCGTCTCCTGGGATGGATGGCTTGACGGCTGGTTTCTACCAGGTCGCGCCGGCAATTTTCGGCGAGTGTCTCGCGTTGATATTTAGGAACAGACTCGAGTGCGGAAAGCTTTTGGCGTCGCAACGCAAGTCGGCGGTGATCCTGCTGCACAAGAAAGGCTCCCGTGCTGACCCGGGCAACTATCGCCCGATTGCTCTGATCCCGGTCGACGTCAAGGTGCTGTCTAAGGCACTCACATTCCGTCTTCAGACTGTCATCGGCAAGCTGATCCACCCTGACCAGAAAGGTTTTGTCCGTGGCCGCTCGATCCACCATCACATTCGCTTCCTTGCAGATCTTCAGGACCTTGTGACCAGCCGCGACGAGGAGGCATATGCGCTGTTCTTGGACTTTCAAAAAGCGTTTGACCGAGTGAACTGGGAGTACATGCTCAAGATACTCAAGCGCATGGGCATCGGAGACGGCTTCATCCGCTGGGTCAAGCTGCTGTACACCGACCCGCTCGCGCATCTCCTCATCAACGGCGAAGTTCAACCGGCACTGCACCCAACACGTGGAGTGAAGCAAGGCGACCCGCTCTCTGCGCTGCTCTTTATCTTGACGATTGAACCGCTTGGTAGCCTACTCCGATCGCACGAGGAATACGGTGTTTGCCTCAACGATGACCACACGGTGACGAGCATCTTCTTTGCAGATGACTCGACGCTCCTCGGTAGCTCCATCGCGAACCTGCAGGCTCAGCTCGATATCGTCAAAACGTACTGTAAAGGCTCCGGTGCGAAATTAAACCTATCCAAGTCGGTGCTGCTGGCGCTGAATCGTAGCCTCGAGTGCCCGTTGATGCCGGATGTTCAGGTCCTCGGGCAGACGGAGTCGGTTAAGTACCTTGGTATACCATTCAGCCAGTCATGTATGGACAGCCGTATTCTCGATTTGCTTGACCAACGCTTCTACGACGGCTTCAAATCGTGGTATCGGCGCGCGCGGACATTGCGCGGCCGACTACTCTTGGCGCAGACGATGGTGCTCTCGCATTTGTGGTATTACACAGCACGTGTCGGTTCCGACAGCCATTGTCCGTCGGTGGCAGTCGATGCTGAACCGCTTCGTGCAGAGTCGTAAGCACGACCGCAACGCCTCTCACATTCAGCTGATACCAAGCGAGTACTTGTACCGGCGACGCAGTGACTGAGGTCTTGGGGTCCCGTATCTGGACGCGCAACTCAAGCGACAACGACTTCAGCTCCTGCTTCAGTTCGTGCCTTCAGCTCAGTCGGCAGCGTCTCGAAATTGGACAACGCCAAGCGTGGAGTTGCCGCGCTCGATTTCCCTCGTTACGGTGGATGCCACGCGCTCGATCTCCTGACGATATCACCACGGCGACACGGCGCCATGATTGACTGGAGCCACACGTCGAGATGGTGGAAGTCAACGCTGACTTGGTGGCATCGCACATGCTGGGAGATCACGTGGCATGACCTTCCGATTGAAGAGCGTGCCAGCGATGGACTTCGACAACCGATCTGGTTCAACTCCACCGCTGAGCTACAGTATGAACAGAAAACGCGCTTGGGCACGGCAACGGCGCATCGACGGTGCCTCGGTATGGTACCGGAGCCCCAGCGGAGCTTTCGACTTCATATCTCGCGCGTCTTCGGTCTCCGCTCGCTGGAAGACTTCACCTGTCACGGCAACGCGTGGCCAACTCAGCGCGAGTTTTCCGAACAACACGTGGACTTTTACCATAAGAGGGTGTCTCCAGGGCAGCAACTCAAGTGGCTGCGTGCCCTACACAGAGAGGCGACACAGATCGTGGATCGACTTGGTGCGCGATCTACTGTTCGGCCGACGCCTCATGGAGTTGCATGGAGTTTGGTACCGCATGTAGGCATAACGAGTAACAGAAAGCTGTGCTTGTTCCCAACGATACCAAAGTCGGCCGTCATAAGCATCGTTTGGACGCCAAAGCCGCCGCGAAAGCCGCACCCAATGAAGACTTACTCTGAAAGTGTGGACGAGAAGCAGATCAAAGCACAAGTAAAGCTTTCAAAGCGACTGCGAAC
>NC_090610.1:5681006-5725696 GCF_004359215.1 Bremia lactucae | reverse complement strand
TGGCGACTCGGTACCAGCTCCGAAAGCGGACTGCACAGCAGCTAGAGGCAATGCGCCCGGTCAAGCGCACTAGGAAGTCCGTTGTGTTGGAGGAGAGGGGTGATGTTGACACTATCGACAAGCGGCGAACGACGGCGACTGGATTGAGTATCACGTGACGTGGCTGGACGACTTCAACTCTGTCTGGCTCCCACGAAACCAGCTCATAGAGGACGGCAACGCCAACCTCATCGAGACCGTTGACGCCTATTACCAGCGTTACCCGAACCAGGAGGTGACATACCAAGCCTTCATCAGCCGTAACGCGCGGGCGTACAGTGCGATCGCAGACAATGAAGATAATTCGTGCCTTCCTCATGCAATTCAAATGGCGCTCGAGCTGCTCGGCTACCAGCATGAGAGTGAGCAACTCCCGAGCATCTGGACGCAGTATCTCGAAGACGCGGCCAAGTCCAAGTTCCCGCTGGACGAAGGCTTTCACAAGACTAGCGAGATCGTCCGCTATTGCATTAAGGGAGTGTCCAAGTGCGGGATCGATATTGACATCGAAACTTTCCGCGTTAACCTCTTCGATGGTGAAGGTGCAGGACCCTTGGCGATTGCAAGACGCGTTCTCCCTGGCGACAATGGCGTCCGAGTTCTCGAGCCTGGAGTTTACATTGTCGGCACATTCAAACGCAATATGCGAGCTCACTGCTTTGCCATGCACGTGACCGAGGACGAAGATATCATTGTGCGTGAGGAACGCATCGACTCCGGCATTGGCGACCAGACTTGGCTGCGCATGATTAAGTTTATCCGCAGGGTGAAGGTAAAACAAAACTCTAGCGAGTGACCCGACCTCTGTACACCTGGAGCCGTTGTGCCTTTGCCTCTAAGGTTCATTTAGCTGGAGACTGGACAGAAGGGACTCCGCCAATTGGACTAAGCGTACTCGCGGTGGGCCTTTCTCACCTCTCCAATTCTGTTCGGCTAAGGTTATGAACCTATATCGGCCATTCTACGCTATGGAGGTAGCAATCCGGGACCAAATGTTGCGCGCTGTGGGGTTCGAACCCACGACCTCCCGCTTGGTGAGCGGGTGCTCTACTGTCTGAGCCAGGGAAGATTGATTTTTTAACGAAGGTCGCCTTCACCCCGACACATCCTGGCCAGAAAAAATACATTTAGACGCATGATCAAGCAACATTCAAGCAACATCCCATACCTAAAAGGTGCAAATTTAAAAACTGTGTAGTTTAGTATTTATATCAGTGAGAATAGTTAGTTGCTGGTAGATTGAGAGGCCACTCAGTCTATTCTAACGTAATAGACAAATTTTTAACTGAGCTGTTGGATTTGGATGTGCAGTCAACGAGTGAAATTGGGAGTCGCAGCTCCGATGTATGCACATTTGTATACTTGTGTATACTTGTGTATAATGACCGAACAGCATAGAAGTCGCAGCTCCGATGTTCCAACCCAATTTCACTCGCATGAGCGATCAAGCATCTCATCTTGTCATCGCTAGTCCAAAACCGCCTTTACTATATTTTGCAAAAATCTGGCACACTTCCTAATTAAACGAGAAAAATTCTCTACGGTGGCTGCAAATGGATCTAGCCTTTTCAGGTTTCTCATCTTATTCATTGCGTGATTTAGATGCATCGATGCTTAAAATTATTACATGTCAAAGGAAGTACCGTGACTGGTGTTACTAAATGTAAAGTGCCGCTATTTTTATTTTGCTTAAAAGTGAGGTTTTGATTCTAACTTGAATTGATAAATCAAATATTATTTCTTGAATTGCCAATGAAAGGCTTCTTGCCGCAAAAAAGTCGCCCTGGACATGCATTTATACCAAGCTAAAACTAGTTTTGGATCTAAGTTAAATGTGTTTGTCAATTAATGCAACAAAAGGATAGACGATTAGTGAATGCCCGTGATCTTGAGAATTGGTCACATGGCACTGACAACTGTGCAATATGGCTCAATGGCTTTGATTATAATCTGCCGGGAATATTGTTTTTAGAAGATAATTTTTAATTAAACGCAAAAGCATCTGTCATTTTATTTTCCATACCCCTGAACTCACTAATCTTCGCGAACAGTGAGTACCTAACGCTTCCAATAACACCATCTAGTAAGCCACTGCCCCAGCCTCCATTGCTGCAGCCAGTATGCATGCCGGCGACTATCCCATCGTTTCATCTAAGTCATCGGTAGTGCCAGATCTGCCTGCGCCCTTCGACTTGTCAGACAAAAGCAATGATAATACTGCTGCTATTAATTTGACGATCTTGAAAAGTACAAGTGGTAGTGACTCTAGCTGTGGTAATAGCTGGTGGAAACGCATATCGGCCATACGACATAAGAGACGGCGGACTGATGATCGTGTGGATAGCCGCAATGCTGCCCAGGAAATGTACATCAGAAGTATCCTCGAGTCTTTTTTGTCATCCATTAGCTCTAAAGAAAGGAATTCAATTGGCAACGTTCATAGTAGTGTAGACGACAGTTGCAGCAACAGCAGCAAAACAAGCAGTGAACAAGCGTTTAATAAACGAAGAAAAGAAAGGGACAAGATTGAGACATTTCATACGATCGCATCAATCAAAACGATTCCTCCTGCAGAACAAACTAGAGACTCAGGATCACCTGCCTATATGGCACACTTTACGCCAAATTATGACTCAGGACAGGAGGAACATCGTGTGGCAATAGACAGTCGCATTCAGCTAAAGGGAGCATTAGGGGGAATTCGTGGCGCAAGTCTTTGTTTTAGTGACAACGGATTCGAAAACAGACATTGTGCTCACACGATGAATAGCGATGAGGAAAAGAAAAACAGGAAAAGGCGGCAGCAACAATTGACGATGCAGGCCATGCATACGAGAATACTAGAAAAAAATCAAGAACGAGCACGAGCACGAAACAGGATAGGCTACTTTATTGCATGTTCTGGCGTGACGCTGTCTGTGTTCGTAGTAGCTGCCGTTTTCATTGCCAAAGTTGGTGTAAACATTCAAAGCAAGTCATTTGATACCAAAAATAGCACGACGATCAGCAATAGCAGTGGTGGCGACGGCTTTGTGACTATTTCCGGCAGCGGTGGGTCTAAGGCTGATTTAACATCAAAAAGTTCCCGTATTGCAACAGATGGAGACGATATGTGGACCGATTTGGACGACAATACTCATGCACGCATGTATACTGACTCGTATACGTATGTCCACTGTTTCTTGATGGTGCTCTCATTATGGATGTCACTTGTTGTTGTGGTCATGCACGTACTATTCCATAGTTTCCGGACATATTCACACCCATTTGTATTAACGTTAAGCAGTGTTCAATGTGGATATTGGATCACGTCGTTACTACGAGTTATGCTCGAAACGTCTTCGTTGCCGGGCGTGACGTACAGTGTCTTCTGCATATTCGAGTGTTTCTTTAATTTTGCGCAAATTTCGTTTGCGTGTGCGATTGCGTTCGACATGTATCGATCGGTCGTGTCATATGTGGACGTATTAATGGATTTGCAAAGCGCCAAGCGCCGATATCACCGGTACACACTGAATGTTTTGATTTTCTCTGTTATGTCCGCAGTGGCATTGGCGCTTGCTGGCTCCAAACCACATGATTCGACTATTCAAAGCAAATCGACGTCAAGCTCAACAGATCTGACGGAAGACTTGATACTGGACGAGGAGACTTTTTCACCGTGTCTGAATCCAACATGCCGTTTAATCCTGTACGTGTACTACCCATTGTTAGCATTCGCCTATAATATCATCCTTTACTTGCGTTTCAAACGTACCATTGGTAAATGCTATCCAATGTCGGCTACCGAACGACTGAACAATGTGGCGCGATCGTACCTAATGGCCTTTTTCGTATGCTGGGGTAGCCTTATTCTTCTCACAGCACTTAAAGTGTCGGAGCTTTCGAGTGTTCCATTGATTGCATTTTTTGCATTGCGATCCGTATATGACGTATTAGGAGTATGCTTCGCCGTTATCACTTTAACAAACTTTCACCGATGCCGAAAAGCGTTTGATTTTGGATTGTCACTAAAAGCCATTGACCCGAGTAGTATTGAGTTCGATGATCCAGTCACAATTGCTGGAGAAGGAACGTTTGCCGTCGTGCTAAAGGCAATGTGGCGACAGAGAGGATATGTGGACGGAATGGAAGTTAGATCGATCGAGGTCGCTGTGAAAACTTTCAAGTATGCTAACATAGAATGTCTAGAGCACGTAAAGGAAGAAGCCTACTTGTCTTCGAAGCTTGTGCACCCGTGCGTGATGATGACGTATGGTTGCTACACAAGCGATTGTAATCTCTACATTGTGTACGAGTATCTTGGCGGTGGTACGCTACAAAAGATGATAGATCTGAATCAGAACACGCCATTTTCGTACGAGCGTGGATTGCGCTATGCACTGATGATTGCAGTCGGGATGCGCTTCCTGCATGGGCTTCCTGTACCAATTGTGCATCGAGACCTCAAACCATTAAATTGCATCTTTGACTCAAAGCAGGAAATGCTTAAAGTTGCGGATTTTGGGGAATCTCGTCTGCTTCGCACTTGCGGCGTGGATGGTTGTCGACCAACGTCTTTCCGGTCAGCTGATGTGACTGCTCAAATGACAACAAATATTGGCAGTGCGTGTTGGGCAGCTCCTGAGGTGCTAAAAGACGAGGCCACGTCGGAATATTCCGTCAAGATTGATGTGTACAGCTTCGGCATTATTTGCTGGCAACTGTTCACATGTGGTTCACCATATGCAGATATCCCAGGAAGTAATCTAGCCGTGGCAGAGGCAGTGCTTAGCGGGGTCCGGCCAACTATTCCTCGGGGCTGCCCACGATTGTTTGCTAAAATCATGCAGCGATGCTGGGACGACATTCCAATACGTCGTCCTAACTTTGAAGACATTGTTCAGCTCTTGGAGATTGAGATCGTTGAAGAGCGTCGTCAGCAATTGATGCGTACTCATGGATGGGGTAGCGACACGATTATTGCTCCACTGACACTTGATAGTCGCAACTTTGTTGCATGGGAAATAGCGTGAGGAGGTGATGTTGACTAGTAAGTTCTAATAGAGCTAGTATTATGATAAACGACTCGACCACTTAGCTAAATAATGCCAAGAACGCGCAAGCGGCTTTCATACTCCGTGCGACCAATGTAGCAGCCAACGAGTGCACGATCTTTGCCATGAAAGGCGTTACGACCGTGCATGACGCGTTGATTGTCAATGACCATCATTTGACCCACCTTTAACTTGGTACAAAACTCCATCTCGGGTCGACGAATAATCTCGAGCAGATTCCGGTGAGCCTCGTAAAATTTGAACACTTGGTCACAATTTAAGTGCGTCAGCGGGGCACGGTCGTAGTCGTTGTGGCGAAATTGCGTGATATTGCCAGCATAGTCTAATCCAATGAGCGGTTCCATTGTGGCCAAGTGGGCGTCATTGTCCACAGTGAAATACGGAAGAGAAGTTTCACTTAAAAATTGAAAAGCTTCACGATGTTCGTTTTTGAGCGTTTGGACGACGTGAAACGCGTCGACATAGCGACTTTCACCGCCCTTGCCCGCCTGGTCGACACAATTGAAGATTTGCAGGCCAGGTGGAGTGCTCATATACGTTCCGTCGGTGTGATGGAGTAGCTCCAAATTCGTCGCTGCGGTATCGTTGTACCCCTCGGCATCATTGTGCGGATTAGTTGTCCACATGGTGCCGTAGATCGTGCGCAGCACGAATCCAATCTTTGTTGCAAATTGCTCCGTGGCTTCCATGGAGCTTGGCGTGCCGACCACTTGCACAAGACCATACATGTACAAGTCACGCATGAGCGGCTCAATGTTGCTTACACTCTTGGCAAAGTCGTACGTTGGCAACTTGAAGTCGGCACCAGCCCATAACTTCTTGGTCGTTAGGCGCGGCTGGCGATATAATTTCGGATAAGGTGCGGTGGCCTTATCTTCTGCAGTACCACCTTCAAAAGCATACGCATGCTCACGCAGCCATTTCGCGTGATATTTGCTACGTTCGCACATGGTACCGCGCACAGGGGCGTCCCAGTCGATTACTACCATGTTTCCAGCGTCCGTGACATCAAGCCTTTGTAATGGCATGTTCAATGGGATAGAAGCCGTATCGAGCTGGCGCTGCTGCGTCTCCGGATGCATACAGTGCTCACAACGGCAGTGATCACGCAGCCATATATTGTGGAACTTTGCAGTGGCGCCATCCTCGAACGTGACGAGCACTGCCCGGTCATCGATTAGGTCCACCACTTTAGTGATACGCACGGCATCCCGTTCTTTGGCCGAATTTGTGTCGCCGTTGCCGTCCAAGAATTCATTACTAAGTGCTGTGGCAAATTTGCGCGCGCCCCGCGGAAGCAGAGAGCTGGTTGCGGTTAAGGCAGTGGCAGTGGCAGTGGTATTTACGTGAAACTTGCCATAAAGTGAGCGAAATGCTTGAAGTCGCATTTTTTAGAAGTAACGAAAACCAGCAAAGTGCTAATTATAAAATGTCATAGAAAATTCTATGGTAGCGAACCAAATTACAAAACCAATTGTTTCATTTGTTTCTATTTCTAGCAAGAATTCAGCTGCTGTTGCTGTTCAAAATATTTAACTACCTCGTCGCTGTCCGTAGCCTGGAGAGGATTTTTGTCGGTCCGAAAGCGAATGAAGCGTGGAAATCGAAGTGCTAATCCCTTTGCTGGCGAGACGTTTTCTAAGTTGTCGACTTTCGTGGTTGCGAGGCCAGCACCGCAAGTGTACGAAGAGGATTTCGTCAGTTGAGTGGCTTTTATCTCCCATACTTCCTCGGGTGAGAGCCAAAAGTCAGGGTGGCGACTTTGGATGGCTACCGATTGGTACTGCATGGGCACTTGATTCGCTTCAGGAAGGATATGCTCCTGAAAGCGTGCCGTTACCTCCAATAGCTCAGCATCCAAGAAGCCGGTTCCAACCTTACCAATCGTCTACAATATTAAAAAATGCCTTCGTAAACCTTATGAGTATATCACTTGAACTTTCGTCATCAGTACCTCAAATTTGCCGCTGGTTGAATTGTAAGTCGCCATTAGAAAAGACCCAAACACTCCTGCACGGCGACCTTTCCCGTGAAATGCCCCGATGGGGACTAGATCTAGCGTGTCAGCAAGAAACGTTCCGTTGCCCGTCGTAGCAATTCTTTTCTTCGATTTGCTTTCCATTTTCGGCGCACTAAAAATATAGTCGTGTTTTAGCTTCATCCACGAGTACGTACGATGACCAGCTCGATATTGAGAGTCGTCGTCATCCAAAATTTTAACCATTAATCCTTCACAACCGCTAGTCACTGCTCGCTCGAGACATTCTTGCACAGCTGCAGTTTCATTGGCAATATTTGATTGTAGAGACATCGCATCGTTTGTTGACAACGTGATGTCGATGCGCTTTACAAATTCGACATATCCCGACACTTCCTCCATTGAATCATGAAGTAAGTTTCGCCGTTTGCGTAGCGGTGCCTGAGTTACATAGTGGTAGCAAACATAGTGAGAACACTTGTCTTAAAGTGCTTGTAGCCCAATCTACCTGCAAGAGGTTTGTCCCATTAAGCACCAGCAGATCAAACAGAAACAAACAAAATTCTGTTGTCGTTTTCGTTTGTAGCACTTGAAATGGAAAAAATTCTTTTTTTTCTCGATCAACAGCGACAACCTCCCCCTCAACTGTAAGTGACGTCACAGGAGTAGGATATCGCACCGTTGCATTGCGAGCTTTTATTTGCATCTCCAGCACATTCAGAAGCGATGAATACCGCTCAGTGACGTCTTCCATATTGCGACTAAAGATACGTCCCACAGATCTAGTAACTCCGTTACTATTAGATACAGACAAATGTACCTGAACGCGTACGCCGTCATATTTGTACTCGCACGTAGCAGTGCGACTTTTAGTCTTAATTACACGATCCAGCACTGCCGCAATGCTAGATACCGGGTAAGCAGACATTGTCAGCACTGGTACCCCAGTTGTCGGTAGAGCTTGATGATGCATCCACTCAATTCTTCGAGAAACGTTATCTTTGTGCTGACTCGCATGCACTGACTCAGCCAGTACGCAAAAGTTCGGATGCTGGGCATAGGCAAGCGTGACGCAATCGATCCACGCTGTCATCATTTCCGATGCTTGTTCGCTATCATTCGATGAAAAGCTGGCCATTGCAAGAGCAGAAAGAATCGACTTATCCCCCATTCTAATTCGCAAATTTTGATGCTATGGAGCAGTGCAGTCGTTACTAATGTATTGTCAAAACCGTTTATAGCATTTATACGCACTGCCAGCATTCGAACGATAAAAATGCGCTCTTCAGAGCATCTATGAGTTAACAAAGCGATTAAATTAATGCATCATTGCAATAACGCGAGTGGCTGTACCTGCATTGCTGAAGTAGTTTAAGCGCAAGTTGCTGCTTCCGCGCCATTCCACCAACTCCTTTGTCCGAAGCGATTTCCATGAGTTGATCATGCACCATTTGGATTTTTAGTGGTTCTCTGCTTTTCTCAAGTGTTGGTATCGCGATGCACCCGCTATCCAGCAGCGCCTGTGTGGCTTGTCCGTAGTCTGGATACGACGCCAGGAGCTTGTCCAATGTTTGCTCCGAGCTTATTTTAGAGCCCTGCTTTGTCTCTAGTTGCCTTAGGAGATTTACAAAGCTCTTGGCTCCAAACCGGAGTTCCACGCCTTCGTACGGTGATGCCAGCTGCGAGGCCGTAAGGTACAAGGCGCTAGCAAGCGCTCGTGGGGTCGAGAGGGCCAATAAACGGCGATATTCGTCGGCCAGCCGCCCTATGCTCACGATACGTGAGCTTTTCACCTCCTATATCACGCAATAAGTGCGTCAGGAGTATCGGCGAGACTCGCGACGATGCCAACAGCTCACCTCAATTGAGGCAAAGGTGCGGGCCAGTGCCTCGAAAGATCCAGAATTTTGAGTGCACGAGACGGACCGAAACACTGAATTTGTTGTTTGTGATCTTTGCCATATTAATGAAGGTACTATGCGCTGTGCGAGAGAAGATAGTGGTGGTCTTAAGGCTCGATTGTTGACCTGCATGTTAAGCTTTCGGGCATTCTAAATAGCTGATTTAACTGAAGTAACGCATAAGTTTCAATAGGGACAATATGTCGATTATCTCCTCGATTTCGAGACTTTCACGTCACGAAGCATGGATTCTACGCGTGAGACTGCCGAAGAAATGCGTTTAAGCTGAAGTTCATGTTTTGTAATGACGCTGTCCATCTCGTGCTGCCTCTCGGCTAGAATTTCCTGAGTGCTAAGAGTTTTTTCAAGCAAATCGAGCAGCAGTTGCTCGTTCGTGTCTAAGTGAGTTACGTGCGTAAAGTCGTATGGTGACACCTGTGCGGCATAGTTGCCCGCTGGCACATATTGTTCGCTGGTTTCGCCGCGAGATGAGGTAGCGCTTGTGTTGGAGCTGACATAAGAGCGCTTCGATTCATTTCTGTCATGTTTCGATTCTTGATTTTCCTTCCAAATATGCCTTCGATCACTGTCCGACAGTACCTTTTCTTGCGAAATTGATGAAGTCGTGGAAGTTCCCATCTCGCTAGGAAGGCGAACGAATCGAGGCATCGATATTTTTTCGTTGAGTTGACGAAGCAACTCAAGACTGAGATTAAAATATTGCGGGTGGTTCTCGTTCGACAACGCAGTGATGCACGACACATTGACAGAGTTCAGCTCGTTGTTGTGATCGCTTGGTGCAATGAAAAAGCCGAATAGTAGACCACACTCACTTACGTCTATGGCTGCTGTAGCAATCATTGCCACGATCACGTTGCTGCCATCCGGATACTCTCGATGATGCGTCACGACTTGCAACTGTTCCGCACTGATTGTCCCGAAGCTCGGGTGCAAATTAACGCAATCTACCCAAGTTTGCCTGCTTAATTTACGTCGGCTGGATACTCGTGAAAAGAGATATTGATACAAGTGGGCGTCCTCGTAGTCCAACAGCTCAGAGACGATGCTGTAGCAGTCAGCCACTATCTTCATCACACTTCTGGTAAATTGGTGCTTCGAATCCAAGAGCTCAAACGTCCTCATAGTTTTGTTGGTGCTTGATTCTGACGGAATTCTGAGTTCAGCCCATGCGCTTCTTTGCAATTGGATAAAGAAATCCATTGCCATCGGTATATTCTTCGCATACTGACTTGGCAAGTACGCTGATGAATGTGCTACGTCAGGGCCATGTCGGTTCGTTTTGTGTCGCGACGAATGCAGCACATCGATATGGTGGTCCGTTTCCGTTTCTAGTTGCTGAAAGTTGCCCTGCCTATCAATTTCCTCGGCATTCTCCGCTGCAACTCGCTGTTCGAATACTTCGGATACAATCTTCGCCACAGCTTCAAGATTACACTTCATCGCATCCGTGGTTCGTGAGTGCGGCTCTGTATCAAAGGCGCACACAACGCCGATTCCGTGGCCTTGAACACGAATGGGCGTTCCGGCAAAGAAGCGTACGAATGTGCTTCCTATTACTTTATCTCCTCCGATAAAAGGATTCTCAGCATATGTATCTTCGATAATCACCGTCGTGTCCTGCATGAGCGTGTAGAGACATACACTATTATCACTTAAAATGTTTTTGACGTGGTCATCTAAACCCACGCTGGCTTTTACCCACAGCACAGAATCTTCCATGGTGCCAATGAATGCTCCAGGGCACAGAAGCGTCCGTGACACGATGCCCACCAACAAGTTCAT
The DNA here is from genome assembly GCF_004359215.1 of Bremia lactucae. Lineage (NCBI taxonomy): Eukaryota > Oomycota > Peronosporomycetes > Peronosporales > Peronosporaceae > Bremia > Bremia lactucae. Next base: position 5,714,918 of record NC_090610.1, on the reverse strand, counting down.
GGTCGGGTCATCTTGTACAATTTGAAGGGTAGCATGTCGAGCGACTTTAAGTCTTGCACTTTTTTCTGTTGCTACATGTTGTGGCCGCTGCTGTGCCGTATCGCCCTCCATTAGATTTAAATTCTCACAATGCGGTGAAATTCGCTTTTGGCGTCGAACGGCTGGAGGAGCAGCAAGACTCATTACACAGACGGTGGAAAGCCGAGGGCATGCAACGCTGGTCTCGTTTAACGCCGCTTCGTTCGCTTTGATTGATGCGTCTGTGGCACGAATGATGCAAAACGTACAGACTCGGGTCTCACACTGCACATTCATGTCTGTAAGTCGAATGGCGTGTTGGCTTGAACAGCCACCGCACACGACCTCCCCGCATGTTCGACAGTGGTGACGTCGCCGAAGAGGCAGAAATTGCTGAATGCATACGCTGCAATGTGTTCGATATTCATCATTTACCCAGACGTCGGTCTGCAGCAGATTGTTAATCATGAGCAGTCCTCCTTCCAGGTAATACATTATCTGAACCGCAGGTGCTTTGCGTTTGCGCTGAGTGTTGAAGCATATAAGCGTTCCGGAATCGCTCATTACTCAAACTGCGATCCCACGAAGACGAATCTAAATGTGCTTTGTTATTCGAAGAAGGAAAAACAGATCATGGCAAGAACAAGATTAAGGGTTTACAATATGACTTTTTCGAAAAGCGAAGCGTAAGACAAAAGCCGACAAGTCTTTTCAAAAGGGTTTGTCTTTATACACAGAACATGTCTTCTCTTATAGTCGACCGCCTTGGCAAACTTTGGTGGAAGTTGGAGCTACCGAACATCATTTATAGGTGTACTGTGCTCTCGAAGAAAAGCAACAGAAGGATGAATGAAATTTGAAACTGCAGAAAGCAGCTGCAAATTTTTTTTTTAGTTTACCGAGTCAATCATTTGGGACCTCGGACCGGTGACGGGCAAAATTTTATTACTTTTTCGTACATGTTCTATCTTTTATCACCTGTAACTTCATCTAAAAGGGTCTCACAACACAATGGCACAAAGGGATGTGATCCTGCTTCTGTGAATAACGATTTAGTTAGTCGTCTTCTTAACACAAATATGCCCCCAACTATCGATACAATCGTTGTCCCTAATAAAATGTGAAAGCTAGAAAGTGTACTAATCGCCAAATTATTTTTAGGGCTTATTTCCATGCTAAGAAACGCACATTTGAATATATTCACAAACCACTCATCCTTGTACCCATCACCAAGGACCTTTTTAATATCGATTGCTTTGTTTAGCTGCGTGCTAAACGGCACGCGTTGATCCGTCTTGGAGCCCGGACCAGTGTTTTCATACTCAGCAAAAGTCACTTTATCCAGACTGGCTGAATCACCATGGAGACCATTCTTTGGGATCCGACACCTCAGTCGTTCTTGATAGCTTCTGTAAGGAATGAGGGTAAATTACGACTGAATTAAGATTTACTTTTCCTAGCCGATACTTTTGGGTCACTCCTTAAGGTATCGCCTATCCTAAATCTAATTCTTACTAAGTATCATCTCTCCTAATAGCGCAAACGTTTTTACTTATTTTTACTATGGCGCATATGTAAATTTCAGTAAAATAAATGGATGGCTTAAAATATAAACCGAAATGAGTGGTCAATGGGTCAGCGAGTTGACTAGTCCTGACATCCTTCCCGAATTGATCTCTCTATGACGGTGATTGAAATCGGTGACGAGATCCTTCCAGTGGGAGACACGGCGAATATTTTTCCCAGCTTGCTTCTTCCTTAGTTTCGCCATACCATTATGCGAGCCAGTATGGTTGACGATTGAATTGAATTTTCTTCAAGAGACGTTCAATAACTCGCAGATGATCCGCTGTGCCATTATTCACGAATTTAAAAAAAAATGCTTTCGGTATCGGACGAATTCGAAACCTTTTCGACAATTCGGTTTATACTTTGATATAAAATCAAGTTAAAAGTTGGATTAACCCTTATCATACTTTGTGGTAACTTAAGTGTTGCCACATTAAGATTAATCATTTTGATAATTTCGAATGGTCCCACCTTTCTTGCCGCAAACTTGGCTCTTGGTGTCTCCATATCCTTCGCAGCGTGTTTCAACAATATTCTGCGAGAATCAAGCGTAACCAGATCTCCAACCTTGAATTCAGCTTGATTGATTCGGCACTATTAGTCGCAAAATTGCTTTTGCGAAGCTTGTGCTTTTAGAAGATTTCTGCGAGCCTGATCGATAATCTTTGCTCGTTCTTCGATAAAATCTTTTGCATATACGTCAAGCTACTTTCGTTGACTATTCCAGCCAAGTGCATTTTGCCATGCAGAGCGTGCCTTTCTTCCCGTATCAATTTCAGAGTAAGAGTAACCAGTAGATGCACTTACCAGTGTAGAGTGTGCATACTCTTATGTTTCCCAAGTGTTCGGTCCCCACCTCGGAGAGCAGCCATAATGCGTTTTAGACCCGACTCGCCAATATAATTGCGACAAATGTCGAGCCGCACGAGCTTGGGCAATGAACTCACCTTCAATAGCCACGCGACATCCCAGTCAGTGCCATGGTAAGATACCATGCATCTGAGTCTTCTACCACATGTTCTGGCGCTCGGTCTGTCCATCGGCTTGAGCCCGATGAGTGGTCTAGACGAATACCGATGATTGTCATCAAAGACTTCCAAAACATGAGCGTAAAGTTTCTATCTCGGTCGCTGATGATGACCATGGTGTCGAACTACAGATCGAAAAATACTTTTTCTGTGGTGCAAGCATCGTTCTTTACGTTCACTGCTGCGTACCTCGTGCGATGGGAAAATTGTCGACAACAGTTAATATGGCATCGAATCTACTGGAAACCGGAAGCCCTGTATTTAAGTACATTGAAACTACTTGCCAGCAAGCGCTAGGTATTGGAATTGGCATCAGCAATTATATTTTAGCTGATTGTTATGCTTCCAACGTGTACAAGTTTCACATGTTTTGACGTAATCTTTGATTTCTCTTTGCAATGACTTTAACTTATACTATTGAGCAATTCGCAAGAAGGGCCCGGATGAGCTATGGACGAATCATGATATTCATATATTGCTTTTGTGGACACACGGTTGTTGTTTGGTATACACAGACGTGTAAGCTTATTTGATGTGCGCAAGAACAACAATTCGTCTTGTTTGGTAGACAATGAGCTTGTATCAGAACTAATCTATTCTTCCTTAAACTTTGTGTGTTTGGCGTAGCCTTGTTGAATAAGCTTTTGAACTTCTTGTGAATACTCGACATACGACTCCGTCATTAAGGTGGCAACTTGCAGAGCCTCAGCTTCCGCCCGGGACAGAGTTGGCACCGAGGGCGAACAAAGTAACCGTGCACCTCGTTGTTGGCAGCTAGAATCGCACTTGTGAAAGTGGTATTGTCCACCACAGTATCATTAGGCTGGCGCGAAAGCGCATCAGCTGCGATGCCTAAAGCACCTTTAATGTGGTGTATAGTAAACGTATTTTGAGCGAGTATCAAGCCAACTTTGGCGAGACTCTCGGATGATGAAGCAACCAAGAGCAGTAGCTATTGTTCGTGAAGATCTCAAAATTGATGGCCATAAAATAATGACGCCATTTGTCAAACCCAGATTTGATTGCAAAGAGCTCCTTCTCATGAGCAGGCGAATTAATCTCATGGATTTCAAGCTTCTTTGATTAAACGCTACTGGATCATCATATTCATTGATAAATTGCGATAAAACACCATTAACACACGCCCCCTATGCATCCGTAGTGAGAACAAACGGGCGTGAAAAGTTGGTGAAGTCGGCACAGGTGCGGCTTGTAAGGCAGACTTCAGCCTTAGGAAGGAATGTATTCCACACACATGGAGAACCTTTCTGAGCGAGATGGCTCATAGGCAGAACTTTGTGCGCAAATTGATGAATAAAGCAGCGATAATAATCAGCAAGACCAAGAAAACTTTTCAAATTCTATACAGAGGTAGGTGGTAGCCACTTAGCGATTGCTTTCGTTTTTGTTTTATCAACGGACAAACCTTTGCCAGAAACAGTGTGTCCCAAAAAGCTGACCTCTTTACGCAGAAACTTGCACTTGCCGATATGAGCGAAGAGTTTTTCTTGCGTTAAACGTCGAACACAATAGCAAGATGTCCAAGATGCTCGTCTTTAGAGACGGAAAAGATGCATATGTAATCTAAATATACCTCAACGAATGAGAACTTCCCAAAAAGAACACGCATCAAGCGCGACAAATGCCAGGCATTCCAGCAAGGTCCATCGAAGCAACGCACCACTGATATGTTTGATTTGTTGTACGAAACGCAGTGTACTTTTTGCTATCCGGATGGATACGTATCTGGTGGTACCCTTGAGCTAAGTCAATGACTGTGAAGTAGCTCATACCTTGCATCTTATCGAATAACTCATCGATTCGCGGCAAAAGTATTTAAGGGACGACTGACCTCGAGTTGACGTAACGAAAGTCAACCACCCAACGAAGCAGAATGTTTGCGTTTCCGGATCGAATCTGTTCCAAACGAGGAAGACTCGTACCGGTTTTTAGGTCCTTGGTAGGAATGCCAAAGATGTTTAATATCCAAGGCGAGTCTGAAAATTCGATCCATCCCCGTGAAAGGTTCTCATCGACGAACTTTGGTAAAGTCTTTTGCTCAACTTTTAAAAGTCGTACTGGCGGACAATTACTCGGTTGCGCACCGAGTTGCATGTTGATTACGAACTCAACTTACCGATTACGAGGCAACACATTTATTATTATTAATTCTGAATACATCTTCGTAGGAATCGAGCAAAGCCTTTAACCGTTTTTCACGAGGTACTGTAGACTCCGACACTTGATAAAGTTTGACAGGATAGACTTTTTCGTATTGTGATGCCCTCAATTTTCTTGAAAAATCGGCAGAGGAAACAATGACCGGTTCAAAAACCTCATCATGTGGTATGTCACCACTTCTGGTCGAGACTTGATGAGCACGCCAATTTATGATTGGTTCTTGCGCAGTTAACCAAGGCTTACCCAGAATTACATCATGGGAATTGCTCATTGGCCACTAAATGACCGGAATGTCAGAGAATTGATCACCATCTTAAGATATATTTGCGACTCCTTTCTTCACCTTCATTTTGGTGCTATTAGTGCCGTCGGAACAAGTGGCTTGAATTGCCACTTCGGACATGACGCGGCTTCACTACGTTGCATGTGGCGTCAGAATCGAGCATTATATTGACAGCACGATCGTCAATATGACCCTTTTTGACGATTAAATCCTTTCCCATAAACGAAGCAACGTAACCTTTACTTAGTGTGGTGATAGCTTCAATTGACGCGGTCGGGATGGTTTCCCCTTCGACTGACTCATTCTCGAATTAGTTGACATTTGCACGATCGCGACGATATCCATTGCCGCGATTAATTTGCTGGTTCCTGCGCTTGAACACTGCTGAATCGTGTGCCCCAGTTACTTGCAGTGTACACACTTTGATTTATTTAAACGTCGATTATGGACGCGAGATGACCTATGAAATGGCCGGGCATTGTCGATTTCAATCTGCTCTGGCTTTTTTTAATTCTCTGGCCACATATTGTGGACCAGGACGATTGGTTGTAGCAGTGTGGTGATGATACCCGCCAACATGTGCGCGTTCAAAGTCGAGCGCCACAGTTGAAGCCTCCGACAGTGTGTTTCCCCGTCAGTATTGAACTTCTTCTTGAGTTCTTTTTAACTCTCGTTTAAAATAGATGATTCGGTCTATTTCAGTCATGTCCTCAACTTTCGAACTAATTTGTCGAAATTTCGCAATGCTGTTCATTAAGCCTTTGCAATGGGATTGTTTTCGTCGATGCAGATCGTCTCGAAGACGTCGTTGCAGATACACAGGGACAAATTCCTTTTTCAATGCTAGAAATAGCACGCATCGAATGAGTGAATATCTGATTAACGCAGCAAGAACCATTGTGCTATTGGTCCTCGCAACGAGCTAGTACGGCGAGTACTTGAGGGGCCATTGCGTCCTCTTTTACTTCGTACCGCGCGCAAGAAAAAATTGCTGTACTTGGGCGTAAGAAAGTCGAACCGACTCTTCGCTTCTCCCGCTATACGTTGGTATCCTTAGCCAGTCTACATTTAGCCCACCTTCCTTTTGGGAATTGGCCCATGTGTTAATTAGCTCTTTGTTGTTGCTGTAGCATGTGCATCATTTGCTGCATCAGCTCGGCGCTTGAGGTCGGCCCATATTGGAAGAACAATGTTTTAGGAAACTTTAAAAATACTTAGTTGTTTAGTTTATTTAAGTCTCTTAAGTTAAACCGAAACCCTTTGAAATGGTGCGCTCGGCTTCTTCTAAGAGCGCGTATATTCCGTGTAGAGGAGCTGATAAGGCAGATACTTGCTTGGACAGGTGGTTTGCTAAGATCTTTGCAATGCGCTGGGTCTTTTGTAAAGACGCAAGCAGATCGTTTGCTGTCTTTGCAGACTTCTCACCGTGCTCAAGGAGGAAAACCTTTCTGCAGTCGGATGGAACCTGAATATCAGCCTTTTGCTTCTTGCTCATAAAACTCAACGACTTAGTTTAGCCCTTTGGCGTAATGCGTTTGAGATTCAACTTATCCCAAATAGATAAACTGTTTCACAAAGTTAAGCCGGACCGAACCTCACAAAGACTAAACGACTCTATCTGCCAGGCAGACGCTTAGATTTACAATGGATACTGAAGTCACACACTCAAAACTGCTACGCAGCGCTTCCAAAGGAATGGAGCAGTTAACTGCGAGCGGAAATTCCCACGCTACAAGCAGTACGTTAGCGGCTGCGAGTGGGAGCAGTGCCGGGCAATCCAACAAAGCGCGATCTTAAGCAGCGCATTCTAACGAAGAGCGACGTGAACGACGAAAAAGCGAGCGAACGGCGAAGCTGTGAGTGAATGGAGAAAGCGAACGGACGACGAAGAAGCGAGCGGACGCGAAGAAGCGAGCGGAAGACCAGCAAGTGGTACCACTTGTAAGGAATGAGGGTTAATTACGATTGAATTAAGTTTAGTTTTTCTAATCGATGCTTTTGGTCCACTCCTTATGGTATCGCGTATACTGATTTTAATTCTTACTAAGTATCATCTCTCCTATCTGCGCAGACGATTTTACTTGTTTTTATTATGGCGCATATGTAAATCGAATTAAAGAAAATGAATGCTTAAGAAATAAATCGAAATGAGTGGTCAAGGGCTCAGGGAGTTGACTGATCCTGACAGCTTCAGAGCAATCCACAGTATGAACAGCACTCTACTAATGAGCAAAGATTCCCCCGTCAAACTTTCAGATATGTAAAGCAGAAACGTTTTTTTTTTAGAGCAGGATTTGCTCTAGCAAACGTTTCCTAGTGAAGAGGCACTAATACTCATGGTGCCAGGCTCTTAACTATGATCGAGCGGTGTGAATAGATGAGTCTCATACTTCCAGGCTCGGGCTGGAGCGTGGTAGTGTCAGCAGTCTTGCCAAAAACACACAACAGTTAAAAATACGAAATTGCCTCGATATAAAAGATACTGGCAAGCTTTGCGATGAAGCGCGGCTAAAACTTTTTTCCAGAAGTAATGCGGAGGGATTTATGTTTCCATATTGGTCAGGTCAGTTAGTGAAAATGGGGCACACTACGATTAGTAAATCGTTAATGTGGTTCTTTATGAATTAAATACCCATATTTCTAATTAGAATAGGTAAAATCATTAAAATTCTATTTGTTATGGGTAATACGAGTGGCTGCTACCAGAAAAAGATGTGGTGGTCTTAATCTAATTTAAGTGTAATTTTGGTAAGGTTTTAATCTCAAAACATTAAACAAAGTTCAGTTCTCATTTTAATATTTAAGTGTCTAGTGCCTTCCTAAGGCTTGTGCTGCGATCGGTGAAAGTCATAAGCCTTCCTAATGTATATACTCTGGAAAATTAGTTGCCACTTGGCTCTACGAACCACTGAGTCCCTTGAACTAGGATAAAGTAAGCTCTCTACGAGCTTGTACGGCCCACAAAGTTATTACACTAGTTCCGTTGAACTAAGTGATACTATAAGTCTAAAAGTTTTTATCTGACTTAAGGAGCGAGGCAGCTCCGCTAGAAGGTCAAACTTTATAAGTAAGGCATAATTTGTACTCCATAGTGTAAGTGAACGTTGCCAATATTGCTAAAATGAAAAAAAGAACAGTTTTATCCATATTAAGTTGCATTCCGGCTGCATCGCAAAAGTCTTGTACTCGAGCGAGAAATGAATGATGTAGATTTTTTACTAGTCTGGTAACGTCGTCAGCGAAGCTAAGAATGTAATGCACACAACCCCAAATCTAAATAAAAAAATCTTAATTGTTGGCCCGAAAATAGCAAAGCAAGGGTTCGATAATCAGAACGAAGATGCCAGGTGACAGTGGGTCCCCTTGGCGAACTCCCACTCCAAAGCCAACATAAGGCGATTGGTTGTTATTAATGAGGACCTGTATTAATGTCCCGTTAAAGAAAAGTACAACCCAACGACGGTATATTTTGCAATTTCAGTGATTCAAAAGAATTCGTATCATCCGCCACTAATCACTGTCAAAAGCCTTCGCAAAATCAAGACAAATGGCGCCGCTACCTGTTCGAAAGTCACTATGTCTGCAATGATTTTGAGGATCAAAGAGATATCTCAATGCGTGGCGAATGTTCCGACCGGCTATAGACTCAAATTGTTTGTCTCCTAAAATCGCAGCTAAGACTTGGTTAAGCCGGTAAGCTAACAATTAAAGTGATACATAAATAAAAAAACAAGACGCGATATATTTTAATGATGACAACTATGTAATTCAAACCGTATGCGTAAAGATCAACCTGCTAGCCAGTCTACCTGCTTTAAGCCATCTAGAGCCGATACGAGGGCAAAAGTGGCTAATAGGAAGTCAGCACAAAGCACCATCCGCAATGAGGGACGGCACTATTCGGTCGCATCTTGCGCAAATAATGTTTATTATCATGTCACAGTTATATATTTCGTCGTGCAACGATACAAATAAGCTGAAACCTTGTATTGTCTCCTCTTTACAGTCGTAAGCAACCGCGCTCGGTGTAAATTATGTGGATGCAGTATCCAGCCATGTCCTCGTTGGAAACCTTCGGTCCAAACTTGGCATTTTTTTTAAGTAGGAATAATGGCTACGTTGGTCAGCGACCCTTAGATTATACGCTTGCGTCAGTGATGTCCTGGAAACATATTTTAGTGGCTACACACTTTATACAAGCAAATTGGACTCAAATTTGTTGAGCATCTCGGCGCGACGAGGGTGATTCTGCAGCCGCAGTGGGTGATCGCACCTCCTTTCTCATCAAGGTTGCTCTTCTGGGGGTCACTATACTTCATACCTGCTATCCCCCGGGCTGTGCTTCTTCACGTGGTCTGGACGCCACTGCTTTCAACTACACAACACTCTACATCTCTCCACTCTGGCGTGTGAATGCTGAGCAGGTGACGAATTCGTGAAGTCCTCGAAGTAGCTACGTCACTTCTTGCTTTTAGTCAATTCCGCCTTGATTTTCGCCAGCTACAGGTTCGTTCTTGCTTCTGGTTTCTGAAGGCGTCAGCTTCCGCCATTTAATATCATATGCGTGTGGGCTGTCGCATCATTGAAGCATAGCAACATTTTTTTCTTTCAATGCAACCTCGCTGCTCAACTGTGGTGTCATTTTCACAATCTCCTGGAGGGCTTCTTTGTTCGGCGGGCGTCTTGGATGAGCATTCCAAGAGAAAGTTTTGATTGGTGTGGGTCCCGGATGAGATGGTAGTCTCAGACGTGGCATACGCTTCGTGCCGTCACACGCCACTTCATCTGGTTCAATGAAATCGAAGTTACTCTGATGGTCGTTATCCGACTCTTAGATTCCCCGCGTTGCTGGTAACCTCTTTGATGACGAGCGCACGCCTTCGACACAGCCTTTGTCGATGATACGAGGCTATTCAACGGACGTGCTATCAATGCGTCCAAACGGTGCTGGTGCGTGACCGAGTCTTCTCCATCTTTCTGACCGCACAACTTGCGTCAGTCGAAATCCGCTATAGGTTGGGATAGATTGATCCGATGGTTTCCAAGCGGCCTCCAGGCTCTCATTCTAATTCACTTAAAGCGGACAATGTTGGACCTCAGTGTTTACCGGCCTATTCGCTTCCACATTGAAGCTTGTTTCGATGTAGGAATCTGAACCTTCTAATACACATCTGGGTCATGTTGCCCTGGGTGCCGCCCTCCCGGGCAGATTTCAAATGTCCATCCTTCAACTCCGCGACATAATGTCTGCGTTAGGAAGTCTTCAGCGCATACACGAGGTACGCCCCATCTTCAAGTGATAATTCTTCACCCACGCCATCTGCGCGATGTCCAGGGGTCCGAGATTAACGCCCCTCTAACGGTTTTGAATGAACTTTTCTTACGACCGACCCCTGTGCGAGGAATTTCATCCGGAGAAACTGTGCTAGCTGCTTGAAGTTGTACCCCAAACAGTCCACTGTCGATGACTTTCATACACTTCAAATACTCTTTTGCTATTCGGCCTTATGCCGTGGCTGCCCCACCTAATCCTCTAATAGCTCAAAAAGGCTATATGCAAGGCGTGAATGGCGCAGTCGTCCCCCCTTGGGACTGTCGGCCGTTAGATTAAGGCTAGACAGGTCCGTTGTGATAAATTCAGCACAAAACTTTGCGCCGTCCGGGTACTTCGTGAGGTACCGGTCGCAAGCCTCTACCAAGTCCGCGCATTGCCTCAGCTCATCGACGCCTATCCACTCCGCAGACTTTTCTCCCGTTGGACTAAGTTCTTACGTGACGCGCTGCTCCCGCAACACCCCATCACCCGGGCCACAAGGTACTCAGCTTTATCTTCTTCTTCTTCATTCTCTCGTCGCCCGAGACTTTGAGCGCTGACGTAATTCGGCTTCAGCTCACCTTCGTCCTCCGAAGGTAATCGGGTCTTGTCTACACCAGCTTGCACCATTCTGTCGGCCATCCTAACAACGGCGCAGCACTCCCCAGCTTCAGGGCACACAGCCACTCACATTTGCCGCTTTCGTGAATCCCAGAGGTCTGTATTGAGCAACGCCGTTGCCCGCTGGACCGTTTACTTGGTCTCGATACCGGCTTGGGTTGTTTCGCACTGCAGAAACCCCGGCTGAATGGCTATGTAAAAAATACTCCGCACACGTGACCGAGACATGTCAACAGCGCCATTCGACCATAGTGGAATTAATTAAAGAAGGTCTACGCTTGCAGAGTTGCTACTTGTAGCCAAGACTGTAAAACCAAAAGTGAGTATATTAATTGAGTGTGTTATTTGTGAGTGAATTGATTCACGTCCATTCATTCCTGCAAAACGTTGCTAGCCATCCTTTCCTCGCGACCATTGGTTTGTAACCACGTTACTTCTGTTGTAAGTCACAGCACAAAACGGGGGACGTCACTATTTGGCAGGATACATTGATGAACCCCAAACATCAGTTCCCTATAGGCTTAAACTTCCGGACAGTGGCGGGACCCGAATCCGCGACCTCTCAATTAATGCTGCCACATCTAACCGACTGAGCTACAATGTGATAACTATCTATCTTAACTTTTGCTTTACTAAAACAATACACATTGCGTAAAAACACTCAATCAAACTATGCAATTAAAGCTATCCTTCCTACATGTGCACATATGTAATTAGAGAGTTGCAACATCACCTTCAATACTCTCCCTTGATGTTCGCACTCGATGTTTGCTTAAGCGTGCATCCTGAGACTCGCACCGAACTTGCTGTGCTTGTCCTTTGCAAGCGCCTTCGTCAGTCCATCGGCCACCATGTCTTCCGTGGACTTGTACTCCAACTCGATAACCTTGCGTACGACTTTTTCACGTAACAAGTGAAGCTTAATATCGATGTACTTAGTTCTTGAATGGTAGAGGGGATTCTTCGCCAAAGCAATACAACCTTGGTTATCTTGGTAGATCGTTGTGGCTCCATTTTTAGAAAATTTCATGTCCTTCAGCAACAATCGAAGCCAGACCGCTTCTTGAACTGCGTTGTATAGACTAATGTTTTCAGCCTCTGTGCTCGAAGTCGCGATCGTTGGCTACTATTTCGACTTCCACGAGATAACACTAAAATTCAGGAAGAACACGTATCCAGTTGTCAAGCGCCGCGTATCCAAATCACCAGCCCAATTTGCATCAGCAAAACCGATGAGCTCTCCCTTGCTCGCTTCGTCGAATACGATCCAATGTCTTGAGTTGTCCACAGATATTTGAGAATTTTCTTGGCTGCAATCCAGTGTGGCTTTTCATAGTGTTCGCAGAACTTGGCCACCTCACCAACAGCATGTGCAATGCCTGGGCGAGTGCATGCTGCTTCATACATGAGCGCTCCCACAAGTTCGCGATGCTTCCTTGTCCGCTAATTTCACAAGCTTCGAGTTACTGTCTGCTAGAGTGTGTACTTCCTTGCAGTTCTCGATGCCGAACTTCTCGGAAAGTCGCTTAATATCTGCGCGCTTATTAATCGTGATCATCTTGTCGCTTCTGTCGCGGTGGATCTCGATTCCTAAACAGTACTTGAACTCCACAAGTTCCTTGATGCTGAATACTTTCTTCAATGCGCTCTTGATCATTTCGATGTGCTCTGCTTTCTTGCTGAAAATCATCAAGTCGTCGACATATATCACAACAATGCTGTTTTCAACCGTTGACTTTCGAAAATACACGCATGGGTCTGCCGCAGAGCTTTCAAAGCCTTGGTCTTCCAAGTGCTGATTTAGCTTGTTATTCCATTGACGGGCAGCTTGCTTGGTTCCATGCAATGCCTTTCTAAGAAGACATTTCTGAGCTGACCTGATCGAAATTTCGAAGCCACCCGGCTGGTCCATATTTTTTTCTTCTTCGACTTTCCCGTAAAGAAATTCTGTATCCACATCAACATTCTCCACTTCGAGATCCTCAGTCGCGACAATTGCAAGTGCAGTATAATGGACTCCTTCCGAGCCACTGGAGCGAATTTGTCTATTTAATCAATGCTGGGTCGTTGTGTGAATCCCTTGGCCACCAGCTGTGCCTCAAACTTGATAATAGATTCATTTGGATTGCGTTTAATTCGAAAAACCCACTTGCATCCGATAGCCTTCTGTCCTTGCGGCATATCAACAAGCTCCCACATCTTGTGCTTCTCCAAAAGATTCTTTTCACTCTTCATCGCTTCAAGCCACTGATCCTTGTATTTGCTAGTTATCACCTTACGGCACGACTTCGATTGCTCACCGTCATTGTCCTCGGCATTGAGGCAGTATAGTGCGCTGTAGTCGTCCTCATAGTCATCCAAATTGAATACTCCTCGAGGATGGTTTCGATACTCCTGCTCGTAACGCACTACGTCTCGCTTCTTGCGTACAGGGCGCATTAACCATTCTTCTTCCCCATATCTACCTGGGGTGCTAGAAGCCCTTGTAGGTAGTGGTCTGTCGTTTCACCGTTTAGATTTCAGCTCTCCACTGCATCAACAACGTCTAGAATATCCTCGGTTTGGCTTATTTTGTAAGCCCTTACAGCTTGCTCATCGAAAGTCACACTTCGAGTAAATGATGATTGAACTATCGCTTGCATTAAGAAGTCGGTATACCTTGTGCTCCTTGGCGTATCTGAGAAAGTAGCACTTGACGCCAGAATCGTCCAGCTTCTTGCGCTTCTCCTTTGTTATATGCGCATAGCATAAGGCACCAGACTCACGCATGTGCTCCATACGCGGCTTCCTAGTAAACAACATCTCAAAAGGACTTGACTTCTTGTCAGACGAATTCGGCAAAATTTCTCTGATGCCCGCTGCCATCATCATCGCCTCGCACCAACAGCTCTTGTCTAGACCGTTGTCTTTAAGCATGGATCTTGTCATCTCAACCAGGGTCCTGTTCATACACTCTGCCATGCCATTCTGCTGTGTATTATATTGCACAGAATATTCCTGCTTGATTCCGCGCCTGCCACAAATTACTTTCATGCGAGTGTTTCGATATTCACTACCATTGTCACTGCGCAGCACCTTGATTTTCGTGTCGGCTGCCGTCGCCACTTCCTCGCAGAATATATCAAGCGCTTCCGTCTCTTCACTATTCATGCGCATGGGATAGATCGTAACAAACCGGCTCTTCATCCTGATGAAAGGCACGATATATTTGAAACCGGACTTCGATGCTGGGTTGATCGGTCTAATCACGTCTGAGCACACGATACTATCCGAGCGTGCACTCTCCCTAGCTTTCAAAGCTGCTTCATTCGTGTGGAAGGCTTCTTGACTTGCTTAGCTGTTGCGCACACCTCGCACACACCCTCTGCCTCTGGTACAGCACCGTTGATTCGGCCGTCTTTAGTCATCTCGTTAACTGTTCTATACGATGTGTGGCCGAGACGTCTGTGCCACACTCTAACTTCGCCAGTTGCCAAGTGATACTCTTCTTCAGCATCCGTGTTGATGTTTATGAAATTTCCATTTCGAGCCTGTCGCCACAGGCTTTCCTTTGAGCTTCACGATGCACTCGTCATCAGTAATCTCGACGGGCATGCCACGCGCAGTCGCGGCTGTCACGGATTTTTTTTTCTTGTTTAAGTCTTCCACGTGAAGCGTCTTCTCCAAGTGAGCATTTACCCATGCTCGACCGATCCACACGCGAAGTACTACAGATCCGTGCCCAAGAACCTTCAGTTGGGCGCTTTTCTTTGCGCTAAATACACCCTGCGAATTTTCTGTCTCCTTGTACTCCACAAACGATTCGCGGTCTTTACACATGTGAGTCGAAGCCCCGCTGTCTATAACCCATGCGCCACTTAAAGCCGTCTCCGATGTGAGAAAGGCACCGTTTGATTGCTCGTCGTCACTCGACTTGTCTCGTCTCTTGGCTCGGCAGTCTCTCGCGTAGTGGCCCGTTTTGCACAATTAAAGCACGTCCCAGACGGTGCCTTGGTCCTACGACCGCGCTGCTTTGTATACTGCTGCTTCTGATTCTTGCTGCTTGCAAGCAGTGCCGTAGCTTCCTTGATGCGCGTCGACTCCTTCTGACGCACTTTTTTTAGCAATTAACTTGCTTACGTGGCCCCCAAAACCATACGAAGCAGTCGACATTCGAAACGCTTGTATGAGACTCTCGTAGCAAGCGGGCAAACTTCGCAGCATCGTCGCGCAATGCCTACCTCGCTTGGCCCGCAATTCGCGCTATTCATCTCCATAATCAGTTTCTTCAACGTCATGACGTGCTTACTGATATTTGGCGACGCATACCGAAAGGCGCAAACTTCTCCTTGAGCCATGGTTGGTTCGCCTTATCCTGGGTGCGATGAATCTTCTCAAGTGTCACTCACGCCCCCTGTGCACTTGTTGTAGTTTCAACTTGCATGAGCTACGAATTGCTGAGGTTGAGAACGATCGCAGCGTGCGCCTGCTGCTCCGTCGACTTTGACACGGGAGCTTTGCCGGTAATCGCTTCCCACAGTCCCATATTTAAACTCCACAAGGCACAGTTGTTTCCGTCAAAGGGTTGGACCCTGACACTTGAATCGTTGTTTGGACTCATAACCTAAAGAAGGTCTATGCTTGCAAAGTTGTTACTTGTGGCCGAGACTGTAAAACCAAAAGTGAGTATATTAATTGAGTGTGTTATTTGTGAGTGAATTGATTCACGTCCATTCATTCCTGCAAAACGTTGCTAGCCATCCGTTCCTCGCGACCATTGGTTTGTAACCACGTTACTTTCCTTCTGTTGTAAGTCACAGCACAAAACAAGGGACGTCACTATCTGGCAGGATACATTGATGAACCCCAAACATCAGTTCCCTATAGGCTAAAACTTCCGGACAGTGGCGGGACCCGAATCCGCGACCTCTCGATTAATGCTGCCACATCTAACCGACTGAGCTACAATGTGATAATTATCTATCTTAACTTTTGCTTTACTCAAACCATACACATTGCGTACAAAACTCAATCAAACTATGCAATTAAAGCTATCCTTCTTACATGTGCACATATGTAATTAGAGAGTTGCAACATCACCTTCAATAATTTTGACCTCAAGTCTTCGCCTGCAAATTGAGAAATCAATTTGTCTATTTTTATTGCACAGACAGAGACGGAAATAGCTGATAAATTATTTTGCTGGCAGTCGGACCCAGGCACTTCCCACGCGCCGTATGTTCGATAGCATAGTCAAAAATTTTAGTGGTAAGCGGAGCTTCGAGTACGAAAAGCTTGAAGTTGGTTGAGTCTCCGGCCGCTATGTTGTAATGTAAACTGAAGTCTGTCGATGTCAGTATCCCTAGGCTGGACCTCAAGATCTGTTGGATTGGATTGTATAAATTTGCCCCAATAACCACAATATGTTGAAATTATGATGTTTGATTTCCGCAAATCTCCTGTAATTGTATTAATCGAGGAAATAGTGCTTTAGCTCTGTAGCTTTAAGCTGTTTAAGCGTTCCAAGAGGGCTAAGCTCTCAAGGAATCAATATTAAAATACCGTTCTGCAATTGTAACTTTACCTTTCTATGATTGCTGGTCAAAGAGACAAAAGGGGACTGGGCTCATAAAAATCTTTAAAAGAGGCCTCGACCCCTGCGCTTGTGTTTACCAATAATATCAAGTTTGTCGGCTTGGATTCGCTGGCGGCGAGGAGTGAGTCTGTTGGAACTTGGGCGCGGGTACATTGTACGAGTTGAGCTTCTTTCTGCGTTAGGCATCTTCTTTAAATATATATATATATATAAAAATTAATCATGTTTTTAGTAGATGAACTGCCATAAGTTCGCTAAGTATCAAAGGTTCCTTACGCAGAAATGAACTATTTTCTTTTTTTTTTTTGGGTTTGTAGGCCTTATTATTATAAGCTCGTTAAGAACTTAAG
Organism: Bremia lactucae; assembly: GCF_004359215.1. Classification (NCBI taxonomy): domain Eukaryota; phylum Oomycota; class Peronosporomycetes; order Peronosporales; family Peronosporaceae; genus Bremia; species Bremia lactucae. Next base: position 5,697,979 of record NC_090610.1, on the reverse strand, counting down.
ACTCAATTACTTACAGGTTCACGGGGGTGACTGACTGCATTTTAAGTGCAAACTCAAGTATTATAGGAATTTTTTACGCAAAGTTGCGAGATTTTAACAGTGACGCAACGCAAAGTGTTTATAAATACACTGCATATTGCTGCTGCAGCCGTTAGTTTAGAAATTAAGCCCGTGAAATATTGAGAGTAAATTCTTGTTTCCTCACCAATGTGAAATGCACTAGATTTAGGAAGCTGACGTATTATTTCAACTCTGAGATTCACTTATGCACCTGTAGGAAATTTTGTAAGCAAAAGCACGTGGATCTATTCACATTTTAGCTATGTTAAAAGGTTGTATATATTAGTAAATTAAAATTTATGCCCTCACAATCTACCTAGCAAGATGGTTAAGCATACACAAATAGTATGGTACATGTTACCGGAATCAATTATGCTTGTAAATGTTATTTGTTTGTTGGCGCAGTATTATTTAAAATTGATCCAATTTCGCGTAATGAGTTTGCGCCTTGTGGCTCATGTGATTAATTGATGTATAGGAGGTCTCTGGTTCGAGTCCCGGATCGAAAAAATCTTTGAGACTTATTCGAGACCGCAGTGAGGCTTTGAGCTATAAGTCTTGATCTGCTTACATGATGAAGCTTGTGTGTTAGTGCATGTACCGGTGGACAGACCTTTGAAAGCAAAGATGCGAATCCTACTCGCGTGCGCAGGCCCACTATAATCATTACTAGAAGCCGACAGGATGTTGGCCTTGGGTGCCGGACAGCCGATGCGGTTATTGTAGAAAATAAACAGCCTTCGGTACAGCTATTTATATATAAATCGCGAGGTGCTGCACAGGCTTCTAATATTGTAAACAGACGATGTATTGTCGGAGCCACCACCTTCGCTTAAGTGACATAATTATTAGATAGAATATATAAAATAGTTTGAGGTATGTGAGTCTTATTATTTTGTATCATAACATGCTTTTGAATGGGCCACAGAGCACGAAGCACGGAACACATGCGTGAAATACAAACATGCATGTATTTAACGGAGCATGCGTGAAGTACAAACATGCATGTATTTAAGAGTACCCGCATGTTTGTAATTCACGCGTGCTCCGTGCTTCGTGCTGTATGACCCATTCAAAAGAATGTTATGATACAATAGAATATTCTTAAATACACGCATGTTTGTATTTCACGCATGCTCCGTGCTTCGTGCTGTATGACCCTTTTAAAAGAATGTTATATTGTTCGTTTTGCGAATCAAGTCCTGATCACAAACGTAGCTAATATTCCATTTGGTCTTGATTAAGTTGTTAATTGCAAATAAATTCAAAAATGATTTCTTATTAAATATTTTAAAACGAGATAGTGAAATGTAGGGGATAACTTTCACCTTAAACATTTATCTGTTAAGTTAAACCAAAAACAACAAAACTGCACGATCTCTTTTTGAAAAGTTGCGTTTGAATACGATCAGGTAAAAATACATCTGAATTGAAGCTCGAAATGTTGTTACAGACTCTTTGCTATGTCGACAGGTTTCTCAATAATGGGGATCGCCACTTATTAACCATCAATTTCTCCTCGCCTATGACGGCTTCCCTTTCATTATCTCATTTGTGTTTCATTGTATCTAAATTATGCTGCCTCCGTCTTGTAAAACTTCTAATTCCCAGCAATGAACTTATTGTAATGGCACCATACGACTCGATATACCCTCGAATTGAACTTTATGCGGAAGAATTTCAAAATAACCTCGAAACTAACACGTTTGGCTCATTAATAAATTTGTGGCTGCTATCTACAGCCAGTCATATTTGTAGATTGCAAGCTTTGCGGCCGCTGTCATGTTGCACTTATTTTCTGCTTAAAGCCTAATAAAAGCTTACTGTATGTTCGAGCGATCGAAGCCCCTACATTAGGTAGATACAAAAAAACTTTTATGTTTGCCGTTGTACTTCACCTTGTGTGTTTACTGCTTGTCCCTTGCGCTTATTTTGGACGCTGCTATATTAGTTCCTGGACACCTAATTGGTCTGAGACATATCCATCATGCATATTTCACAGGGATAATCTGTCGTAATTGTTGCCTTGCTTTTAATCAGTGTTTGTGTCACAGACGACGTCACCCGGAAATCAATGCTACATACGACAAAATTTAACTTGCAAGTTGGCACTATCTTAAGAAATTTACAAAACAACTGTACACTCAATTTAATTTTAACAACTTTACTGGTGCCCATCTTCACTCTCGTCGTCTGCAACTTTATCTAGTTCTGGCGCCGAATCTGCTCTCTGGATAAGAGCTGGATGCTCGCAATCTTCCGAGTTAATAAACGTTGCTGCCATGACGAAGCTTTGAGCATCAATTTCATTGGCATCAATTATCTCAAACGAAGCTGCCTTATCTCGCGCAATGAATGGGCGCAACAATCCATCGCGAGTCTGCGCACCGACAAACCAGCGTCGATGACGTAAGCTCTGAAGTTCTCCGTCCCAACCCAATTCAAACTGGAACCAGCGTTTAAATTGCATCGTCCGACGTCGCGTAAGCCTCAGTCCACTGGAGCTCGCATACAGCACCTCACCAGGCTTCTCGTAGTCTTCAAATTCTACACGTACGCAATTGTACGCCTGAACGCGCACGCCCAAGCGCAAAGCGGTAGGTCTCTGTCTAAATGCCCAGTCCTTCTCATGAGGGTCATCCTGCACCAAATACAACTCGTTTCCAACTCGTTTCGCAAACTTGCCACTGTCTTTCAGTCTTAAGTACACTCGCTTTCCCTTCAGACCTTGAAGCTTCTTGTTCTTCTCCTTCCCCATCTCTTGGATATCATGAATTTCAGAATACAGACTTTCAAGCGCAGTAATCGACTTTGCTGACGACGTCAAGAATGGCACCTTGGTCTTCGTCCGTGAAAGGAGCTGTTTAGACCACCCTACGCCCGTCGTACACCACAGCGCAACATGTTCACAATTCAGCGACAAAATACTAAAGTGGCCCTGCCCGAGTCCTAGCAGAAAACGACAGCGCGCTAGCACGACAGGAGGCGCGTCCGCATGTGTGCGATGCACTTCGCCCAACGACGAGCTGGCTTCGGCCACCAGCGACGAGTTGTACTGCACGCGGCGCATGTCCGACAAAAATCGTCCGTTCAAAAATTCAGTAAGACTCGTGAGCTGAAACTTAGAGTCCGCCTGCGACTCGCGCAATCCTGTTTTGCGGGACCAAACATGAGCGACTGAAATATCATCAGTAGACGCCCCTGTTGCAAATACGATGCCGTGGTGCGTGTACCTGAATGGCCATCGACTTGCGTCCCAGATACAGATGTGGTCGGCCAACCGGAGACTCGCCACGTCCTGTACCTCGCATGTATTCATTGTGTGCAGCTGAGGAGAACGCGCTAGTCTTCAGTAAAAGTGCTGGAAATTGAACTTTTTAATTGTGGACAGCGGAACGAAAAGGCTGTTTATCTGTGTGTTGTCAGCCGGATCAGAAATTCTACGCAACACAGCTGTTCTGGCTTTACCTCCACGTCGCGACGAAAAGAATACACGATGAGTTCGTGAAACATCAGGCGTACTATATCGACGACAGGTCTAAATTCACCACAAGATTAAAAGAGCGAAAATCGCTATACCTCGATGGTCGAATATTTTTTTATGGTCGCGGCTATGGCCACAGACATAACTACTACGGCCACAGACATAACTACTACGGCCACAGACAAAAGTACTAGGGCCACAGACATAAAGTAAACTTACAACATCCTATATTATGATTGGTTTAAATTTCCAAATCAGGTATCCTGACAATACAAATCGCGATTTTTTTATTTCTATCGACCGATATTTTTTTACTTGAAACCTCCTAATATAATGATTTTTTTAGATATAATAATGGTGAGGATAGCTTACTTCTTTTTCTATACATCTCTTCATGAATCAGATGGATTGGTGATTGCTGATGATGTTCGGGAGGGTCCGGCTGCTGAAAGAGATTGATTTCGAGCTTGAACATTCACAGGGCACGCTGGAAAAGTACGTCGATGATCTTTTGGATGGCAAGCACTGCATGTTGGCACCTTCCTCCTCTTTGAAGTTATCCCCTCTATATATTCAAAATTTGACGGGTCTCGTTGCGTAGAGGTGTTGTTGCTTGTGCTAGGCCTTCCTTTTCTTCGCGCAACTTCCGGCTCGTCTAGAACCTGTGGTGTTTGCTAATTCAAAGTGCGTTAGCAATTGAAATCACCCATGGAACAACAAAGAAGAACAAAAAAATAATAATTAAAAAATACCTGCGATAAATCTGTCACGTCGTTCACTACTGCATCTTTCTAGTGTTGAGGATGATTTTGAACTCTTTCAAGTAAGGCTGGTAAAACATTGTCAGGTTGGTCAACAACAGTTTTTTTCTTGAACTCTTTCAAGTAAGACTGGTAAAACATTGTCAGGTTGGTCAACAACAGGAGGACGTGGTGGAGGAAGTTGATGGAGGTGATAATGTACATCTATATCTTGCAATTCAAGTCTCCTCTCATTTCCGATGATCAACCGCAACTGGTGCTCACAAGGTACCTCTCAGACAGTAGTAAAAGTGGAGGTGCATGGATTTGGACGATCTGCCTATGGACGTCGAGCTTTTTCCAGCTGTAAATACAAATATTTAGTCAATAAATGATTGAAGTGACGATGCAGGCAAAATACCACTAAAATATTTCAATCTTACCTCTCCAAATACTTTCCGAAGGGCAAAATAAAAGATCTTTCTATTGACATCTTGAAATGTTTCCACGTGGGGTAAGCTGTCCAAAAAGTAAGATCTTCATTTGCTGCTTGGCTAGTCCTGTGGTATATTCAATCTGGAAGCTTTCGATCGATTGAATTATCCATTCACAGCATGCAAGAAGGTTTTCATGCTGCTTGCGATAAATTCTTTTACGATACTGTGGGCATTGTAACGGGCTAGAGTTGCCCTAATGTTACACAGTCCCCATTAAGTACATTTGGTACTTAAGGGGATGGTCAATTACTCTTCTTGTGCGGATTGATCCATGTTGTTGACAAATATTCAATATAATTCGTGTGGTTTCATTCCAACTGCTCCGGAATACTTCCCAGTTTTCCTCGAATTCATTTCCTGTATTCGAATAGGCGACCTGTACAGAAATAATGATTAAAGCGAGAAAAATAAACATGTGAATAAACATTCCCAATGGCAAGCAGAAAAAAGAGAAAAAAGAAGTTGATACGTTACCATTCTTCAACCTTTTGAGAACGCTTTCCACTGTTCGTCATCTCTTGCAGCAAAATGGGGTTTACATCTGGCAACGACTTCCTTTTCAATGTGCCACATGCAAAGTATGATGAATGCTGCGGGAAAGATGCTATGTAATGCACTCGTTAGCGCAAGGTCTTGGTCGATCACAAAAGCTCTTGGAATTATCATCATGGAACAATCGTATAATAAATTTTATTGCGATCATGTACGAGTTGGCATCCTCGCTCTTCATGAAAACAAAGGCGGCAGAGAAGCAGAGGAAACCGTGTTTTGCTGGTTTTGAATGTGCAATCCAGCAAAAGCACATCGCAGTGGTTCCGAACAAGCTCTACGCTTTTTGGATGCGCAAAAAAGAGATGGGTGATGTGCCCCGAGGCGTCCTTCCTCGATGTCTATTTTAGATTCGTAATCCTAAAAGGTTTGGTACAGCGTATCCGTCGGGGTTCGTCCATCAAGCTTTTCTATGGCATTTTTTGCTTGATATTCCAAACTAATCGTTTGGTGATCTCCAATGGCGCATCTTGCTCCCTGAAAATGGTCTGGACATGTCGGGCTTTCAAACAAGACTGAAAGAGTCCGTCAATTTCCTCCTCTTGGGCCTCTGAAATTTGAGTTTGCACTGGATGGGCTGTCGCCGACGTGGAGGAGTCGTGGTTGTGTCCATTGCAAGTGACTGTAAAGGACCAGGTGCTGTCTGTAAGGAAGGTAGAGATTGTTAATGCATTGATATCTTCAGTAAATTTATTCAAAAATATTGGATAGCTTACCTTTTGTTTTTGATCCAACTCCTTTGAAAGGGCAGTCAATGAGGGCATTGCCTTTTGCCATTTGACTTCTTGTTTCTTGGGAAAGTCTGTGACGGTTTCGGTCTAAATTTCCACGATCACATTTATAGTGAACAACTTGTCTGCCAATTCTTTGCTTGTAAGAGGATTTTGGTAACAATTCCATAGCCCTTTGCAGCTGCCATCTTATTAATATAATCTTCCATAGCCTTCCGCTCATTGAACTGCCTGTTTTCCTGCTCCTCACCGTCTATTAAATATCAAAAGCCGTTAGTGCGGTGAAAAGCAGTGAAATCAGATAAATCATAGAAAATAGCAGATTGAGTGAGGATCGGCACAGTCAGTCAGAGTATTGGAAAATTTTATCTGACACAGTCAAGAATGTTCTCTTTAGGTTATGAGCGAGAGAGCGAGTAAGTGTGAGAGAGAGAAGCACGGCAAAAAACACGTCGCGGAAGCTCGTGCTAGCAACACCGCAGTCCGACAGGTCACAGAAAATCGGTCGATAGAAATAAAAAAAAATCGCGATTTGTATTGCCAGGATACCTGATTTGGAAATATAGACCAATCATAATTTAGCATGTTGCAAGTTTACTTTTTTGTGGCCTAGTACTTTTGCCTGTGGCCGTAGTAGTTATGTCTGTCGCCGTAGTAGTAATGTCTGTCGCCGTAGTATTTATGTCTGTGGCCGTAGTAGTTATGTCTGTGGCCATAGCCGCGACCCTTTTTTATTAGTGTGCTTGATTTTTTTCTGAAAGTTCACGCTGAATAAAAAATAGAGACTGCTTTACCTATGTAAAGCGTCGTGTCTTTTAACAATTGGCGGGGGTTGATTTAATCTTAAATTAGCCAATCAGCAGAACTAAGCGTCAATATTACCAGATTTGGTAATTCTGAAACCATTAAGTCAAAAATAAAGAAAATTAATAGTTTCGTATTTTTTATTTACTTTTTTTATAGAAAATAATATTTATCTTTCCTCTTATAGGAAATAATATTAATTAATCCTCTTGTGAAAAATAATTCTATTAGACCTCTCATAGAAAAACATTATATNCCGGCGAATTAACGCGGCGCGTGCGCTTAGTGCGAGGTTGTGTGGGCGTCTTCGCAGACGACCCACCAACGTGGCCCCTTTTAGGTGGCATCTTGGGCGCCGTGTATAGAAACACGTGCGCGAGAGTGATCGAGTGAACTAGCGGCGCGTAAAGCTGCTCGCAGTTCCTCTCTCTACTCTGTCGAATTTAAAAATGTAAATTCGTTCTTAAAGAGGGGGATGGTGTAACGGGCTAGAGTTGCCCTAATGTTACACAGTCCCCATTAAGTACATTTGGTACTTAAGGGGATGGTCAATTACTAAATAATAGTAATTAGACCCAACACTCGGGTGTGGTGCACATTTGTGACCAACCCTTGTGGATGTGATGCACATGGGTGCATTCACATTAGGAGGGATGACGCCCAGCGTCATCCATGATGACGGCTAGCGTCATCAGTTACGCGAGGTATCTATAAAGATACGCTCGCAATACATATTAAATGATATCTATAGAGATATCATTTTAATTGGTAAAAATAGGTATTTGTATTTAATTCTATTAAATATAAATCAGTCTGAAATTTACTACCTACTTGGTAAGTGCGCACGAGGAGACGGATTACCGCTCCCGTGACGTCACTTCACCAGAGTTCTTAGTGTGTTGGGTGAGGTCGCTTGCGCGCCCACCACAACTACCTCACTGCACGCAAGAGAAGCAGGTGCAAACCGCTTCCTCGCTGTGCTAGGGTGTGTGCTAAGTAGAGCGTGGCCGCATTACGACGTGCCCGCCTACAGGCATCCTCTCTGCGGGAGGTGACGGTGTGACCGAAATGCCGTTCGAATTTATCCACGCCCGAACAAACTCTTCTTGTGCGGATTGATCCATGTTGTTGACAAATATTCAATATAATTCGTGTGGTTTCATTCCAACTGCTCCGGAATACTTCCCAGTTTTCCTCGAATTCATTTCTTGTATTCGAATAGGCGACCTGTACAGAAATAATGATTAAAGCGAGAAAAATAAGAATGTGAATGAACATTCCCAATGGCAAGCAGAAAAAAGAGAAAAAAGAAGTTGATACGTTACCATTCTTCAACCTTTTGAGAACGCTTTCCACTGTTCGTCATCTCTTGCAGCAAAATGGGGTTTACATTTGGTTCACGCTGAATAAAAAATAGAGACTGCTTTACTATGTAAAGCGTCGTGTCTTGTAACAATTGGCGGGGGTTGATTTAATCTAAAATTAGCCAATCAGCAGAACTAAGCGTCAATATTACCAGATTTGGCAATTCTGAAATCATTAAGTCAAAAATAATGAAAATTAATAGTTTTGTACTTCTTTATTTACTTTTTTTATAAATTATAATATTTATTTTTCCTCTTATAGAAAATAATATTAATTATTCCTCTTGTGAAAAAAAATTCTATTAGACCTCTCACAGAAAAACATTATATATTTATTCCTCTCATAAAAAATAATATTCATTATTCCTCTTACAAATATATATATATAATTCCTCTTATAGAAATAATAGTAATTATTCCTCTAATGGAAAATAAAATCTATTATTTTACTTACAGGAAACAATATTTATTACTCCTCTTATAGGAAATTATATTTATTATTCCTCTTATAGGAATAATATTTATTGCTCCTCTTATAGGAAACAATGCTTACGTGACGCGACACCCCGTGCACCTACTATAGATGTGGCGGCTCAAGTCACAGGGGCATCGTCCTTCTAAATAAAAAGAGCCCGGAGTCACTCATGCTTATGAACAACCATGCGCTATTTGTCATTCGTCAGGTCAATTGCCCTCATAATAGTGCACCGCTGTATCGATTAACATAAACTCATAGCAAAGTTTTGAGGATAGGGATTATGTAGCGGAGCTATGGAGCTACCTCGCTCCTTAAGTCAGAGGAAGACTTATAGACTCATAGACTCATAGACTCATTTAGTACTATAGAGCTGATATCTTTTAAAAATCTCAGTGAATTGTACAAGCTCGTCGAGCTCAATGAATCCTAGTTAAAGGAATCTAAGGGTTTGAAGGACCAAGTGACAACTAATGCCCGAAAGTAAATACCTTAAAAAGGATTCTTTCTTTCGTAGATCAATGCGCAAGCCTTAGGAAGGCCCTAGACGCTACAACTTCGAAAGGCGAACTGAACTTTATTTAATAATCTAAATTTAAACCTTGCCCTAACTAATTTATAATAGAATTCGACCACCAGATTTATATCTGGTGACTGCCACATGTGTTAAACCCATAATGACTGGGATTCTGGTGATTAATTATTTTGAATAGAACAAAATGGTATCTAATTATAAACTAAATGTAGCATAACAACGGCCCACCAACCGATGTGTGCCCCATTGCAGCCTTTGTTATCAGACTGCTGACACCTAGTGACAAAATCGCTTCATGTTCTCTTTGAGGTTGGGGTGTAAAAAGCTAACCGTTCGGTTGTGTTGTACATTCCTTTGTCTGATGACAGCTAAATGTGAGTCACCGACTCTTAGCACCTTTCTCGACGATGTGAAGATGGTGGACTATGAATTTCACACTCCATCGGAGGATGACGGAAAAGAGCGTCGCTGCTACATGCCATGTCATATGGATAAATCTCGTCGGGCACCAAAGCTGCATTGCGCAGGACACCGATCCCTGAGACCAACATAACTACGAAACCGCTTGATAAAGATCAATAGCAGGCAATCCTCAGAGAGTTCCGCGTCGCGTACCACTGGACAGCCACGTATAGAAAATTTTGCAATGGTGAACCGATGCAAGGGCTGACACAAAGCGGTTGTGTTGGGCACCATATCATGATAACAATTATCATGACCAAAAATCGTCAAAGTTCTTTCTCGTTGCGCGGGTCGCAGTCTGTTGGATCGCATGAATCGTCTTAGGTTGCAGCTTGATTTCTTCCGCGATCAGTGTATAGCCCAGATAATCTACTTCTTGTCGTAGAATAGGGTATTTTTACCGTTTAGAGTGGCATGATGTTAGTCCAGACGCTCAATACCTCTTGAAGATGGTTCATAATACACCAGCAGATCGTCCAGAAAGACGATAAGAAATATTTTTGCACGCTTACAAATTATGCACTGCTTGACATATTCCCAATTGTTGTCTCCATACTTGGCCAATAGAAGATCCGGTGCATAGTCTTGTAAAGCCGTGTACTAGCGGGTGCCCGAGGCTCTCATGCTACCAGTGCATTAAATCAGAGTAGCGAAGGACGGGGCTTGTAATTAGTGCGCAACTGAAGGGACGAGGAAGGCTTGTAGTGACAACGGTGCCGCTAAGGGCAAGTGTTTGGAGCGAAGATAGGAAATTGAGAAGTGAGATTAATTGGCAGTGGCCTTGCTGCTCTTACGATTGTACTCTCAGCACCAACCATTCCTAGTAGATGTCACCTATCTTTCCATATGTATTCAATGTATAGACGGATCCGTGTCGCTTCTCCATGCTGAACTATTTGCAGGTCACCATTCTTTACTAAAATTTCTATTTCTTTTAATTCTTTTTTATTTGTATAGAATAGTGATGTCTAAAGAGTGTACCACATTAATGGCAACATTCTACTTTTGCTGGCGGAAGACTGCTTCCGTTCACATGATTTCATTGAGAAAAGGCCTCCATTCTTTGAGCTCCAGTACGCAACGATCAATTCGGGAATCTGCTGAAGAATTGCAACTCAGACTCCCACGTGGCATTTTTTTCTTTGCTCACCGAGTCAATGGATCTTGTATTGTTCTTTGCCACGGCGACGACGGTAGCCGATGACGGCTTGGACAAGTTGTCCTTCTGTTTTCCGTCTGCTAAAAGCACTTTGTTCGCTTGCTGCCGTCGATTGTCGTCCTTCCTGTATGGTTTGAGTAACGACGTATGAAATACGGGATGGATCTTCGATCTTTTGACATTGCAATTTTGTATAAGTCGTGGTGATTTTTTTGACGATTTTCTACAGGCCCACAAAAGGTGGCGCGAAATTCGAAACCAAGGCAAAAATTTCATGATGAGTGTCGAGTTTTTTTTACCGTCTTGTAAGACCGTTTGTCCCACGCAAACTCTTGCAATTTTCGATTCGTATCATAGTAGGCTTTCACTTCTTCGTGAGCCTCGCTCATCGCGTCTTGTGTCTTCTTCAGAACGACTTCTTGTTGGAATGAAGTTTTAAGTCGCCTTGTTCAGCATTTTGAACTCGGGATCGGCTGCTACATCATCCGGCATATATGAGCAGTAGTCAATATCCGCTTCGAACGGTGACATCCCGATCGATGCGTGAACTCGACGATTATACGCAAATTCTGCCAAATGCATAAACTCATCCCAGTTATTCTGGGCTGGTTTAACGACTCTTCGAAGATAGTCTTCGATAAATTTATTGGTTCGCTATGTTTGACCGTCTGTTTGCGGTCTAAACACTGACGACAAGTATGCTGCGTTTATATAGCGTTCATTACTGAAGACCAGAACTTTGAAGTAAATTAAGAGTCGCGATCGGACACGTAGACATTGGTAGTCCGTAGTCTTTGGCGTAGTTCTTCAAGAAAAGATCTGCGATAACTTCGGCCGTCGCCGTCGTTTTGGCCTGAATGAACTTGGCTCGTTTGGTCAAGCTATCGACGATAACCATCAGCGCGTCATGACTAGAGCTAGTCTCGGGTTTCGCGACCAAAGAGTCCATTGAAATTTTGACCCACCTTCCACTTGGAAAACTTTGCGAGTTTATTAGACTTGGTGGCCTTGTTTGACGGGCCTTGTTGCGCAGACACATTTCGTATGTGCCCACATAGCGCTGAATGTACTTTGACATACGCGGCCACAAGTACTTACGCTGCACGGCTAGATACGTCTTAAAGTATCCTGAATCGCCGGCAGCAGCGGAGTCATGATTGTCAAAAATAACGCGATTATTGAGATCGTCATTGACAAGAATCACGAGTATGAATTCTTCGTCCTCCTGCGTCTTGAAGTAGAGAAGATTGTTCTCTAACACATACCTAGGCGATTTAGCACCCTTTTCGAGCTGCTCAATGATCTTCTTTCTTTCCAGATTAGACTTGTACAGCTTTCGTTGACACTTTGAGTAAATCTTGGCGCGAGCCCATAACGGCTACAACGTCACGGTTAGCGGCTGCTTCAAGAAGGTCTTGCAGACTCACTTGGGCTGCTTTGTGTTCGAATTCGGGGTTGCGAGAAAGCGCATCCGTGAGTTCATTTGTATTTCCTGAAATCCACTTAAACATTGGTAGATATTTCGTGAGCTCATTAAACCATCTTGCCATTCGTCGGTTGGTTGTCTTCTGTGTTCAAATGGTCTCGATGCTCTTGTGATCTGTCTCAACGACGAACGGACGATCGAGAAATTACACGCGCCAAACCTCGAAGGCATGCATGATCGCGAAAAGTTCTTGCCCCTGAAAGGGGTAGTTTAACTCCGCAGGCTTCATTTTGCGGCCGGTGTACGCGATGGGGTCCTCATTCTCTTCATGTTGTTTCATGGTGCCGCTTGATTTCGTAGGTTTCTTCTTGTAATTGAAGTACGTAATGGGATACTCCGTCTTTCCCTCCTTTCGATACAAAATTCTCCCAATCGCAAAGTTAAACGCGTCCATTCGGATACCAATGGGTTGGAAAAGTTGGGAAGACGCAACCCTGGTGGCGTTGAAAGGCGATGCTTTAACTGTTTAAAGCACGCCATTTGATGATCTGTCAACGTAAAGTCTCTTTGGACTTCTTGCCTTTAATGGACTTGTTAAGAGGTCTGACAAACTGTACAAAGTCCGGGTAGAAGCGGGACAAGTAAACGGTTGTGCCCAATAAGTATTCCATTGGCTTTTTTGTGTTCGGCACGGGCCAGCCGCGGATAATCTTCATCTTGTCGGGATCCATGCGGACACCAGCGCGTCCGGCAAAGTCACCCAAGCCCGGGATTTCCGGCACACAAAACTTGCACTTGGACAATTTAAGGTAGAGCTCTTGCCCCTCGCATCGCTTTAGCACGCGATCTTGAGCCGCAATATGCTCTTGAATGTCCGAGTTGCGCATGAAAACATAGATTTCATCAAATTAGATGCGCATCACGTCACGCAAGTTACTGAAAACACATTGAAGAAGACAATTAAATACCCCGGGACTACCGCTTAGTCCCATAGGTGTTACTAGGTACTCAAACAATCCATCAGACGTTAGAAACGCGGTTAAAGGGATGACTTGATCGCGTAATTTGAGTCGTTAGTAGCCCCACAATAAGTCCATACAGGAGAACGAATGACCTGCTGACATGGCGTCGGGATTGCTGACATTACTGTTGCTGCATTAAGTTGTCAATAGTCGTGAACGATACGCCAACCGACAGGTTTCTTGACGCAAAACGTTGGCGCCCAAAACGAAGAGTAATTGGGTGGAATATTGCCCGCTTTCACCATCTCCTTTGTCCAGTCTTGGATTGATTTACGTTGTTCCGGGCTTTGTCGCCATTGCGGTACCGCACACGGATTACCGCCTAGCTTCAGCTTGATCTCATGCTCAATACCTTTACGAATGGAGGTGTCGTACTTGGTAATACGGCTTGAATCACAACGGTATTTCGGAAGAGCTCGCACAAGCGTTAGATCTTGACGTACAAGTCGACGAAGACAACGTAATGAATGTTGATCTTGGCTTCAGCCAGACGGCTCGACGTCCTCGTCGCATCACGGAAATGACTCTAAAAGTTCAAGGCTTTAAATACGAACACTGTGTCCTTGTACTTCCTCGACACGTCATACGCTAAATTGTCTTTCAGTGTCTCCCATCCTTGTAACTTAAAACGTTCAGCTTTATCCGATTCGTGCGGATCGATAACGAACACGCACTCAACATCTCCTGTGCGCAACTCATTGGCAACAGATTTAGCTAAGATAAGCTTGGTGTGACCATGCTGTTGACAGAGGCTTTAAAGCCAACGGTGACTCATCTGCTACCTCACGAGGTTTTAGCGTCAAAGCCTTCCAATGAATTTCTGGGTTTTGCTCACGGAGCCAGATCATATCCAGGAGCACAGCATTCTGCTTAGAAATTGGCATTACTTGAAAACGACTTTTAGCTGCGCAAATTTTCGATAAATATCGAAACATTCCTCTTTTGGGTAAAGCCTCGAAAGGCGCATGCCGGTGCTTTTAAGGTTGAGTAGAAGGAACCATTTACATAGTGATTTGTTTCCTTCGCGACCTTGGTCTCTATGCTTCGGCATTCCGGCGTGATGTGACCCTTGATACCACACTTATTGAAAGTAGCCTCTTTTTTCCAGTCTACCTTCCTTGGCTATTGAGGTCGAGGCTTGCCTGGCCGATGATGAGTTTACTTGGAATCGTTTTTGACACTTTGGTCGCAGACAGTTGTGATTTCCCCGAGAAATGTGCAACTTGAAGTAAAAGGCAATTTCAATAGCCTCTTAAAGAGTACTTGGACTCTCTTCGTCCTTTATCTTCTTCGCTGTTTCTTCCCTTAACCATTTTGGAAGAAGTATCGCGTCTCGAATTTACTTATCTCTGAGTCAGTTTGAATTAATATATTCAGGACTTAGAAATGCTCTTGTGGATAGTTTTTCTCTGTGTTAGATGAAATATTCGCTCTCGAAGACCATCCTCGAACCCGTTGGGCCCGTATCGTAAGCGCATTCGTTGCTTGAAAAGGGCCCACGTTTTATGCACGTTCATGCGCACAAAGTCCGCAGTAAAGGCGGTACCAATTCAATACGGACTTGCCCATATTGCTCAAAATAAGTCTCACGAATTCTGACGAATCTACTCCGTCAAATGACATTTGTGGGCGTAGTATTGTTTCGTCGCAAAAATCCATAGTTCAATGTATTCAACAAAACATCTTTCCGCGACATTGGCGTTTGAGCCAGAATGGTCGCCGTGTTCAGCTTAATTTAAGCATGAACCACGCGCCATCCACCTGTGGCTTTACGCATACAAAAGGTTGGGCTGCAGAAAGGCGATTCGCTCTCACGCAAATGTCCCGCCTTGGCTCGCTTGTCGAAGAACTTATCGATATAATCGACTTGTTCTTTCGGCAACGGCCATTGCCTGGTCACAAAATACTAAGTGCCAGGTTCGAGGTCTATTTCGTGCCCGATGCCCCTATCTGCTGGTAGGCGGCTCGCCACTTCTTCTAAGAACACATCGCGATGTTTTCACAGAACCTCAAAGAACGGAATGCCTCTCAAGACATCCCAGCCTTGAGCAGCGAACCATTTATTTTGTCCGTTTCTAGGACGCTCTCGTCCATTGTGGACGACGAGCAACAGTCCACCAAGTTCTCTTCTGGAACTGGTGTGATTATTTCGTGGATCATTCCTTCCTTTGATTCGACTAGGAACAGATCCCACGACATCTCCAAAAAATTTGCTTTCTCCTCAGCAAATTTAAAGACTTGCCGGAAACCTCAACTGAGGAAGCCTCCGCAATTTAGTATTTGACGGCCTCAAACACCTCTTTCAAAGGCTCGTCCTCTTTAATAAGAGCTGATCCAAAGGTCACTCGTTTAGACTGCCTTTGATCATCCTAATCTGTCGAGTACTCGTACTTCGAGTCACCACCCCCTTTTACTGAGAAGCTTGTGCCGTTGCTCTCCTGGCTAACGCACCCCTTCCAGCCGCACCACTGTGCCGGTTCATTAGACGCTTGACTTCCTGTAAGCTCGCAGTCTTCTACCACAGGCAGGCTCTCGGCTTTGTGCAGGACTATAGGACACATGGCTACTTGTCATTGCCCATTTCACTACCCCAGTCTCCACGAGCTGGGTAGCTTTTTGGAGACGTATAACATCCCGTCAACGCACCCAAAAAATGGAGAGCCTTCAAACTCGTTTACAGTAGTGTTTAATACATCAAAAAAACTTCAATATATCTGTAACTAAGCCATATACATGAATATACATGAATCCGGTTGTTTGTTCGTCATTCTTCAATTGCTTCAATCTCAGCTACGGTGTTCACAATCTTCTCAAAATATTTAATGCTCGTCGAAGCGTAGAAGATAATGTGCGTGTTCCTCGTAACCTCTTTGCTGTAACCGAGTCAGAGTGCTTGAAGCCTTTCTTTTGAAGCTCTTTATGACCGAAACAGCGGATGAGAAGGGGAAAGTAACTCTTCTTGTTGACGTCGCCTGTAAAATGATGAATTTACGGCGGTGATTTGATACTGGCATGATGCACGACAATTCAAGAAAATCAATGACTGACATGTCAAAGGCGTACGGCACATCCCTTGAATAAATGAATTGTCTTACAAATTACAATTTGAAATAGAGCGAGGCGGATCAAGGCAATGATACTTTGCTTTGAGTGGATCGATCTTTATCGATGTGCAGTGACTGCCCACATTGCTAGACGATGATATTTGACGTTTCAACAACTTCATTCAAGAAATTGCTGTATCTGCCGTCTTTTCAAGCTATCATGATCTACGACCAGGTTGCTGGATACTGCTCGCGTTATCCGCGCGAGATCCCCTCCGACTGACGTGTTGGAAGCATCCAAACATTCATTGAACAAATGGAGCATTCGATCTTTGCTGAAATAAAGGAGCGTCTTTCAAATTCGATTACAGTAGTGTTTAATGTAGCAAAAAAAACTCTTCAATAAATCTGTAGCTAGTCAAAAACATGCCAACTGCATCCGGTAGTTTGTTCGTCATTATTCAATTGCTTCAATATCAGCTACGGTGTTCGCAAGCTTTTCAACATTTCAATGCTCTTCCAAGTGTAGAAGATAGCGTGAGTGCTCCTCGTGGACTTTTTGCTGGCTACTACGTTAGAGTACTTGGAGCCTTTCTATTGATGCTCTTCATGACCGACACA
>NC_090610.1:5674167-5680246 GCF_004359215.1 Bremia lactucae | reverse complement strand
ATCTTGTCGGGATCCATGCGGACACCAGCGCGTCCGGCAAAGTCACCCAAGCCCGGGATTTCCGGCACACAAAACTTGCACTTGGACAATTTAAGGTAGAGCTCTTGCCCCTCGCATCGCTTTAGCACGCGATCTTGAGCCGCAATATGCTCTTGAATGTCCGAGTTGCGCATGAAAACATAGATGTCATCAAATTAGATGCGCATCACGTCAAGCAAGTTACTGAAAACACGTTGAAGAAGACAATTTAATACCCCGGGACTACCGCTTAGTCCCATAGGTGTTACTAGGTACTCAAACAATCCATCAGACGTTAGAAACGCGGTTAAAGGGATGACTTGATCGCGTAATTGGAGTCGTTAGTAGCTCCACAATAAGTTCATACAGGAGAACGACTGACTTCCTGACATGGCGTCGGGACTGCTGACATTACTGTTGCCGAATTAAGTTGTCAATAGTCGTGAACGATACGCCAACCGACTGGTTTCTTGACGCAAAACGTTGGCGCCCAAAACGAAGAGTAATTGGGTGGAATTTTGCCCGCTTTCACCATCTCCTTTGTCCAGTCTTGGATTGATTTACGTTGTTCCGGGCTTTGTCGCCATTGCGGTACCGCACACGGATTACCACCTGGCTTCAGCTTGATCTCATGCTCAATACCTTTACGAATGGAGGTGTCGTACTTGGTAATATGGCTTGAATCACAACGGTATTTCGGAAGAGCTCGCAAAAGCGTTAGATCTTGACGTACATGTCGACGAAGACAACGTAATGAATGTTGATCTTGGCTTTAGTTAGACGGCTCGACGTCCTCGTCGCATCACGGAAATGACTCTAAAAGTTCAAGGCTCTGAATACCGAACACTGTGTCCTTGTACTTCCTCGACACGTCATACGCTAAATTGTCTTTCAGTGTCTCCCATCCTTGTGACTTAAAACGTTCAGCTTTATCCGATTCGTGCGGATCGATAACGAACACGCACTCAACATCTCCTTTGCGCAACTCATTGGCAAGAGATTTAGCTAAGATAAACTTGGTGTGACCATGCTGTTGACAGAGGCTTTGAAGCCAACGGTGACTCATCTGCTACCTCACGAGGTTTTCGCGTCAAAGCCTTCCAATGAATTTCTGGGTTTTGCTCACGGAGCCAGATCATATCCAGGAGCACAGCATTCTGCTTAGGAATTGGCATTACTTGAAAACGACTTTTAGCTGCGCAATTTTCGATAAATATCGAAATATTCCTCTTTTGGGTAAAGCCTCGATAGGCGCATGCCAGTGCTCTTAAGGTTGAGTAGAAGGAACCGTTTACATAGTGATTTGTTTCCTTCCCGATCTTGGTCTCTATGCTTCGGCATTCCGGCGCGATGTGACCCTTAATACCACACTTATTGAAAGTAGCCTCTTTCTTCCAGTCTACCTTCCTTGGTTATTGAGGTCGAGGCTTGCCTGGCCGATGATGAGTTTACTTGGAATCGTTTTTGACACTTTGGTCGCAGACAGTTGTGGTTTCCCCGAGAAATGTGCAACTCGAAGTAAGAGGCAATTTCAATAGCCTCTTGAAGAGTACTTGGACTCTCTTCGTCCTTTATCTTCTTCGCTGTTTCTTCCCTTAACCATTTTGGAAGAAGAATCGCGTCCCGAATTTACTTATCTCTGAGTCAGTTTGAGATAATAAATCCAGGACTTAGAGATGCTTTTGCGGATAGTTTTTCTCTGTGTTAGATGAAATATTCGCTCTCGAAGACCATCCTCGAACCCGTTGGGCCTGTATCGTAAGCGCATTCGTTGCTTGAAAGGGCCCACGTTTTATGCACGTCCATGCGCACAAAGTCCGCAGTAAAGGCGGTACCAATTCAATACAAACTTGCCCATATTGCTCAAAATAAGCCTCACGAATTCTGACGAATCTACTCCGTAAAATGACATTTGTGGGCGTAGTATTGTTCCGTCGCAAAAATCCATAGTTCAATGTATTCAACAAAACATCTTTCCGCGACATTGCCGTTTGAGCCAGAATGGTCGCCGTGTTCAGCTTAATTTAAGCATGAACCACGCGCCATCCACCGGTGGCTTTACGCATACAAAAGGTTGGGCTGCAGAAAGGCGATTCGCTCTCACGCAAATGTCCCGCCTTGGCTCGCTTGTCGAAGAACTTATCGATAAAATCGACTTGTTCTTTCGGCAACGGCCATTGCCTGGTCACAAAATACTAAGTGCCAGGTTCGAGATCTATTTCGTGTTCGACGCCCCTATCTGCTGGTAGGCGGCTCGGCACTTCTTCTGGGAACACATCGCGATGTTTCCACAGAACCTCAAAGAACGGAATGCCTCTCAAGACATCCCAGCCTTGAGCAGCGAACCATTTCTTTTTGTCCGTTTCTAGGACGCTCTCGTCCATTGTGGACGACGAGCAACAGTCCACCAAGTTTTGTTCTGGAACTGGTGTGATTATTTCGTGGATCATTCCTTCCTTTGATTCGACAAGGAACAGATCCCACGGCATCTCCGAGAAATTTGCTTTCTCCTCGGCAAATTTAAAGACTTGCTGGAGTACCTCAACTGAGGAAGCCTCCGCAATTTAGTATTTGACGGCCTCAAACACCTCTATTAAAGGCTCATCCTCTTTAATAAGGACTGATCCAAAGGTCACTCGTTTAGACGTGCCTTGATCGTCCTTATCTGTCGAGTACTCGTACTTCGAGTCACCACCCCCTTTTACTAAGAAGCGTGTGCCGTTGCTCTCCTGGCTAACGCACCCCTTCCAGCCGCACCACTGTGCCGGTTCATTAGATGCTTGACTTCCTGTAAGCTCGCTGTCTACTACCACAGGCAGGCTCTCGGCTTTGTGCAGGACTATAGAACACATGGCTACTTGTCATTGCCCATTTCACTCCCCCAGTCTCCACGAGCTGGGTAGCTTTTTTGGAGACGTTTAACATCCCATTAACGCACCCAAAAAATGAAGAGCCTTCAAATTCGTTTACAGTAGTGTTTAACACAGCAAAAAAAACTTCAATATATCGTAACTAAGCCGAATACATGCCAACTGAATCCAGTAGTTTGTTGGTCATCATTCAATTGCTTCAATCTCAGCTACGGTGTTCACAGTCTTCTCAAAATATTTAATGCTCTTCGAAGCGTAATAGATAATGTGCGTGTTCCACGTGACCTCTTTGCTGTAACCGTGTCAGAGTGCTTGAAGCCTTTCTTTTGAAGCTTTTCATGGCCGAAACAGCGGATGAGAAGGGGAAAGCAACTCTTCTTGTTGACGTCGCCTGTCAAAATAATAAATTGACGGTGGTGATTCAATACTGGCATGATGCACGACAATTCAAGAAAATCAATGACTGACATGTCGAAGGCGTACGGCACATCCCTCAAATAAATGGATTGTCTTACAAATTAGAACTTGAAAGAGAGCGAGGCGGATCAAGGCAATGATACTTTGCTTTGGGTGGATCGGTTTTTATCGATGTGCAGTGACTGCCCACATTGCTAGGCGATGGTATTTGACGTTTCAACAACTTCATTCAAGAAATAGCAGTATCTGCCGTCTTCTCAAGCTATCATGACCTACGACCAGGTTGCTGGATACTGCACGCGTTATTCGCGCGAGATTCCCTTCGACTAATTGCTACGGTGTTCGCAAGCTTTACTACAATTTCAATGCTCTTCCAAGTGTAGAAGATAGCGTGATTACTCCTTGTGGCCTTTTTGCTGGCCACCATGTTAAAATACTTGGAGCCTTTCTATTGATGCTCTTCATAACCGACACAGCGATTGAGAAGGGGAAAGCAACTCTTCTTGTTGACGTCGCCTGTCAAAATGACGAAATGACGGCGGTAAATTCGATACTGGCATGATGCACGACAATTCAAGAATATTAATGACTGACATGTCGAAGTCGTACGACACATACCTTGAAGAAATGGATTGTTAAGCAATTTACGACTTGAAATTGAGGAAGGCGGATCAAGGCGATGACACCTTGCTTCGAGTGAATAGGTGAATTCATCTATGTGATGGTGCTGCCACATTGTAGGCGATGGTATTTGACGTTTCAACAGCTTCATTCAAGAAATAGCTGTATCAGCCGTCTTCTTCAATCTGTCATGACCTACGACAAGGTTTCTAGATACTGCACGCGTTATCCGCGCGAGATTCCCTTCGACTAACTTGTTGAAGGCATCCGAAATATTGGTTGAACAAATCGAGCATTAGATTTTTGCTAAAATAAAGGAGCGTCTTTCAAATTCGATAACAGTAGTGTTTAATGTAGCAAAAAAACTTTTCAATAAATTTGAGACTAGCCGAAGACATGCCAACTGCATCCGATAGTTTGTTCGTCATTATTCAATTGCTTCAATCTCAGCTGCGGTGTTCGCAAGCTTTACAACAATTTCAATGCTCTTCCAAGTGTAGAAGATAGCGTGAGTTCTCCTCGTGGCCTTTTTGCTGGCCACCACGTTAGAGTACTTGGAGCCTTTCTATTAATGCTCTTCATGACCGACACAGCGATTGACAAGGGGAAAGCAACTCTTCTTGTTGACATCGCCTGTCAAAATGACGAATTGACGGCGGAGAATTCGATACTGGCATGACGCACGACAATTCAAGAATATCAATGACTAACATGTCGAAGTCGCACGACACATCCCTTGAAGAAATGGATTGTTAAGCAACTTACGACTTATAATTGAGGATCAAGGCGATGACACCTTGCTTCGAGTGAATAGGTGAATTCGGGGCGGATCAAGGCGATGACACCTTGCTTCGAGTGAATAGGTGAATTCATCTATGTGATGGTGCTGCCACATTGTAGGCGATGGTATTTGACGTTTCAACAGATTCATTCAAGAAATAGCTGTATCAGCCGTCTTCTTCAATCTGTCATGACCTACGACCAGGTTTCTAGATACTGCGCGAGATTCCCTTCGACTAACTTGTTGAAGGCATCCGAAATATTGGTTGAACAAATGGAGCATTAGATTTTTGCTAAAATAAAGGAGCGTCTTTTAAATTCGATAACAGTAGTGTTTAATGTCGCAAAAAAAAACTTTTCAATAAATTTTAGACTAGCCGAAGACATGCCAACTGCATCCGGTAGTTTGTTCGTCATTGTTCAATTGCTTCAATCTCAGCTGCGGTGTTCGCAAGCTTTACAACAATTTCAATGCTCTTTCAAGTGTAGAAGATAGCGTGAGCTCTCCTCTTGGCCTTTTTGCTGGCCACCACGTTAAAATACTTGGAGCCTTTCTACTGATGCTCTTCATAACCGACACAGCGATTGAGAAGAGGAAAGCAACTCTTCTTGTTGACATCTCCTGTCAAAATGACGAATAGACGGCGGAGAATTCGATACTGGCATGACGCACGACAATTCAAGAATATCAATGACTGACATATCGAAGTCGCACGACACATCCCTTGAAGAAATGAATTGTTAAGCAACTTACGACTTATAATTGAGGAAGGCGGATCAAGGCGATGACACCTTGCTTCGAGTGAATAGGTGAATTCATCTATGTGATGGTGCTGCCACATTGCTAGGCGATGGTATTTGACGTTTAAACAGCTTCATTCAAGAAATAGCTGATTCAGCCGTCTTTTTCAAGCTGTCATGACCTATGACCAGGTTGCTGGACACTGCACGCGTTATCCGCGTGAGATTCCCTTCGACTAATTGCTACGGTGTTCGCAAGCTTTACTACAATTTCAATGCTCTTCCAAGTGTAGAAGATAGCGTGAGTTCTCCTCGTGGCCTTTTTGCTGGCCACCACGTTAGAGTACTTGGAGCCTTTCTATTGATGCTCTTCATAACCGACACAGCGATTGAGAAGAGGAAAGCAACTCTTCTTGTTGACGTCGCCTGTCAAAATGACGAAATGACGGCGGTGAATTCGATACTGGCATGACGCACGACAATTCAAGAATATCAATGACTGACATGTCGAAGTCGCACGAAACATCCCTTGAAGAAATGGATTGTTAAGCAACTTACGACTTATAATTGAGGAAGGCGGATCAAGGCGATGACACCTTGCTTCGAGTGAATAGGTGAATTCATCTATGTGA
>NC_090610.1:5592158-5672363 GCF_004359215.1 Bremia lactucae | reverse complement strand
TCGTCATTATTCAATTGCTTCAATCTCAGCTACGGTGTTCGCAAGCTTTTCAACAATTTCAATGCTCTTCCAAGTGTAGAAGATAGCGTGAGTGCTCCTCGTGGCCTTTTTGCTGGCCACCACGTTAGAGTACTTGGAGCCTTTCTATTGATGCTCTTCATGACCGACACAGCGATTGAGAAGGGGAAAGCAACTCTTCTTGTTGACGTCGCCTGTCAAAATGACGAAATGACGGCGGCGAATTCGATACTGACATGATGCACGACAATTCAAGAATATCAATGACTGACATGTCGAAGTCGGACGACACATACCTTGAAAAAATGGATTGTTAAGCAACTTACGACTTCAAATAAAGAAAGGCGGATCAAGGAGATGACACCTTGCTTCGAGTAAATAGGTGAATTCATCTATGTGAGGGTGCTGCCACATTGCTAGACGATGAATTTGACGATTAAACAACTAAATCTAAGAAATAGCTGTATCAGCCGTCTTCTTCAAGCTATCATGACCTACGACCAGGTTGCTAGATACTGCACGCGTTATCCACGTGAGATTCCCTTCGACTAACTTGTTGAAGGCATCCAAAAAATTAATTGACAAATGGAGCACTAGATCTTTGCTAAAATAAAGGAGCGTCTTTCAAATTCAATAACAGTAGCGTATAATGTAGCAAAAAAAACTTTTCAATAAATTTGAAACTAGCCGAAGACATGCCAACTGCATCCGGTAGTTTGCTCGTCATTATTCAATTGCTTAATCTCAGCTACGGTGTTCGCAAGCTTTTCAACAATTCAATGCTCTTCCAAGTGTAGAAGATAGCGTGAGTGCTCCTCATGGCCTTTTTGCTGGCCACCACGTAAGACTACTTGGAGCCTTCCTATTGATGCTCTTCATGACCGACACAGCGATTGAGAAGGGGAAAGCAACTCTTCTTGTTGACGACGCCTGTCAAAATGACGAAATGACGGCGGTGAATTCGATACTGGCATGATGCACGACAATTCAAGAATATCAATGACTGACATGTCGAAGTCGTACGACACGTACCTTGAAGAAATGGATTGTTAAGCAATTTACGACTTGAAATTGAGGAAGGCGGATCAAGGCGATGACACCATGCTTCGAGTGAATAGGTGAATTCATCTATGTGATGGTGCTGCCACATTGCTAGGCGATGGTATTTGACGTTTAAACAGCTTCATTCAAGAAATAGCTGTATCAGCCGTCTTCTTCAATCTGTCATGACCTACGACCAGGTTGCTGGATACTGCATGCGTTATCCGCGTGAGATTCCCTTCGACTAACTTGTTGAAGGTATCCGAAATATTGATTGAACAAATGGAGCATTAGATTTTTGCTAAAATAAAGGAGCGTCTTTCATATTCGATTACAGTAGCGTTTAATGTAGCAAAAAAGACTTTTCAATAAATTTGAAACTAGCCGAAGACATGCCAACTGCATCCGGTAGTTTGTTCGTCATTATTCAATTGCTTCAAGCTCAGCTACGGTGTTCGCAAGCTTTTCAACAATTTCAATGCTCTTCCAAGTCTAGAAGAAAGCGTGAGTGCTCCTCGTGGCATTTTTGCTGGCCACCACGCTAGAGTACTTGGAGCCTTTCTATTGATGCTCTTCATGACCGACACAGCGATTGAGAAGGGGAAAGCAACTCTTCTTGTTGACGTCGCCTGTCAAAATGACGAAATGACGGCGGCGAATTCGATACTGGCATGATGCACGACAATTCAAGAATTTCAATGACTGACATGTCGAAGTCGTACGACACATCCCTTGAAGAAATGGATTGTTAAGCAACTTACGACTTCAAATAAAGAGAGGCAGATCAAGGCGATGACACCTTGCTTCGAGTGAATAGGTGAATTCATCTATGTGAGGGTGCTGCCACATTGCTAGGCGATGGTATTTGACGTTTCAACAGCTTCATTCAAGAAATAGCTGTATCAGCCGTCTTCTTCAAGCTGTTATGACCTACGACCAGGTTGCTGGATACTGCATGCGTTATCCGCGTGAGATTCCCTTCGACTAATTGCTACGGTGTTCGCAAGCTTTACAACAATTTCAATGCTCTTCCAAGTGTAGAAGATAGCGTGAGTGCTCCTCGTGGCCTTTTTGCTGGCCACCACGTTAGACTACTTGGAGTCTTTCTATTGATGCTCTTCATGACCGACACAGCGATTGAGAAGGGGAAAGCAACTCTTCTTGTTGACGTCGCCTGTCAAAATGACGAAATGACGGCGGTGAATTCGATACTGGCATGATGCACGACAATTCAAGAATATCAATGACTGACATGTCGAAGTCTTACGACACATCCCTTGAAGAAATGGATTGTTAAGCAACTTACGGCTTGAAATTGAGGAAGGCAGATCAAGGCAATGATACCTTGCTTCGATTGGATATGTATTTATCTATGTGCGGAGGTTGTTAACCTTGCTAGGCGATGGCATTGACGTTTTTACAACTTCAGGATTAAACTCTTAAGAAAAAGCTGTATTAACCGTCCTTTTCGCGAAGATATAGGACGATATCTTACAAAATGTGTCAGCAATTTGGTCTTTTGGGACCTGAATATGAACATCACGAATAGATGCGATTCCAGCAAAAATCTCGACGTTGTATACTCACTTCCTTCTTAAGAAAATGCCGCAAACATCCATAGAAAAATTAATACGTATAATTCGACTTATTTTGAGTCCGAGCTCGAGGCTAGCCTGGTAACGAATTACAAAATATCGCTTGCCGCTAAAAGTCGAGGTTAGCATGGGGCTGCATACATCGCTGTATTTGACCTTTAAAAGTTCAGTTGCCAGCTCCGTCCAGTTCCCAAGCGCTCTGTCAAAAAACGGGGTAATAAAGGCGTCAAAAAGAGCTCGAGTAGAGGTAGGGGTTTCACTTCAAAGTATAGCCCCGAGGAACAGGAAAGAATCTTGGGAAAAGACGGGCGTTTCTACGACGTCATTCAGCCATCATGGACTGGTCAAAAGCAGGAAAGTTCCACAGCAAAAGGAGATTTGCTCCGGGTGATCGACATCATTCAATATTTCTAACTTTCACGCCGCACCCATTTCCGAGTCGGCAGCCGCAATTTTGATTATTTTGGATCAAAGCCGTAGTGCCAGACTCAAACCGTTCGAAAAAAGGTTATGTGAGCAAAAAGATGATCCGCAAATTCTTTTGACGTTGCTGGATCAGTAGGTCGCTTCACACGTACTGACCCCGACCATTTTATTATGAGGCTTGTCCAATCAATTGTATAGAGTATACGAAGGATTATGCTGGTTCTATACAGCCTTTGTCGTCACTTTTGAAGGAAGACGCCACGTGGTCGTGACGCCCCGAGCACCAAACGGCCTTCGATGCAGTAAAGATGAGCCTGGCGTCACCGCACTCTAGTAAAAAGTATCGAATTTATTTGTCTTGTAGCTTCTTCTCCTTTCATTGCTTTTTCCAAATCGCTATCTCTTTGATTGCTAGTACGCGCTCGATTGCTGTCAGAGCGTATTCAGGCAATATGACAGTACCGGACAGCACGGCTGTAACGGGGCACTACGACTTGTACTGTTTCAGTACAAGTCCACTTCACACTGCTTCAGTTGTGAGTGGTGCCTTCCGTTAGATGACGTACACTGTACGTATAGAAGAATACTTTTCTTAAGTCAAGTTAACTTAAGAGGGTAAAATGAAAACTGTATTAATATAGTTAAGTGTCTCTTAATCTATCTTTGTAAATGCTGACTTAACTATAAACTAATACTAAACATGTAAATGAATTCTTATCTTTCTTATCTTGTTACTCTCTTTGATTACTTCTACAGCTGATTAGTCTGCGGAATAAATAGACATAATGGNTCGTCATTATTCAATTGCTTCAATCTCAGCTACGGTGTTCGCAAGCTTTTCAACAATTTCAATGCTCTTCCAAGTGTAGAAGATAGCGTGAGTGCTCCTCGTGGCCTTTTTGCTGGCCACCACGTTAGAGTACTTGGAGCCTTTCTATTGATGCTCTTCATGACCGACACAGCGATTGAGAAGGGGAAAGCAACTCTTCTTGTTGACGTCGCCTGTCAAAATGACGAAATGACGGCGGTGAATTCGATACTGGCATGATGCACGACAATTCAAGAATATCAATGACTGACATGTCGAAGTCTTACGACACATCCCTTGAAGAAATGGATTGTTAAGCAACTTACGGCTTGAAATTGAGGAAGGCAGATCAAGGCAATGATACCTTGCTTCGATTGGATATGTATTTATCTATGTGCGGAGGTTGTTAACCTTGCTAGGCGATGGCATTGACGTTTTTACAACTTCAGGATTAAACTCTTAAGAAAAAGCTGTATTAACCGTCCTTTTCGCGAAGATATAGGACGATATCTTACAAAATGTGTCAGCAATTTGGTCTTTTGGGACCTGAATATGAACATCACGAATAGATGCGATTCCAGCAAAAATCTCGACGTTGTATACTCACTTCCTTCTTAAGAAAATGCCGCAAACATCCATAGAAAAATTAATACGTATAATTCGACTTATTTTGAGTCCGAGCTCGAGGCTAGCCTGGTAACGAATTACAAAATATCGCTTGCCGCTAAAAGTCGAGGTTAGCATGGGGCTGCATACATCGCTGTATTTGACCTTTAAAAGTTCAGTTGCCAGCTCCGTCCAGTTCCCAAGCGCTCTGTCAAAAAACGGGGTAATAAAGGCGTCAAAAAGAGCTCGAGTAGAGGTAGGGGTTTCACTTCAAAGTATAGCCCCGAGGAACAGGAAAGAATCTTGGGAAAAGACGGGCGTTTCTACGACGTCATTCAGCCATCATGGACTGGTCAAAAGCAGGAAAGTTCCACAGCAAAAGGAGATTTGCTCCGGGTGATCGACATCATTCAATATTTCTAACTTTCACGCCGCACCCATTTCCGAGTCGGCAGCCGCAATTTTGATTATTTTGGATCAAAGCCGTAGTGCCAGACTCAAACCGTTCGAAAAAAGGTTATGTGAGCAAAAAGATGATCCGCAAATTCTTTTGACGTTGCTGGATCAGTAGGTCGCTTCACACGTACTGACCCCGACCATTTTATTATGAGGCTTGTCCAATCAATTGTATAGAGTATACGAAGGATTATGCTGGTTCTATACAGCCTTTGTCGTCACTTTTGAAGGAAGACGCCACGTGGTCGTGACGCCCCGAGCACCAAACGGCCTTCGATGCAGTAAAGATGAGCCTGGCGTCACCGCACTCTAGTAAAAAGTATCGAATTTATTTGTCTTGTAGCTTCTTCTCCTTTCATTGCTTTTTCCAAATCGCTATCTCTTTGATTGCTAGTACGCGCTCGATTGCTGTCAGAGCGTATTCAGGCAATATGACAGTACCGGACAGCACGGCTGTAACGGGGCACTACGACTTGTACTGTTTCAGTACAAGTCCACTTCACACTGCTTCAGTTGTGAGTGGTGCCTTTCGTTAGGTGACGTACACTGTACGTATAGAGGAATACTTTTCTTAAGTCAAGTTAACTTAAGAGGGTAAAATGAAAACTGTATTAATATAGTTAAGTGTCTCTTAATCTATCTTTGTAAATGCTGACTTAACTATAAACTAATACTAAACATGTAAATGAATTCTTATCTATCTTATCTTGTAACTCTCTTTGATTACTTCTACAGCTGATTAGTCTGCGGAATAAATAGACATAATGGCCTATACCTATTTATGGATAAGAATTCAGTATATTACTATATAAAGTAATATGCTCCAAATATTTTCTACCTTTTAGTTAATATATTAATTAACAACCTTTAAGTGTTAACTTCATGTAACGATACACCCCGTTACAACGGCAGGCAAGGAGCGCCCCGTGTCTATGTTTGATCCGGCTTAATTTTCGGTGGAGGAGACGACCACGCTTTAGGGTCATCTGCTCGGCACGTCTGAACCTGGCTAGTGCTTACCGTCTGCACGGGGTACGGATGACCAATGGCGCATCATGTTAGATGCCGGATTTTATCAATTCTGTCTTCAATAGTATGAAAATTTGAACAGGTAAAATTAGTAGGGCAATTTAAATGGGCAAATTATCGGCGCGTCCACCGTCTGCCCGATTTTTTTCAGCGGCTCGTGTGTACCCAAATGCTTGTGCTCCACATTCCTGTGTGCAGGGCTCCCGAAGATTCGAGATCTTGAATAGATCCTGTTTGTCAGCAACTATGCGATAGTTTATGCTGTCTCGATCTTTAAGAAAAATGCTATTGTAATTTTTCATTGTATTTATAATATTTCATAATTGCCAAGATATTTCAATAAAGTTATATCAAACGACGTGCTATCAAGCCAATGCGAGAGCGCGTCTTACGAATGTATTGCTAGCTAGTCGCTATCAGTTGGTAAGTTTATGTGGTGCGCATTTTGAGGCCAAGACAGCCGAAATGAATGTAGCGAACTTGCTGCTGTTAAAGCAGCTATATTCTGCTCTGCTCAGTTGACATTTCATTCTGGTCGCGACACGACTGCGGATCAATACAGG
Source organism: Bremia lactucae (assembly GCF_004359215.1). NCBI lineage: Eukaryota > Oomycota > Peronosporomycetes > Peronosporales > Peronosporaceae > Bremia > Bremia lactucae. The sequence goes on along the minus strand of NC_090610.1, from coordinate 5,665,821 downwards.
CACTTGTTACAAAGAGGGGTCACGGCAAGAGAAAAGCCTATTATAAGGTAAAAAACGAAGTATTTGTCGCAACAAGTTTATATGAGAATGCTGTTCTTATTTATAGGAATGCGGGTCNGCGCGTCTTACGAATGTATTGCTAGCTAGTCGTTATCAGTTGGTAAGTTTATGTGGTGCGCATTGTGAGGCCAAGACAGCCGAAATGAATGTAGCGAACTCGCTGCTGTTAAAGCAGCTATATTCTGCTCTGCTCAGTTGACATTTCATTCTGGTCGCGACACGATTGCGGATCAATACAGGCACTTGTTACAAAGAGGGGTCACGGCAAGAGAAAAGCCTATTATAAGGTAAAAAACGAAGTATTTGTCGCAACAAGTTTATATGAGAATGCTGTTCTTATTTATAGGAATGCGGGTCACGTTGACGCCATGCGGACCCTCTATATCGAGAGGTCGTGGTGAATTTTGACTCATTCTCGGCCGCAATGGAGTAATACGTCAAGGTGCAGACCACATTTCGAAATCAACGGCGAGATCTCATACGTAACTGTTGACGTGCCAGAGCTGTCTACATCTTGTGCGTCTTAATCCGGCCTATTCATCCGCTGTCAAGTCCCGAGTCCAGAAAGAGCACAATAACACCCCACAGGAAGCGTTCAGATGAAGCAAAAGCAATCCAACGATGGTCAAGCACATCGCTGTGTTACGTATGTCGAAAGATCCAGGCGCTTGGGCGTCTTCAGCCTCGAAATGCGTCCTCGTAATGTACCATTATCACCGTCACGGACTGCCAGTTACGACATAGCTTGCTAGTGCCGTCAACACCTCTCGGATATCGAATTGGCTTTATGGCGTCACTGCGCTTAAATCTCGCCTTAAAGTCGGTTTCGCAGCGGCTGTGGTGGATCTGGTCACAGACAGTTTTGTCTCAAAATGCTGTGCGTGTTATCTCGGACGCTTGATGGGGTTTCTATTTCAATTCATTGCAACGAAAAATGACTGGTGTACCTATTACCGCTGCTATGAAGGGATTCCTCTGAGTAATATTTGGCTGCTTAGAAAGGATAATTAGACGAGCAGGAGAAATAAACAGCTGTCGCCTCAGGCAATGTCTTTTATATCCACGAAGTAGCTCCTTGTTCTGTATATGACTTTTCCGTTGCCGCACCGGAGTAAAAGATTAAACGACGATATATTATTGCATTGGCAGAAAACCGCAAGCGCGACGACAATAAAATCTGTACTGGATTGCTCAAAATTATGTGTATAAGGACATAATCGTGCTAGTCGAAGTTACTGCGAGCACTTGATACGCGTGGATCTATCTTATATGTAAGCAGAGCAATTGCACATACTAATTAAGGCTATTTGCTCATCGCTGCTGAGCTTTGGCGAAGCACTTGGGACCACTGGCAATTATGACTGCAGCCTGGCTAGCAATTTGCGAAACTGCGACTTTGACTCCGATAAAGTAGTCGACATATCGTCTCTGACACGGCCGACATGGCTTTAGCACAAGTACCAAGACACTCAAGATCTTCGTCTTCTTGCAAACATTTAAATGATGGCTCGACAAACTTTGTAACGAGCTGCTGCGAAACTTGCCAATTAGCGCCACTGTGGCTGGGATTAAGCGTGCCGTCTACAAGCTTCGCCATTTTCAAGCTGCTGACATGTAGCTATACTCACAAGTGGAATTGTCAACAAATGGATGATAAGCGTACGTTGACGATGTTAGTGTGCGTCGCATGTCGATATCCTAGCGCCTTAACAGAAGAACCAGCGCTAGCATATATGCTTGCCCCGTTCATCGGGACTCGAGCCGCTGTTGGGCTTAAGCTTAAGGGCTCATAATGTAGTATTTTATCATCCGAATTATTTGGGTTTATACAGTTTGAAATGTGATATTTTTAAGTTCACCTAGCAGTCAGTCCGTAAAAAATCCAGTGAATTCTTAAACTCTCGGACAATTCAGAACCGGTAGCACACTCTATTGAATCACATTAAAACACCAACTATTATGTTGCTTTGAAATCACTGTTACAGATTAGAACAATCTTGGGTCGGCATTTAAAACGATGTGGCGTAAAAGAGATTTCGAAACTTTCGATATCATATGTAGATCCCAATAATTAGCTGTTATCATTTTGTACAGCCAGTTCAGGAACGCCGGTGCAAAAGAAAGCAACGCCACACTCTTCTCGAGTCCGCTTCCTTTTGCGACTAAAGGTTGCAGGAAAAGATCTCTTTGTGCAATAACGCCTTCGCCCTCCCCGTGCAACCGGAACACGTTTAAGTATCGACAGCATCCATTACGATAGCGAAATCTACGTCGTAGCATGGGGTGCACGAACAGCAAGTCCAAAAAAAACGCACGCGGCGCCGCCCCTGGCCGTTCGAACGAGGCAAATTATTCAAATCTAACAAATAATATCAACAACGGCAACTTTTCGGCTAACCAGGTCAGCAATCAGCCGCGTCGCTCCGTTCCGGCACCGCGCAATCCGCGTAAAGGAAGTCTTGGCGCTTCTCAAAGCGGCAATCGCGCCGAGTCGGACAGCTGTTTTCCCGAGCTGGTTCAATTCCGCTTGGACGAGAGCGAGGTACTGCTGACTCGAAAGGTTTCAAGCGGAGCATTTGGCGTCGTGTGGCTAGGCCACTACCATGGCCAGCCTGTTGCTGTAAAGCGTATGATAGATGGCGAGGATGAAGCCATTTCTTTTTCTCGCGAGATTGAGACCATGTCACGACTATCGCACCCAAAAATTGTACGCTTTATTGGCTGCACGTGGACCAACAAGAAAGATTTGGGTGGTGTTTCGGAATACATGGACGGCGGCGACGTCCGCACATTGCTCGAAACGCGCAAGATTGAGCTTAGTTGGCAGAAGGAAAAGATTGAAATTGCGATTGATATTGCAGAGGCCCTCGCATTTATGCACTCGCGCTCCCCCAAGATTATTCACCGGGATCTCAAGTCCCGCAACGTATTGCTGAGTACCAACATGGTGGCTAAATTAAGCGACTTTGGGCTCAGTCGAAATCGATCGTACGAAGAGACATTGACCGCTGGTGTGGGTACAGTGCGATGGACTGCTCCTGAAGTGATGCTAGGAGATAATTATAGCGAGCAGGCGGACGTGTACTCATTCGGCGTGGTGTTGAGTGAACTCGATACGCGTGAGATTCCGTTTGAGGAAAAAAGCAGCAGGACAGGAGCCAGCGGCGCGCCTGACATGGCGATTGTAATCAAAGTCGCCAAGGGCGAGTTACGGCCAAGCTTTTCGCCCCACTGTCCTGACGTCATATTGCGTATCGCTCGTGCTTGTTTACAATTCGACCCGGCCCTTCGTCCCGACAGTGAGTCGATTGTGCAGATGCTTAATGACGCGCGTGCGCAGCTTCAGACAGTGTCCTAATTTCGGCGCGCAGATTATTATCACCACACCTCAATCTGCTACCAACTGACGCGAAGGTGACTGTTACAGCACAAAATTAGAGGACGTGATGAGGAAGGTTTTGAGGTTACGACGTTAAAAGGAAGGCGGACGATGCGGTGACACCTGCTTGGGTATTTGACAGACAGCGAGCATTATTTGAGATAGTGAACGATAGGGAAGCAAAACGTACAGCGGGCATATGACGTGCTATGTATAAGTTAGAGCGGGGAATGGCAGAGTGGTGTGGTTAGTTGAATGCCAGGGTATATATAATCTGAGTACGTGTAATAGCGCGAGGCATTATCATCGCGGGTATGCTATTTTCCTGTCAATATCGAGTGACTTGTTCGTTAACATGTCTTGGCAAATCTCGTTGACGACTAATCTTGAAACTGTTCGGCTCTTGATAAGTATTACGCTTGCATAAGCTCCACAGATCGACCTTGGGTCCTACTTTTTCACACGATAAATCCGAACCATCCACGCTTCCGAAGTGAATACATGTTCAAAATGGTGCAGGGAAATCTCGCGCTGTGGAAGTGAAAATTGGCGGCTCACATCCCATCCTAAGACGGAATCTTCACCTTCACTTGCAGGAAGGCTTTTTACTTGGCTGAACTCGAAATAACTTAGCTTGTAAAGAACACTTTCTTTCATCGCAAGCGTCGCATTTTCGTGGAAGAGGAAGCGCCCGTTAATCTGAAATTCGGACTTTATCACATCATTTGGAAATACGCCTTCGGAGATCTTGACGATCCACGGAAGCTTGTCCAAATCATCTCCAGGCATGCCAACTTTTCCTCCAAACAGTAGAAACACGTAATCCACGCCAAGGCTTAGCAAAATTGGCAAGGCATTCTCTTCACGTGATATTAAAGCACGTCCGACAGTTGCAATGTGTGTGTTATTCCAAGTATTGTTGTCGACAAGCACAGTGCGATTTGCAAGCGTTGTAATCTGATATCCATAGTCCCACCAACTCAGGATTTTAGCATCGTCCGGTGTGTTCTGACGAAGCCACGCAAAGGCTTCCCGATAATCGTCGTGTAGCTCTTTTTCTCGCGTCTTTGCATTGATTCTCTCGAACACAAGTGAAGTTGATGAATACACTTTCCTTGTTATTTTGAAAGTATGTCGTGTATGGATGAACAGAAGAAACTAAATTTACAAAGGTGAGACACTAATGAACCCAGCAATCAATCAATTTTTACGTACCCCGCAAGCAACAATTAACAGCTGAAGTGCTTTCGGGGCTCTCCCTTTATCACCACCAGAGAGTCCGACAGATTTAAAATGAAGCTTAGCAAAAAAGGCTGTGAAAACCTCCCCCGCATGCGACTGAAGAGGATTCTCTTTTTCTTCGTTGCGACTTTTGTTTCTTGTGACAGTTTCTGCTTTAGATGCCTTAAGTGAATCTGTGCGCGTGACTTCGACAATTTTGTGCATGAAGCCTGAGGCTCCAACAGCTGCAAGATAGCACGCGGTTGGCGCTAAAGTGAGAAGTAATCGAACCATAATACCAGAAAAGTAGAACGCTAATGTGCTGTACAAAATCATAAAAAGGTGACCAGCGTCAAGCTTTTGAAAGGAATAGAATAATCCCAATGGAATAAAAAGCATTGATGGTCCAAGAGAAAAGTAAAATGCCGACCACACAGTCGGTTGATGCTCTCCCACCGATGCAATAATTGGAATGTATTTCGACGCGTAGGTCGGATCCAGTAGTGTTAAACTTCGACCGCTCCACTGTAGTTTACCGCATAACAGCGCAAATAAGACGCCGCTGCTCATGATTACACAACCAGAATACAAACAAGCTCGAAAGATTCGTATAGAGTGGTCTCTTGGCACCTGGACTGATAGCCACTGCATGAGTGCATACACTGTAAGAACCAAAACCAAACAACGATAGTCAGTATGCCACAATGAGTCCACTTAAAGCTGCAGTTATCATACGGACCTTGCAGTAGAGCGAATACACCGTGAGACCCAACACTCTCACCCTGAAGTACTGCGTTAAAACCTATAAAAGGAACCTGCATCGCGCCAAGTGTCGCCAATGGGTAAAACGTTGAGTATGCTACATACACTTTTGCCGAATAATAGCCCGACAGCATCAGCGCTAGAACGTGAATTGGAACAATATTGATGATAAAAACGTATCCTCCCCACGAAAGTGCCATACCAAAGTACGAAATTGCAGTCAGAGCCGCCCACAGCATACTTCCTGTCTTCACGGCTTTCACCCACAAATAAAACGTGAGAATAAGAAGAAAGATCGCGATGCCCTCGTTGTCGAAGGACCCGGCCGTTGAGCGCGAGATATATGCGGGTGACACACTTAGTAACATGGAAGACAGCAACGCAGTATTTGTGTTGTTTGTGACCTCACGAGTCAATAGAAACTGTGCCACACAAGCGAGCGCCGCAAATACTGGTGCTAGGAAGACGCAGGCGTCACGGATGGAGATCGGAAGCCGTAGTGTTGTTGTCATAAAGTATTGGAACCCTGCAGCGCCAGCCATGAGGCCAGGGTAGAATGTCGTCCCTACGCTTCGGCCAAGCGGATACCAAGAGCGGTCATCAAACCAATTCACGAGCTCGTAGACGCCGTGCTGGGCCAGAAATTTAGTTACGCGAAAATTAAATTGTGGGTCGAACTCGTGGATGACCTGCGGTAGAGCAACTTTAGTTTGATATGTTTCGCAGCGGGTTCTAATAGAAGTTGCGTACACTGCCCCATATGACGACCGGAAAAAGGCGGATGGTGAAACTCAGAACACAGATGAGTGCTAGCACAACGTAGCTTGTGAGTTGCATCATGTTGTGACTTCTATTTACTCAAGCAACCTTCCATCAACCTTGTGAACAATACTTTCAAGCGACGTATTCATTCAAGGTTGAAGTGACCATCATTCTACACTGCTGCGGCAGCTTGTTGATCTATTGGAGTTTTCAATTACAGAAAGCGATGCCTGTGACTAGAGGGAAAGCGCGCCTAATTGGAAGCCAGGAGGAGGAAATTGAGCTCCAGCAGCTGCCGGAGATGCAAGAGGAACATGATATGGAAGAGCATCAGACGTCCACGGAGATGGAAGCGCCGGAGGTCGATTTAAAAGCAATGGCCAAGCAATTGACGGACACTTTAAAACATCTACTGACTACGCATAGGTGTGTCTTTTGTCAGTATATGGCAATGCTTGACTAAAGTTTCGTACAGGCAGCTTGAAAAAGACGCGGCCACGATTCAGGAAGGAATGGACGAGCTACATTGCATGCAAGAGACGGCAAGTTGCAATTGAAAGCTTAATAATTTTTTTTACTAAGGTTGGCTGATTGGTCAATTCCAGCGAGCTAAGCGCATTGTGAAGCGACTGAAAAACGCTAGCTCAACGATTCTGACATTTGGTGATGAAAACTCTGGCAAACACTCCAGACACGAGGACAACAACAATGACGAAATGTCGGCTAATTAGAAGATTAAAAATTCGCAACGAACATCTAAGACTTGGTTTCAGGATAGGCTCCACCCTTATTTTGAGACCACTATTGAATATCTACGTGAGGGCTTTACATGACTCAACAATTTTTTTGGCTAGCAAGTTCATCATTGGAATGGCGACCGCTTTACCTCAAAATTAGCGCACAAATCTTTTGAGTAGTGCTTATAGTAATTACGTTTTTAATGACTCAAGATCATCCACGTCTTGCAGATATAGACTCTTGTCCATTACCGCTGCTGCCGCGTCAATGGACGGCAGAAGATCATGTTCCTCTACATCATCTTCCCCGTCGCTGTGAAGAGAATACGCCTCGTCATCAGCATCTGCGTCATCACGGAACAATGTCGGATCATACGTGAACAGTGCTCGACCACTCACTGCATTAACAAAACAAAACGATGCGGTATGTTCTATCAAATTCATTAATACGATATAGAGCAGTATCAAACGTACTGATGCCACGACCACCAGTCCTTTTCGCCAGCTCTTTCAGCTTCTTGGCCTCCTCTACATTCTTGCGAGCCCGTTTTTCGGCCTTCCACCTAGCAAGCGACTCCTCTGTAACAGGAGTACCACCGCTGGGGCCTAATTTAGCACGCTGCTGCTCGATGATCTCTTCAATTGAGATCTCGATCACTTTATTGCTCTTCTCGAGGTCACGATCTTTTTTAGACTTATAAATATAACCAGGTGGAAGTGCATGACGGTATCTAGCACATTATTTTTAGCAGATAGTTAGCATGTTAGAATGATGAAAGTTATAATGCGTGCATGGAAGAGCTCATCGCACTTGCAAGACGTGCCACCATTTGGACAGACCCAAAACCAGCCGTAAAGAGACTTCTCGATAGCATCTAAGAAGTACTTGCACACAATTTCCGTCTGCTTTGCATTTTTCTCGTGATGTTTTTCGTTGACCACTTCTTCGAGCTTTTTCTGGTCCCAAGTATCCATTTGATCTAATGCACATCAACGCGATTGTTAACCGCATTGCATCACTTTTTATAGTGTAATACAATAAGAAGCTATCAATCGCCATACCTGCTTCTTTCTCAGCACGATTGTCCGTGTATAAATCGATCTTGGCAGCTTTCTTGCCTACCATCAAGTCGTGCGAGAACTTGCAACGATTGCCCTATGACAGTGCAAGCCCATTCATATAAATCAACTCAACTTTAGAACTACAAAACAACGCAAACTCACTTTTGTGCATACGCCAGCCTTGAAAAATGCGCAAAGCAACGTCTTAGGGTCCGTTCCAGGAGGAACCTACTTAGACAACAGATTCAGGTAGGAAAATGATATATGGTGTGAAATGGTCGATGCAGTGGGGCCTACCTTAGGATGCTTTATTGCAGCAGCGAAGAGACTTCTCAAATTCTCCTGCTCGGCCTTCGCATCCTTTTTCTTTCGGGCTTCTTGCTCTTTCATGCGGTCGGCGCGTGTGTTACCGCCTTTCACCTGCTTTGTCACCTCCTGAATGTATTTCTGCACATTTTTGCTTTTGGCTTTGTTCTTTAAGCCGAAAGTTTTGTCTTCAACGGCCTTTTCCTTCTGCTTTTCGACGGATTTCTTCGAAGGGCCTCCAACTTTTTTTTTGGGAGGCATGTCTTCACTTGCTCCGGCTTATAGCGGCCTGTAAAATTCCAGCTTATGATTGGTGGAAGGATTAGTGAATATTTTACTCGGTACAACGCCGATACTCAATATTAGTATTTTGCGCTATCCTTTAATCGATAAAAATGTGACGAGACTTTACATGAGTACAACTTGGACGTATTTCTTCACTTTGCCGCAATTAATATATATATATTTTCACTCTTCAATCTGCGGTGAATAGGTAGGGAAGTATAAAAAAGGCACTCACTGGCGTCAGCCAGCATCTTTCGAACGACGGACACAAAGCCGTCACCAAGCCCCCCTCCCGATGGGGGAGGGGGGGCCCAACCTCAGTCGACCGTACCCCTGGAAAGTGATGGAAGTATAGCACTACCTTCGGCACCAGTCACGGGGGAATGTAGGCCGAGCATCCCGCCGGATTTGATTGGCCACCTCGCACCAACCGTTGCCTCGGAGGCAGATGGGGACACCGACATTGACTCTTACCTAAAGCGGGCCGTGTCGACCAGATCCCCGCCACAAGATATGTCATCTCACGCACGTATCCCGGCTCCTATTGTTTCCTCCGGAGCTTCGCCACCCGATGGAGCGGAGAATATGTCGTCGGATCCGTCGCGAAGCCCGACACCTGGCCAATCGACTCAATCCGGAGCGTCGGCTTCCAACACCTCGCCTTCTCAGGCGTCCACCCGTGACATGTTTGATGCCCTAGTTGACGAGATGAAGGCATCGTTCGGGCCGGGGTACGTCGATGTATGGCGTCAGACCATTCAGGAGCTGTTTGAACACGTATTTTCTCGGCTTCCGGTTAGCTTGGAAGCTCTGCCGCAAGAGCGGCAACACTTTCCAAAGCTAAAGGGTCCGGAGTTGGACGGTCTCCTCGTTTTTTTCGGCAGTGTTTTGTCCGGAGTTCCGGCACATATACCGATTGGACGAGACTTGCTACCAAGATAGGCAAAGATATTCTGCTCACCAAGTGGGCCTTTAAAGAGATTATTCGAAAACTAGCCAGCCAACATAAGTGGGCCACGGCACCGGTCACCGACCTATGGGCGCGGGTGGTGCGCCAAGGAGCACAGCCAGTCCAGGAAGGGCAGCAGAGGCACGCGTCTATTGCCTATGATGATTTTATGTTCGACCCAGCGAAATATTCCAGGTCGAAGGACAACTGGTTCTTACTATTGGCAGAGGGCGTTACATCCCGATCAGCCGACAGACTTCTAATGGTATCACGGCGATGATACTCGAATCCGCGGAGCTTCTGCGGGTCAGTCTGACGGATCTCCATCGCTTTCTCGGATTAACCAAGGCCATCAGCTAAAGTCGCTCTTCCCGGACGATTCACTTCTATTTTTTTTCGAGGGAGACAGCAAAAAGTCTGCAGGATGTTCAAATACCCTTTCAGGGACGAGTGTACACGTTAGAAAACGCTCATCAGCCGGTGCGGGGGGCAGTTTGGCAGAATCAGCGAGGCCCCGATGGTCGTTCGGGCCATTCACGAACTGAGTATACAATTTTCCTGCACACGTGACACGATTTAGCGAGGTTGGACGCATAGCGGCTTACTTTATGTCCAAAATCCCGACGGATTTTGAATTCGAAGATATGGACACTTGCAATCCAAACTCCCGGACGTTTACAGTATGGAAAGTCACCTTCTCTCTGGCGGGATGTCCAACGTTTCTTCAGGGGATAGTCCGCCTTCTATGGTTTGGAACCCCGATCATAATTAAGCACCCAAACGTGGGTCGAAGCCTTCAACGCCTACAGTGCGGCACCATAGGCCACCCAGCCGCCAGGTGCCAAGTTACGGATGCGCAACTAAAGGGGCCAGGTGCTATCGAAGTCACAGAGGCTGAGCTTCAAGACGTCGAAGATTTGGCTTAACCATTCCTAAGTTCGGAGGAGATGAGGGAGATGGCTAGCAAACGGCTACAACTTCAGAGGGCAGCAGACGAGGCGGCTCAGGCAGCTGTCACACCGGCGGCAGAAGGAACAGCTCCCTCAAGGCCGACTCCGACAGTGGAGCCCCAGCGCACCGGGGTGCCCATTCAGCCCGTTTACACCGCCATCTCCACGCAAGCAGGCTCTTCGGACCCTAAACCGAAACCTCAGCCGAAGCAGCCTTGGCTGACACGTCCTCTCCGAAGTGGACGGCGTTTGTGGCCCTCACGCAAGCCACCGGTAACGACCGAAAGCCCCAGCTCGGGCGGTTTCCACGTTCTACAGGATATGGAGCCGGGGCCGGAGCAGAATAGTGCGGGGTCCGCTCCAGCTCCTAGCACAGATAGTGTCCCTGACGACCCTCCGATTACACCAGAGCTTCACCCGAACATGCCTCCGGACGTCACGCGGGCCAGCCCTCATATATCGTCAGAAGATCGAGTCCGTCAACAAGACTCTAAACGACGAGGGATAGCGCCCGTGATCTCGGGACCGACGCTTCTAGCCAAACAACGTCTTGAACGCAATACCTGTGAGCGGCTGGTTAAACAGCAACAGAACGGACGTTGTACTCCGATCCCGCTGGACCCTCGTCCAGAGACCGGACCTACTCATTCAAAGATTCGATGCGTATTCTGGGCTTACGGGAAGTGCCCACCCCAGCCACTGGAAACTGTTTGGCGATGGCGATCGCTCAAGCTGTCGCGGACTCCGCCTTGGACGCACCAATCACGGCCCTGGAGCCTCTCACGGCCAGCGTTAAGCGTGGTATCAAGTACGCTGGGTTGCTGAATCTGGAAGGTCAGCTCCCCCACGACCTGAGGGTCAATACGTTAAAAAATGTTGGCCGCGGGTGGCCGACAATGACCAGAGAGGAGTCGGCAACTCAACTGCGGTGGTTTCTTAACAGACTATGCAGCAACCCCGTCTGACAGAAACACCATAGTTTCGGAATCTTGTTGGGGAGGAAGTGACATACTCGGTATGGCCGCTACTTTTCTGCAGCGGGATATCTTTGTCATCCACTTGGAAGGTGACAGCGAGAAGTGGAGCTGACGATAATATCACCCGACAAAAGTGCAGCTGCACGGTCGAGTGTTAGACACGGCCAAGGAATACCCTCTCTCTATCATGGCTTGCATTGACGATCTGCAAGCGGCTTAAATTGAGGTAACAGATACATTGCCGCTGGTTCTCCGTTTCTGGGGGCGCCATTATTCGGCATTCTTACACACGGACAGCACGGCAAACCTGACATCCCTGACGAATGACTTTAACAGCCAGAAGGCAGAGCTGTCACAGCATTCAAAGCTACTTGCGGTAGCTGACGCTACACAATTAGCGCTATATGTGCAGGCTTCACCTGGTACTGGACAGGAGATAGCCCCTTTAACTAGCGCTAGCCAAACAACCTCGTTAGTCGTGCACTCTGGCCAGGGAGAAAACAGTCAGGCGCTGGTCTTGCGTTCTTCGCAGCCAACTTCGGTTCCCAAGGTGTTCAGCGATGAGTATATGGAAAAGAGCGTGTTGGCGCAAAAACGAGGCCTCATCACCTCGCAGTCCGAAGAGGTTGACATGGACGACGACGGTGATTCCAGCTCCCTGGGGGCATCTAAACCAAAAAAAAGGCAGAGTCACGGTTATTCCTCAACAGTCCGAGATGGCTTCTCCAGAAAGACGCGTTTATCGTGAGGAGTGGCCATCGGTTTGGTGTGCCTCAGGGTCTGAATGGCCGGTCACAGCTGAGACGTTATACCCTTTAGCTCATAGTGGAACGGAGGCATGGCTAAAAACGGTGCGAATGGAGCTGAATCTTCTGCTCCATCACGTGCGACGCTTTGTCTTTCCAGATGAATTACTAGCCAGCTTAGCCGATCAGGTTCTTGTGCAGTGGAAATCGAAGTGGCGACAGGAGTGCCTGCTATCGGGTCTTCAAGCGTACCGTCTCAGGGTGAAGGATGCCACCACCTCACAGTGGTTAGACCAATGGATTTCTCGCGCGCAGTGGATTCAATCCTCTCCTTCTCTCGCTCCCCTTATTGACAACGGGGATGACTGGAACAAACTACGAGACTGTAACTATGCCAAAGATGAAATCTTAAGGCTCTGTGACCCGCGACGACGAATCCGTCTAAGTCACCATCTACTTTGCGCTGATTTGTTTGACAAAGAGATACGTGCATTGACGGGGGATGACGTACATCCGCTCACTCTTCCCGATAAACTACGCTGTCATGTTCACCTGCTACGACAAAACAGTCACTATCAAGGGGCATATTACTCATCGGATAATCACCGGGTGAACTGGCGAACACTCGTACATTTTTTTTCTACATCGTTGGCAACTGCGGAGGCGCGGTTCCTTCTTGAATACTGAGGGCAGCTCACGGCTGCACCTTCCCTCTTGTTTTCGCACTTGTTCATTGGAGGAAGTCGACGCCTATGGACGTGCTCGCTTGCTTCAGGATTGGACTACTTTCCCTGACACTAACAAGGAAACAGATCAGCGACGGGTGGGTGATGAGGTAATAATTACTCAAAACGTGCGAGGTTTCAAAGAAAGCACCCGTGCAGGGTGGATGGCGGCGTGACGACGACAGACTTCTGGACAACGTGTGTTGGCGTGGTGTATCCAAGAAACGCACGTCCGAACAGTGGAGGAAGTGGCTCAGCCGAGTGCCCAGTGGGTTCGCTTGTGGGGTCAGCACCAAAAGCCCGAGGCTCCTCCATTGTCGTACTGGAGTATGGGTTCGTCACGACACGCTGGCGTAGCAATTCTTTTAACCCCGTACTCTGCTGTCGACTCGTCGGTATGTCATCAGGATCGCTGGAGTACGCGTGCATTAAGTGTATCGATTGGAGACATTCTCCTCGTCAATCTGTATGCTCCCACATTACGGCCGGAACGCGAGACCTTTTTCACCTCTCTATTATCTTGGAATCTGGACCCCATCAACACGATCATCGCTGGAGACTTTATCTGTGTACAAAGTCCTCTTCTCGATCGTGCTGGACATCACCGCTCCAACAAGTCGGAAAGTCCTGCCTTAGTCTCCGTCATTTCTCGGATCGGTTTGGCAGACGCAAGAGTGCTGAGAGACCATGCGGATGATGACATAACTGACGATTTTGTAAATCATTTCACATATATGGTGGGTGAACGAGCCAGCTGAATTGATCGATTCTATGTCCCTGCTATTTGGGTGGACAGTGTTCAGTGGGTACAGACGCGTGTCTTTTTTTCACCATTCGGATCATCAGGAGGTGGTCCTGTGTTTAAGGGATACGAGCAAGCCTCGTCGACATTTACGGAGTCGAGCAGTGGCTTACCCTATTCAATCATCCCGTCCCGCCCAAGTGATCGACGAATTAGTAAAGGATATGGATGGCATGGCTATTGGTCAAGCTACATCTACGCTTGCTTAGGACATTGAGGTGGCCGAGTCAAACGCTGCATCTGCCGTGTAAGCAAGCGGGTGAAGCAGCGCCGTGCACGGCTCCGCCATAACTCAAAGCACCGCACACAAATGCAATTGTTCAATCGGCCACAATGGATTTCAAGCAACATGGAAGACTTACGCCAGGAGCATCTTATACGGCTAGGCCAAAACCTCGTCAGATCGACAGACCGGTTACAATGGATATACAACCGAGTGTCCGATTGGGAACGTGACCAACACGTCACAACCATACTACAACAGCACGGTCCAGCATTCACCAGAAACATGTCCATAGCGGACAAATTCGCATCTGAATGGACGCAAGTACTCGGTGTCATTCATCGAAAACAGCCTCTTCACGGCTTAAACGCGGCCATTCAGGAATTCGTACACATTCCGACAGAGGGAGCTATTTCGAAGGCAGGCAACGCGGCTCTCTTAGCTGATTTTTCTGAAGCCGATGTTCTCACAGCCATCGCAGGGCTCAGCCGTCGAAAATCCGCTGGTCCAGACGGTCTCAACAATGATTTTTTTTTTAAGAATACGACGGCTCTGATGGTCCTCGCTCTTGTAAGGGTTAGCAATGAAATTATGACTGGCGCGGAACCTCCACCCTCTTTTCTAGAGGCCTGATCATACCACTGAGAGAAAAGGCGATTCGGCGGATGCGATGGACTACCGGCCTATTGCCTTGCTCCAATCGAGTTACAAGATATTTACAAAGGTTTTAGCGACCCGATTACAACGTGTGTTGCCCACAATAATTGGTGATTCGCAGCAAGGTTTCGTCCACGGCAGGCAGATGCACAAAATAGTGATGATGATGCTTTCTCAATTAGCGACGGCTACCACGGACGACACCCTGACAGCCATGATTAGTAGGGCCATTCTCTTGCTGGATTTTCGCAAGGCCTGTGACACTGTTGACAGGGAATTTCTCTACGAGGCTCTTACGATATTTGACTTTTCAGAGCGATACGCACAGCTTATCCGTCGGCTTCATACAGGAACCACGGCGACCTTTTTAGTCAACGGAGAACAATCCGAACCATTTTCAGTGGTATCGGGCATTCGTCAAGGCTGCCCTCTCGCCCCTCTGCTTTTTTCTAATCGTAGTAGAGTTATTGGGTATCACGATACAACAATCGCCCGTCTTACGAGGGCTTCCGGTACCAGGGGGCTCTGGGGGTCTGCACACGTTTTCAGCGTTTGTGGATGACTTAACAACTTTTCTAGATAAAGCGTGTCAGCTCGACCAGGCGCTCCGGATAGTTTCTCACATTGGAAATTTGGCTGGGCTAGTCGCTCAGCCGGCCAAGAGCAAGCTAATTTTCCTCAACAAAGGGGTGCGCGTGCAGACGTTTTGTGGCATCTCAGTACTTCAACCTGTGGGTACAGTGCGGTACTTAGGTTATGAAGTGGGTAAAGGCGACCTACAACATCGTAATTGGGCGCTTCGCATCAGGAAGCTTCCACGGCAATTATTCACGGCTTTCACGATTGCTACAAGCGTCGAGAATCGCGTGATGGTATTAATTTCCATCATCTTACCGGCGATTCTGTTTACGGCTGCGGTTTTCGAAATTCCCGACTGGGCGATCAAGGACGTACAAAATTTGTACAAACAATTTTTGTGGGCACACGCAACCACCACAGCAGCGTGCCGTCACAAGATTAATCCGGGTCTCCTCTTTACTCCGACTAAGGCCGGGGGGGTAGGGCTCGCATCGGTCGAGGTTGCTATTACAACACAGCGCACCAAACACGCTCTCTGGTGGCTCACGCAAGCTCACGACAAGTATTTTGGAGCGTGGCGTTTTTGGGCTTATCAGGGCCAGCCGACTACTTCAGCACTTGTTTTGCACGAACGGCCGCGGTCAGGGGGGTGGTCAACCTCTTTGTCAAAGCCTGCCAAAACTTCATTCATAGCGGATATCGACAAGCTCCGGGAGCCTACAGACGACCAATTATGCCTGTTTGGAGATCGGGTACGTGCGTATACACCAACCCTACTCGCCGGTGCAGGTAGCTGGTGGGAAGAGGATGAATGGGTTCTGTCTTATTACTCGACTTTTCCTGAAGCAACATCACACGCGGATCCTCACTTGAGATCTATTCATCAATTCTGGGGGACGCTTGGATGGAACAAGAATCCATATATCTGGGATGCACGGGGCAGGCAGTTGCTCGGCTATACGTATGACCGGATAGAACCATGCACCATCTCGGACTTACGTATTCGGCGGACGGGGCCGTCCGAGTTTGTCTTCAGCATACCACTGTCCGGACAGGACGTTACCAACCATTCGCCCAAGTTACGACGATGGGCAAGCTCGCTGTGGCATTACGACCACTAATGCAGCGTCTGAAGGCTGCCACCAGAACGGACCGATGGCAGCGAGCTGTAGCGCATCAGCGACCGTCTCAAGTTTGGGATCATGCACATGAGCTCACAGAATACCAGGTGTGGACTTGCTATCGTATAGCAACCAAGCAACTCAACCTTTACCATGAGAATCGTAACGACGACAATAGTTGCCGTGCACATCAAGCATGTCGAGNCACCCAAACGTGGGTCGAAGCCTTCAATGCCTACAGTGCGGCACCATAGGCCACCCAGCCGCCAGGTGCCAATTAACGGATGCGCAACTAAAGGGGCCAGGTGCTATCGAAGTCACAGAGGCTGAGCTTCAAGACGTCGAAGATTTGGCTTAACCATTCCTAAGTTCGGAGGAGATGAGGGAGATGGCTAGCAAACGGCTACAACTTCAGAGGGCAGCAGACGAGGCGGCTCAGGCAGCTGTCACACCGGCGGCAGAAGGAACAGCTCCCTCAAGGCCGACTCCGACAGTGGAGCCCCAGCGCACCGGGGTGCCCATTCAGCCCGTTTACACCGCCATCTCCACGCAAGCAGGCTCTTCGGACCCTAAACCGAAACCTCAGCCGAAGCAGCCTTGGCTGACACGTCCTCTCCGAAGTGGACGGCGTTTGTGGCCCTCACGCAAGCCACCGGTAACGACCGAAAGCCCCAGCTCGGGCGGTTTCCACGTTCTACAGGATATGGAGCCGGGGCCGGAGCAGAATAGTGCGGGGTCCGCTCCAGCTCCTAGCACAGATAGTGTCCCTGACGACCCTCCGATTACACCAGAGCTTCACCCGAACATGCCTCCGGACGTCACGCGGGCCAGCCCTCATATATCGTCAGAAGATCGAGTCCGTCAACAAGACTCTAAACGACGAGGGATAGCGCCCGTGATCTCGGGACCGACGCTTCTAGCCAAACAACGTCTTGAACGCAATACCTGTGAGCGGCTGGTTAAACAGCAACAGAACGGACGTTGTACTCCGATCCCGCTGGACCCTCGTCCAGAGACCGGACCTACTCATTCAAAGATTCGATGCGTATTCTGGGCTTACGGGAAGTGCCCACCCCAGCCACTGGAAACTGTTTGGCGATGGCGATCGCTCAAGCTGTCGCGGACTCCGCCTTGGACGCACCAATCACGGCCCTGGAGCCTCTCACGGCCAGCGTTAAGCGTGGTATCAAGTACGCTGGGTTGCTGAATCTGGAAGGTCAGCTCCCCCACGACCTGAGGGTCAATACGTTAAAAAATGTTGGCCGCGGGTGGCCGACAATGACCAGAGAGGAGTCGGCAACTCAACTGCGGTGGTTTCTTAACAGACTATGCAGCAACCCCGTCTGACAGAAACACCATAGTTTCGGAATCTTGTTGGGGAGGAAGTGACATACTCGGTATGGCCGCTACTTTTCTGCAGCGGGATATCTTTGTCATCCACTTGGAAGGTGACAGCGAGAAGTGGAGCTGACGATAATATCACCCGACAAAAGTGCAGCTGCACGGTCGAGTGTTAGACACGGCCAAGGAATACCCTCTCTCTATCATGGCTTGCATTGACGATCTGCAAGCGGCTTAAATTGAGGTAACAGATACATTGCCGCTGGTTCTCCGTTTCTGGGGGCGCCATTATTCGGCATTCTTACACACGGACAGCACGGCAAACCTGACATCCCTGACGAATGACTTTAACAGCCAGAAGGCAGAGCTGTCACAGCATTCAAAGCTACTTGCGGTAGCTGACGCTACACAATTAGCGCTATATGTGCAGGCTTCACCTGGTACTGGACAGGAGATAGCCCCTTTAACTAGCGCTAGCCAAACAACCTCGTTAGTCGTGCACTCTGGCCAGGGAGAAAACAGTCAGGCGCTGGTCTTGCGTTCTTCGCAGCCAACTTCGGTTCCCAAGGTGTTCAGCGATGAGTATATGGAAAAGAGCGTGTTGGCGCAAAAACGAGGCCTCATCACCTCGCAGTCCGAAGAGGTTGACATGGACGACGACGGTGATTCCAGCTCCCTGGGGGCATCTAAACCAAAAAAAAGGCAGAGTCACGGTTATTCCTCAACAGTCCGAGATGGCTTCTCCAGAAAGACGCGTTTATCGTGAGGAGTGGCCATCGGTTTGGTGTGCCTCAGGGTCTGAATGGCCGGTCACAGCTGAGACGTTATACCCTTTAGCTCATAGTGGAACGGAGGCATGGCTAAAAACGGTGCGAATGGAGCTGAATCTTCTGCTCCATCACGTGCGACGCTTTGTCTTTCCAGATGAATTACTAGCCAGCTTAGCCGATCAGGTTCTTGTGCAGTGGAAATCGAAGTGGCGACAGGAGTGCCTGCTATCGGGTCTTCAAGCGTACCGTCTCAGGGTGAAGGATGCCACCACCTCACAGTGGTTAGACCAATGGATTTCTCGCGCGCAGTGGATTCAATCCTCTCCTTCTCTCGCTCCCCTTATTGACAACGGGGATGACTGGAACAAACTACGAGACTGTAACTATGCCAAAGATGAAATCTTAAGGCTCTGTGACCCGCGACGACGAATCCGTCTAAGTCACCATCTACTTTGCGCTGATTTGTTTGACAAAGAGATACGTGCATTGACGGGGGATGACGTACATCCGCTCACTCTTCCCGATAAACTACGCTGTCATGTTCACCTGCTACGACAAAACAGTCACTATCAAGGGGCATATTACTCATCGGATAATCACCGGGTGAACTGGCGAACACTCGTACATTTTTTTTCTACATCGTTGGCAACTGCGGAGGCGCGGTTCCTTCTTGAATACTGAGGGCAGCTCACGGCTGCACCTTCCCTCTTGTTTTCGCACTTGTTCATTGGAGGAAGTCGACGCCTATGGACGTGCTCGCTTGCTTCAGGATTGGACTACTTTCCCTGACACTAACAAGGAAACAGATCAGCGACGGGTGGGTGATGAGGTAATAATTACTCAAAACGTGCGAGGTTTCAAAGAAAGCACCCGTGCAGGGTGGATGGCGGCGTGACGACGACAGACTTCTGGACAACGTGTGTTGGCGTGGTGTATCCAAGAAACGCACGTCCGAACAGTGGAGGAAGTGGCTCAGCCGAGTGCCCAGTGGGTTCGCTTGTGGGGTCAGCACCAAAAGCCCGAGGCTCCTCCATTGTCGTACTGGAGTATGGGTTCGTCACGACACGCTGGCGTAGCAATTCTTTTAACCCCGTACTCTGCTGTCGACTCGTCGGTATGTCATCAGGATCGCTGGAGTACGCGTGCATTAAGTGTATCGATTGGAGACATTCTCCTCGTCAATCTGTATGCTCCCACATTACGGCCGGAACGCGAGACCTTTTTCACCTCTCTATTATCTTGGAATCTGGACCCCATCAACACGATCATCGCTGGAGACTTTATCTGTGTACAAAGTCCTCTTCTCGATCGTGCTGGACATCACCGCTCCAACAAGTCGGAAAGTCCTGCCTTAGTCTCCGTCATTTCTCGGATCGGTTTGGCAGACGCAAGAGTGCTGAGAGACCATGCGGATGATGACATAACTGACGATTTTGTAAATCATTTCACATATATGGTGGGTGAACGAGCCAGCTGAATTGATCGATTCTATGTCCCTGCTATTTGGGTGGACAGTGTTCAGTGGGTACAGACGCGTGTCTTTTTTTCACCATTCGGATCATCAGGAGGTGGTCCTGTGTTTAAGGGATACGAGCAAGCCTCGTCGACATTTACGGAGTCGAGCAGTGGCTTACCCTATTCAATCATCCCGTCCCGCCCAAGTGATCGACGAATTAGTAAAGGATATGGATGGCATGGCTATTGGTCAAGCTACATCTACGCTTGCTTAGGACATTGAGGTGGCCGAGTCAAACGCTGCATCTGCCGTGTAAGCAAGCGGGTGAAGCAGCGCCGTGCACGGCTCCGCCATAACTCAAAGCACCGCACACAAATGCAATTGTTCAATCGGCCACAATGGATTTCAAGCA
This sequence comes from Bremia lactucae, assembly GCF_004359215.1. Lineage (NCBI taxonomy): Eukaryota > Oomycota > Peronosporomycetes > Peronosporales > Peronosporaceae > Bremia > Bremia lactucae. The sequence goes on along the minus strand of NC_090610.1, from coordinate 5,645,539 downwards.
ACATGGAAGACTTACGCCAGGAGCATCTTATACGGCTAGGCCAAAACCTCGTCAGATCGACAGACCGGTTACAATGGATATACAACCGAGTGTCCGATTGGGAACGTGACCAACACGTCACAACCATACTACAACAGCACGGTCCAGCATTCACCAGAAACATGTCCATAGCGGACAAATTCGCATCTGAATGGACGCAAGTACTCGGTGTCATTCATCGAAAACAGCCTCTTCACGGCTTAAACGCGGCCATTCAGGAATTCGTACACATTCCGACAGAGGGAGCTATTTCGAAGGCAGGCAACGCGGCTCTCTTAGCTGATTTTTCTGAAGCCGATGTTCTCACAGCCATCGCAGGGCTCAGCCGTCGAAAATCCGCTGGTCCAGACGGTCTCAACAATGATTTTTTTTTTAAGAATACGACGGCTCTGATGGTCCTCGCTCTTGTAAGGGTTAGCAATGAAATTATGACTGGCGCGGAACCTCCACCCTCTTTTCTAGAGGCCTGATCATACCACTGAGAGAAAAGGCGATTCGGCGGATGCGATGGACTACCGGCCTATTGCCTTGCTCCAATCGAGTTACAAGATATTTACAAAGGTTTTAGCGACCCGATTACAACGTGTGTTGCCCACAATAATTGGTGATTCGCAGCAAGGTTTCGTCCACGGCAGGCAGATGCACAAAATAGTGATGATGATGCTTTCTCAATTAGCGACGGCTACCACGGACGACACCCTGACAGCCATGATTAGTAGGGCCATTCTCTTGCTGGATTTTCGCAAGGCCTGTGACACTGTTGACAGGGAATTTCTCTACGAGGCTCTTACGATATTTGACTTTTCAGAGCGATACGCACAGCTTATCCGTCGGCTTCATACAGGAACCACGGCGACCTTTTTAGTCAACGGAGAACAATCCGAACCATTTTCAGTGGTATCGGGCATTCGTCAAGGCTGCCCTCTCGCCCCTCTGCTTTTTTCTAATCGTAGTAGAGTTATTGGGTATCACGATACAACAATCGCCCGTCTTACGAGGGCTTCCGGTACCAGGGGGCTCTGGGGGTCTGCACACGTTTTCAGCGTTTGTGGATGACTTAACAACTTTTCTAGATAAAGCGTGTCAGCTCGACCAGGCGCTCCGGATAGTTTCTCACATTGGAAATTTGGCTGGGCTAGTCGCTCAGCCGGCCAAGAGCAAGCTAATTTTCCTCAACAAAGGGGTGCGCGTGCAGACGTTTTGTGGCATCTCAGTACTTCAACCTGTGGGTACAGTGCGGTACTTAGGTTATGAAGTGGGTAAAGGCGACCTACAACATCGTAATTGGGCGCTTCGCATCAGGAAGCTTCCACGGCAATTATTCACGGCTTTCACGATTGCTACAAGCGTCGAGAATCGCGTGATGGTATTAATTTCCATCATCTTACCGGCGATTCTGTTTACGGCTGCGGTTTTCGAAATTCCCGACTGGGCGATCAAGGACGTACAAAATTTGTACAAACAATTTTTGTGGGCACACGCAACCACCACAGCAGCGTGCCGTCACAAGATTAATCCGGGTCTCCTCTTTACTCCGACTAAGGCCGGGGGGGTAGGGCTCGCATCGGTCGAGGTTGCTATTACAACACAGCGCACCAAACACGCTCTCTGGTGGCTCACGCAAGCTCACGACAAGTATTTTGGAGCGTGGCGTTTTTGGGCTTATCAGGGCCAGCCGACTACTTCAGCACTTGTTTTGCACGAACGGCCGCGGTCAGGGGGGTGGTCAACCTCTTTGTCAAAGCCTGCCAAAACTTCATTCATAGCGGATATCGACAAGCTCCGGGAGCCTACAGACGACCAATTATGCCTGTTTGGAGATCGGGTACGTGCGTATACACCAACCCTACTCGCCGGTGCAGGTAGCTGGTGGGAAGAGGATGAATGGGTTCTGTCTTATTACTCGACTTTTCCTGAAGCAACATCACACGCGGATCCTCACTTGAGATCTATTCATCAATTCTGGGGGACGCTTGGATGGAACAAGAATCCATATATCTGGGATGCACGGGGCAGGCAGTTGCTCGGCTATACGTATGACCGGATAGAACCATGCACCATCTCGGACTTACGTATTCGGCGGACGGGGCCGTCCGAGTTTGTCTTCAGCATACCACTGTCCGGACAGGACGTTACCAACCATTCGCCCAAGTTACGACGATGGGCAAGCTCGCTGTGGCATTACGACCACTAATGCAGCGTCTGAAGGCTGCCACCAGAACGGACCGATGGCAGCGAGCTGTAGCGCATCAGCGACCGTCTCAAGTTTGGGATCATGCACATGAGCTCACAGAATACCAGGTGTGGACTTGCTATCGTATAGCAACCAAGCAACTCAACCTTTACCATGAGAATCGTAACGACGACAATAGTTGCCGTGCACATCAAGCATGTCGAGGGGTTCAAGAAACACTGGCCCACATATTTTGGGATTGCCCGAAGGCGCGTTCGTGTTGGGCAAATTAATTGGTCATTGGACCGGTGAAACTGTGGCAGACCTGTTTGATACTTGTCAATATCAAGGCAGCGCCAATCGTCAAGCCCCAGCTATCTCACCACGGCTGAGACACCGATTGCACCAACGATTCACGGATGATGCAGCGGCAGGGGTCCGCGTCTGGAAACGGATTTGGTTTCTCATGAGTACCTTGTGCCTCACCCACTTATGGCAGGAGCGTAATGATGCTGTTTTCAGGAGCGTGCTGACCACGGCATCGCATAGTGTCACCCATTTTTGGGAGACAGGTACACGTCAACTCTTAGCGCTGGCTAAACGTGAACATCGCGGTATCGGTACCGTCGTCCAAGGGGCTCTCTTGCATGTCGGCATCGAACTTTTTACCCAAGCACCCCGAGACATCGGGGCTTCTCCGGGTAATAGTCACGAAACTCTTCCGGATCCGGACTTGATTTCCTGGCTCAGGAGTTTTCAGACATCTTGTACATAATCACATGCTAATAGACCGCCATGAAATCTCTCTCGCAATTAATATTTTTTTGTATAACGGGGAAAAAGCGTGCAGCACTAATTTATATTCGTGTCTCGTAAGAATAGTTGTAGCTCATAACAGATCATTAAGAGATCCTTTGCATATATCTGCACAACACCGGGCTGTGTAACGAAGTGTACCGTTACATAAATATTATTATCTATGAGAGGAACAACTAAGAGGAAGAATCCACCTTATCTTTCATCAGCCCCTGTCATTTATTAATAAATTTATTTGGAGTGGTCTAAAAGAAATTTGTAGAGTTTTTTGTAACCGCCTCGTTTCGACATTCATTTAAGCCATTTTAATTTTTTTAGCATTTCTATCTCTAAATTCATGATATAAATCTAGTACATTATTTTTTGAAATCCCAGCGTTTTATTTAGGTTAATTGTTAACTAATAATATTATAATAACTTCATTGCATGATTTCTGACGAATAAGAAGCCACAGCTTCCGATAAATATATTAATATTTGACGGGCGGGGGCTGACGGTGAAAAAGATCGGGGCTGAATAACGAATCCCCAAAATTATTATCTGCTAATAATGTTTCTTAACATTACCAATGTTACTACACATGGAAATGTTGCAGCAGTATTGAGACAGCTCTGTTCAATGGTTGATTTTAGTCTTGAAATCAATCCCTCTAATCGCTGCTAAACGCGCGACTGGATGGTGAGCAATGAGTCCTAATACTTACTTAGATTAATATAGTAAGATACTTAAGAAGATTGAAAACGTAGGAACTTAATAAGTAGTGCAGTAAAAAAATTCCCTATTGTGATCCCCGAAAGGTCCAGACGCAGTCCAAAGTAGGCCACCCAAGCTCTTCAAAAAGAACTCTAGACCCAACCCTCAGAGCCAATCCTTTTCCCAAAGTTACGGATCTACAAAAAAATTAAATAATAAAAATTAAGCCTTCTTAGTTTTAAATTTCGGTGCGCTAATAATCGTGAGTTTTCGCAAATTTTCAAAAATCAGCTTCGCGCTAATTTAACGGTATCCTTCCTTAGAGCTACATGCCCTTTTCTTGTGTAATGCAACGAGCGCTGTTGGTCGACGCCCCTGAATTTGTATTGTATCTTGTCGATTGACATTTTATGCTGTTATAAAGACGACAGCGTCAATTTTACTCAGCAGAGCTAAAGCTTTCTATTAAATGAAACCTCCGGCGAACTCGAAACAGTTTTCGACAAATGATTAAATTGTAAATAGTGGCGAATTGGTCAGTAGGCTCTTGCCTGATAATCCACTCCCCCGTAAGTATTGTCCTCGACCTGGTTAAATGTGGCTAATAGAAAAGCACGATAGCCAGCTTGGCTGACACGCGAAGAATTGCATAGAATTTATTTTTTTCTGCTTGCGCTGCCGCATCGGCATTTGAATTGCTTGTAGCCTATTATACTACCTGCAGGCCTCACCCATAATTTGAATGGCGGACTACATATTGTTCTTTGCCTTGAATTTTAGCTTTTTTTTAAGCCTAGCATTCTCCCTAAGTCAATTTTGCTTTATACACTGCGAAACAAACATGGACATATTTCAAGATAGACGAAACATTGATAATCGAATTTTTGTCCATAGAATGACTCCTCTTCCGCATAACTTTTTATTCGTAAGGACTGCGCCAATGTTGCGCTCCACGGACTCGAGACACAATCTCAGCTGCTGCTCCTCACTAAGGAAATACTCATGACTAGCTTGTCTATTCAGCGCCAGTCAAATGGGCTAACAAGCGTCTTTCCTCCCACTGCAACGCAAACTGCATCAATAGCGATTATTGCAATGGCTAACTCGTTCATAATAGTCGCTCAACTGGACCAGCTCACCTGCGAGAGAAAAATTGTGCATTTTTTCGTCAGCATTATTTCGGCATGCAGTCTCTTTGACCATTTTCTCCAAGATTATATGTTTTGGTTGCTGAACTATGAGAACCCTACAACAACACGTGAACAGGGGTCTTTTTGGCCTTCAAGATGTTTTTCGTGACGTGAAGCCGCAAGTCTTCCTCAGACAAGCCTCTCAAGTTGACCCGCGCCCGCAACGTCCAACTTCTCGAATGTGCTGGTGTCTACTTTATCGCCCTGCACTTCAGATTCAGTTAGCCACGGACCTCGGCCGACGTCTTTCTTCCCCAGAAAGAGCTGAAGGTCTTTAGCGTCACAAGAATTTTTATCGATTTCTTCTTCTTGAAGCCTCTTTCAAGTTTTTAATCTTGTCACTTTCATCCACTTGTACAGAAATGCGGCTCCCGCGGCATTTGCGATCGCACAGCACAGCTCGGTCAGCTCCGACACCTGTGAAATAACGTTTTCAGGACCTCGTCGGATACATGCGACTTTAATTCACGTCGAACTATCAGTACTGCTTTATTTGGGTGTTATCAGTCGGTCGGACATCGCAACAGATGTACGTGTATTAGCCCAAGAGACTGAGCGCCCAACAGAGATTGCAGGGGATCAATCGAGTCTAACGCTGTTTAGATGGAACTCATGATCTAGAGTCATTATCAACAACCACTCACCAGTTCAAGCAGGACTAACAACAAATTGTGATGCGGACTTTTCGACGGAAAACAAGTCGCGGTCTGCAACAGGCTACGCAATTTTTTCAGTATGGAAACCTTGCTGAATGGGATCATTTAAACTATCGATGGTCACGCTGTCATCAACCGAATCAGAATACATTGCGTTTTGTAGTGGCACCCAGGTGTTTATCGGGCTCACGATGGTATTACAAGACGTTGGGTGTAAGGTTGCGTAAATATTGGTTCTGGAAGATAATCAAAGCACTAAAAATTTGGCGCAAAACAAGGCTGTGACGCAACGATCGAGTTCGCATTGACACTAAGTGTCATTGGCTGAGAGAGCAAGTGGCTATTGATGGTATGCGTGTACAGTAACGCCCTACTAACGTAATGGTTCCTGAACATTTCACAAAGCCACTTGGGAGAAACAAGTTCGAGCATTATTGCAGCAAACTTGGTGTTCGTCGAGTGTGTTGGTTGGAGGTGACAGCTTAAAGGGTTTGAGTTGATGTTTATGTTGAAATGCCTCATAGGGACACACTCGTATATAGAAGTGGACTTGAAGAAATCAACACGTGATATGAGCCATCATTAAGACAAAGTGCCATCATCATAATGGTCGAAGTCATAGCCATCATGACGAGGCGAGACATCAATTAACTTAAAAGCTTGTTTAGGGAATCAGGAGGAGGCCATGTAACCAAGGACATTGACCATGTGATGTACGTATAATTGGTAGCTCAATTTTTTCTTAAGATCTCATCAATCACTTCTCAACTTTCTATCTTGGGAACAAGTTCATCCCCCGCGCGTTTCTCATTGCTTGGTTTGTTGTGGTGACCCGGTCGAATAACACGCGCCCAGTCAATTGGTCTGACAATCGTCTCTTCGCCAACTGCAACGTCGACAGCATCAACAGTCACTACTGCAATGTTTAACTCATCCCCTTACCCGATCAGCTCCCCCGCGAGCGAGGAATCGTGCGTTTATTCGTCAGCACCAGTTCGGCATGGATCTCTTTAACTATTTCTTCCAACGCGGACCTTTTGGTCGCTGAACTTTGATCACCCTTCCAAACCACCTTTTCAATACGTGAGCTGGTCCTTTACCAGCAGCTTCTTCTTCATCACGCACTTCGCCCAATTGACCTCAAGCCAGTCCAACGGCTAGCAGCTTTGCCCCCAAAAGCAATTTAAAGCCTCTGGTGTATTCACACCGCCCTGCACTTTAACTTCCGTCAACCACGGACCGCTACTCTCGTCTTTCTTCCCCAAAGAGCTGGAAGTCTTCGCCGTCACATGCATATGTTGCTAGGGTTTTCTTCTTGATCGCCTCGTTCAACGCTGACACTGATGCACAACCGTCAACAATCACTTCGAACGCGCTTTTCTCATTGTCTGCGGTCGCACTCTTTAGCTTAACCAATTTTTCGAGGAATTGTACAGCCGCACTTAATAAGAGATTCGTGTGTTGGCACTGTTGAAGATAATACCAACTCTGAAAATACATATGCCCAGATGAAGGAAAAAATAGGTTTATGTGAATAGTTACTTAAGTGTTTGTACCGAAATTGCACTAGAAAAAATAGTGGCATTATTTAATAATTGCGGCTCAGTCTGTGGTTGATATGATGGCCTATATCAACCAATGAACATAACTGTCACGTTGAGATAATACCACTGTGGTAATACTGACAGCATAATCTGCAAAGACAATTTTTTTTTTATTCTTTATATTCCTTTAATAGGTATCAATAATATGTAACGTGGCAAGTGTGTTGGAATGCTGGTCGGTATGCCTCACGGATGACGTGGACACACAGATATCGAAGTGCAGCCACCTCATTCACGCCAAGTGCTTAAAATGTTGGATTAGATCCGGCACGTGTTGCCCGGTGTGTCGTGAAGAGGAAAATCCACAAATGACTAGTCGCAAGTGTCTTAAGACACACTGCCTTCAGAAGGCTTCAAGAGCTCTACCAAATTGCTCACAATTTTATTCCCATTGAACCAGATCGGTGGCATCTCTAGTGATGCTGTTTTTTTTTCACTTAATTGCATTAGTCATGACCAATGTGGTTGATGTCATCAATAACATCTGCAGAAGTAAGCTTAATCCCGCCAATATCGCTTGAAGCATCCCGCAAGGAGAGCCTCGAAGCCAAGCGATCACTACGAGCATAACATAATTTAACTCTCAACTCTCAACGTTGACGAGGAGCGCTTTATGTTACACGCCTTGTTAGAACTATCTCAGCTAAGATTAGTAACGTAATTTTTAAGGTGAAGAACCGTATTAAGACCTAGACCAAGAAGAGTAATTTGTTGTTGTATCTATCGCATTTAATCAATTAACTATAAAAGATTCGATTATTGCAAATTCGCAAGTTGAAGCAGAAATTAGCTAAAAAATCTCAACGCCAGAAGAGATCGAGTGATTTGACTGGCAACAGCACGCGCCATATCTTCGTCGGGGACCTAAGATGCTAGCAATGTCATAATATCGTTGAATCCTCTCACAAATACCACCGTTCTCTGCCACAGTCGGCAATGCGGATTTATTTTAAGTCGCTTCACGGAGCATTTAAAGTATGGAGCGCGATTTGGGCATCAATTTTAGAGGATGGTTTCTCCAAAGCCGCTCTAATCACCTTAAGCCCCCGCTTGGATCATTGATGAATGCTTTGTGAATAATTGTCGAATAGTTTTTCTTCTAAGCGACCCAGAAGAACACCCGTTTTCGTTCAAGTCCGTTAGAAGTGCCATAACTGGGCCGTTAGCGCGAAAATCAAGAGCGACCAGCTCCTGTAATGCTTGATCGTTGCTTCATTCCATATATTTTTTTTCTTCGCTTCAATTAGCATCTGCACTTCGGGTAAAATCGGCAAATTCGTTGGGTCCTCCCTGACAATCTCTCTAACTAGTAATGATCTTTGGAACCAGCAAATTCAATGTCACGACCTGACGGCCAGAAATTTAAGTTTTAAAAGGTTGGCTTATTTTCAACATAGCTTCTTCTTCGTAAGGACGGCGCCAATGTCGCGTTTCAGGTACTCGAGATGTGGTTTCCGCTGCTGCTTCTCGTTGAGCGAAATTTATGACCCGCTCAAATAACAATCACCCAGTCAAATGGGCGAACAAGCATATTTTTAGCCGCAATTACAACTGCGTCAACAGTTATAACTTCAATATTTAGCTCGTTCGTGATAGCCCCCCAATCGGACGAGCCCACCTACGAGTGATAAAATGTACTTTTCTTGTCACCGTATCGGCATACATACCTTTGAACATTTCTTCCCTTGCGGACATTTTTGAATTGCTGAACTATGAAAACCCTTCACCAATTTGTGAACCGGTCCTTTACCAGCAGCTCTTTCTTCATAACTCACTTCGCCCAATTGACCACAAACCAGCCCAACGCTTTACACCTGTAATAATATTTTTAAGGCCATTGGTGTCTGCCACACCGCCCTACACTTCAACTTCCGTCAACCACGGACTGCGGCCCACAACTTTCTTCCCACGAAAGAGCTGAAATGATTTAGCGTCACATGATATTTAGCTGGGTTCTCCTGCTTTATCTCTTCTTCGGGTCACGACTGTGTGACTTTCATCCACTTGTACAGGTTATGCTGCTCCTGTGCATTTGCGATCGCACAGAACAGCTTGACCATTTTATCTCGAGTTAATGAAGTCTCTTGTGTGAAAGAAATTGACGCGGCATTGAATCCATTCTTTTTAATTTGTGTTGTATTATGAATTACACGAACGGACCCAAATATTGGATATGATAAAATATTTAAGCCATCCAGTGGAGCCGTAGTTTTTAACATTGCGTCCTTGGACGTTTAAAACAATGCTCGACCGTCTTTTTCTAGCACCAGGGACGTCACCGCGCTACAATGACACAATTTAGCCACTTCTAAGAAGTAGTTGCTATGCCAGCGTACCCCGTATGGGGCATATAATGCATTGACGGAGCCCACAGTGACGCGTCGCCATTTGACCCAAACGCCCGATTCCAGCGTGGACACGACTTGACACTCATCCGTCGACGGATTTGTGCCGTTAAGTCTCCAACAAATTGCTAAGCTTGCTTTGGAACCGCCTTATACGAGCGTGTTCGGATCGCAAAGAGCAAACCGCGGGGATGGCCTGTTCTGGTGTCGTCACAACTCTCGTCGTACGTCGGAGGCTAGTGAGCTTCTATGCCCTTTACCACTTGGTCGTCGCCTTCGATTGACGTCAATCGGGTCACTCTGATCTTCCTTCGAGCGGTCAAATTACGTCAAGTGTGACTAAAAATACAATCGAGTTGCCACTGTTATTGCTAGAAGTGTGAGCATCTGCAATGAGAGCGTCGGAGTTTGCCCAAATTTTTGAATCTGCGCTTCCAACGAGCACTTTTCGGCCGGATCTGGGATCGTCTCGAGATCCGCTGAGCCTTCGTTCGACAAGTAGTGAAAGACTTATTGAAATTGCCATGTTAATACTCACAAGATGGCAACAAGTCTACACGCAACGTACGATTATCAAATCAATCCACTCATGCAGGTGTTCTGACACGTATTTATCATCAAGAGCCTCTCAACTAATCCGAACAAAGTCTGATGGACTCGATGCCCACGCTGGGCGCTCTCCAACTGCCACTTCCTGTGGTTGCGCAACCACAGCGAGATTCTCAACAATCGACTCTTCAGTCAATCTAGGACTTTCCCGCTGTCGAAAGCATCCTTGTTTCGTACCCCTCAATTTATTCGAGAGGTCGAACTTCGACGCTGCCTATGCTTGTGTACAGCCGTCGGGATCTATCTTGCATATCGAACTTGTTAAACACTAACTTAAGAAACTTGGTCTGCCGAATAGTGACTTGACCGGACACTTGATCTTGTCCAGCTCCACAGTGTGTCTGATACTCTTGTGCAGTTGTGCAAATGACCTAACCACAAGTGAAGCCATCGCACTCACTTGTACGACGTCCACACGCTTGTGGACACTCCAAGACGTTCATTAGATGACTCGACATTCCTCACCTACAAGCGTGGGAACCATGAAAACTTATCAGCATCAATACGCAATTCAATAGTTTTATTAATTACCATCGTGCGTTTGTTTGCGTCATTTCAAGATTGGGATTCTTGCCATTACAAAGCCATTCGTCTGGCGGCAATGACGACTCATCAAAAACGCAGACAGGAGTTATTTAAATTGGAGTGGTTAGTATTGCAAGTGCGCCAAGTATTTGAAATGCTCTGAGAGAGGCGATCAGAGTCATCGAATGTGCCATTCTGGAGACAAAACTTGTACTCGGGCGTCATACGGACAAAGTAATACAACACGTATCCTGGCGTTGAGTAGTGCGTTCCGTGAAGAAAGGAGGCGGCAGTCACTCGTATTCAATGTCTCGAGGCATGCGTCGTACCGTGCTTTATAAAACTCGAGTCGCTCATTATTTAATGCGCCAATGGATTCTGATAAATCGTCTTTCAATGCTGGAATATCAGCAAATTCCGATACACGGCAGAATTGGTTAAATTACTCGACGGACTATCGTAATTACTCAAGATCCACGGAAAGACTGGGTACCGTGCCAAGTCACTCTGAGTCCGACCAGCGGCGTTGTTTAAGTACACGAGGTACGTAACGTTCGAGACTTCAACACTATTGACATCTTCGCAGCATTGATTCCATCTCGGTTTGTTCCAAATGTTTTAAATCTGGTTGTGTCACCATTCTCGCATAAACTTCTTCGCGATCGTTGTGTTTCGAAAACTAAAGAAAAAAAATCGCTATTTGTTAAGAAAATTTCTAATTTTTATTGTTTCAGCATATGACGATGTTTGTATAAGTACTAAATTGCGTGATATGCCCAATTCAAGACGGGGTCGCCCACGCTGTTTGCTTGCGCTGACGTCCCTTCTGTTCTTCAGCACCCTCAAGCTGTTTTGTCACAGATTGCGTAATATGTCTAGGTCTTCACCATGCGTTCGTTTTTTTCTTTGACTTGCAGTGCCTCATCAACAACTTCGTTTGGCAGATCCGTCTTTTACACGCAATAACCTGCTGCCTATCCAACAGTAATTACGAGGTCTCCCTCATCCGCTTCTTCTGACTAGATGCATCCAACGCATTCGCTTTCTGCCATGTTAATTAGCAGTTGTTGTGTCACAAATACTACATTCTCCTTTTGAAGGTATATTTATAACCATTCGTCACGTCAATTCCCACCAAAATCCTGCACTTGTGCTCGATTCAACGAGTTCTTGCGCGGATCGCGCGATACACATGCACTGCAATCCAAACACCACAATTCCACGTAGGTCTGGTACTTAACTTGTCAAACTTCGATCGGTACAAAGGCTGCTTGTATTTGACCTCAGCAAGTGAGTTTAAGAAAAGAAACTAACGCGGATGGGAAACATTACGCTTGGAAGTATGTACTCGTAATAGATTAAGAATCTCAATGATGCTTACAGACTTTTGGCATGCGATTTATTGCGCGACTTTGGCCTAAATAGGCGAATACGATGCCTGTACGAGTTGCAATCGTTGGGCGAGGAGCTGCTCTTGCAGGTTGCAAAAATATGTAAACCTTATCTTAAAAAAATTCAGTCACTTGTTGGCACGCTGCTGTGAATCGCTCGTTGCAGACGACTGGATACCGCGTTCGCGGTACACAAGGCGACCAGACAGACGCACAAGCCGCGGATGTACGATTAAAAGATGGCGAAAGGAGTGGGGCTCGTTATATAAACGGAACTAAGACATATAAACTGGCATTGAAAAACATGGTAAAAAAGTCGATTTTTTTACTTAACCTCATTCAGCGATGCAGATTTGCGGCGGATAAGCATGATCGAAAATCAATTACTGGAGGTGTATTATTTTAGAATGAGATGATTGTGAGTTGGATTTACAAAAAAACGGGCAAGGTGCCGTCACCGATAACGGAAGCGGATTTTGTGGCTGCATCTGAAGTTGCTCCTGTGTTGCTGGGAATTTGAGAGGTGCTTAACGAGTTTGATGCATCGATTAAACTGCCTTGGTCAGTGTAGATGGATAATCGAGCGGTAAAATAAGTCGAAGGCGAGGCGTTGTCGGCGAAAGTAAAGCATGTTGGCGTACATGTGGATGGTCTCTGTGAATATGCTCGGCGCGAAATCATAGAGCTGGTATTTGTTAGTTTAGAAATGATGTTGGCAGACGCGTATTAAGGTACTGAATGCAACGAAGATGATGGAAAATGCGCAAGTTGTTTGGTGTAACTTAAGCTTGCAAGATGGCCGAAGCGCTAATATCGCCAGAGCAACAATGGTGCCAGAGTGCAAGAATCTACCACAGTGTTGGAATTGACCATCTGGGCGACTGTTCGTGCGAATTGTGACAGGTGGTTTCGACTGACTAATGTGTTAGTTTTGCATGGATATGAGTGCGGTGGGTACTAATTTCAATTAGTATGTTTTTAGCCAGCACGATTGCATAAGAAAAATGGGAGTTGAAAAGATATTGGAATTTCGCAAGATCGTTGTTAAACAAGATAATAACAGGCCGCCGTTCGGGACACCGACGTTTTTGATCCGGACACAGACGTTTTCGTTCCGGACATAGACGCGATTAATTGGCTAGATTTAGGCTATTTAGTTGGCTAACGCTAGGGCATTTGATTGGCTGCAGTAAAACGTCTTTTTCGATTTAATTTCCCCAAATATTAAACCCTTTTTGTTAGTTTAAGCCCCTTTACATGCTTTACCTTGTTTCACTCCTTTTTCCCTAAAAAGGGGTTTTCCTTTTTTTTACTGTAACAATCACCCTCCATATTTAGATCTTACTTACAACTTTTGATATTTTTATTTATGAATCCGGATCTACCTACATTTCAACATTTACCTCGCCCCCTGTTTACCTCCTTATTCAACTTAAGAAATGTGTCTCTCCAACCTCCTGTTTCTCTTGCTGGAAAAATGTACTCCTCAAAGGATGCCTTTGATGCGTTTGCCGCTGAGGAATGATACGAATTGTATCAAACAATTCTCACAGGCAACGTAATAGAAAGCATAAAGTGCATTTTAAATACCATCGCGGAGGAATGCACCGGATAATCACAATAAAGAGGAGGGAAGTAGGAAAAGAAGATCCGCAAGCTCTTGCACTGGCTGTCCTTGCAAAATGGTCCGCACGGAACATCAAGGTGAAGTACTTTGCCTAGTTGATCAGCTGATATTTTATTATCTCTTCATCTATTCAAAATTTTGATACAGAAAGGATTAAATACTATGTGGAAGAATCAACGGCATTCTAACGTTATTCTGATTGGAATACTGTTGATGTCTGTGTCGAGTCCGTCGCTTCTGCTGTCGGTGACACCGCTGGTAATATATTAGGCACCTTCCTGTCCAGCAGCAGCAGACAATGGTCGAAAAAGTGGAGACGCTCTCTCAATAGACTCCGATAGTCGTACAAGAATCGGAGCCGGTAAAACACGAGGACGGTCACTATCCTCGACTTTCGTGGCCCAAAACATTTCCACTCGTCGCGATCCTTCGGCATTCAAATACGTTGAGCCCCTTCAAGGATACGCAGGCCACCTGTTTGTCGCGCTTGCGGTCAGCTGGGCAACCGTCGCAGCTCACGATTTTGTTCCCTTTCAGGGCTGCCGGCCGAACAAGAACGGGGTGCAATATTACTAGCAGTTTTACCGGCAGCAGAAGCGACGGACTCGACACAGACATCCAGAGTATTCCAATCGGAATGGAGTTAAAATGCCATTAATTCTTTCATTCAGTATTTAATACTTTCTGCATCAAAACTAAAAGTGTTTCATCCTTTCCGTATCAAATATAAAGTCTCTTGCTTTTACCTTTGCTATCTCCTGTCGTTGTCAATTGCAAAGGTTGCACGGTTGCTAATCGTGAAGATATGGCGATGTTAGCGCTGGGCGTATATTCCTAGCCAGACGTTGACCAATCAAACGTTTAAATATAGCCAATCAAATAGCTTAGATTTAGCCAATTAATCGTGTCTGTAGGCGGACACAATGTAATGCGGCCACGCCCTACTTAGACACACACCCTAGCACAGCGAGGAAGCGGTTTAACCAGCTTCTCTTGCGTGTTGTAAGGTAGTTGTGGTGGGCGCGTTAGCGACCTCACCCAACGCACTAAGTACTTTGGTTAAGTGTCGTCACGGGAGCGGTAATCCGGCTCCTCGTGCGCACTTACCAAGTAGGAAGTAGTTTTCAGACTGATTTATATTTTATCGTATTGAATATAAAAACCTATTTTTACCCATCAAAATGTCATCTCTATAGATAACACTTGACATATATTGCGAGCGTATCATTCTAGATACCTCGCGTGACGAATGACGCTAGCCGTCATCCCTTCTAATGTGAATGCACCCATGTGCATCACATACACAAGGGTTGGTCACAAATGTGCACCACACCCGAGTGCTGGGTCTAATTACTATAATTTAGTAATTGACCATTCTCTTAGGTACACCAAGTGTACTTAACGGGGACTGTGTTATATTAGGGCAACTTTAGCCCGTTACAGTGTCTGTGTCCTGATCAAAAACGTCTGTGTCCCGAACGGCAGCCTAATAAACAGCATCGGCTTTTCCCTCGTAGCCCACCCCTTTTCAATGTTGTCCAATAAGTTAAAGTTATTGGCGTCGAAGCTTTGGGTTCACGATTGTAATTCTCGGGTTGCTGTTAATCGAAGTGCCTTTTATCAATTCCCAAATAACAAAATACCACCAAAAACAAATTTACATAATTATTCTTGTATTTTTTTACGTTGGCAAATCAAAAAGATTCACTTGTGCACTCCATGAGTTCACGGCGGAGCAGTCGCAGTCCCCCACAGACCGACGTCATTAAAAGCGAGAGATCGCCATTGCTACCACCGAAAAACATATCATTCAACTATAACTCTGACTCGGCTGTGTATCACCGCAAAGAAGACGAGAGCGGGAACGGATCGCGCCATTTTTTTGGAGCCGACAACGACGGCAGTAGCAGCGAAAATGACGAAGATGATGACTTAAGCGACTTAGATCGCCAATTCTCGCCCAATAGCTACCGCCAGCAGACATCAGATGCCTTCCGTCTAATTCCGAGAGCCAATTGGAAAAAAAGTAGATTTAAAAGGGGGCCTCCAAAACCGCTGCCAGCACCCGGCACTGTGAGTCACACAACCCGTCGCTCTAGAATAAGGACCATTAATAAGCAATTGCGAGAGCCACCGAGTGCTCCTAAGCTTCGCGTATCTGCTTACTGCACCTGCGAACAATTGCAGCTATTTAAGCTGCTCAAGTGGCTCGAAAGAGTCGAAACGGGTCAATTGCCCGGAGGTGAATTGCATTCGGATGGATGGACGCATAAAATGTATATGGGGGCAATTCATTCAAGCTGTGCACCGGCTATAGATCATGAGTACGTACGAAATCATTGAGCAAGGCGTAATGTTGTGACATTGTATTGTCAATGAATCTAGAGGGGGATTGCCGTATCAGCAGAAAGATGCCTTTTATTTTGCGTACGTGTTGTGCTCAATGACGACTTTGTGGACTGTCGAAGTCACTGAGCTTTTTTGCACCATGTAGGACGGGATGTGCAGTTTTTTGGGGTCTCACAAGAGCCGAAGAACAAGCGCACTTAGTAGCATTAAGTTCCTTCTCCGTGGGACCAGTGAAACAAGTCGAGGTGGAGGATATGGACTATACATACGGAGATGCAAGTTCAATTTGCAACGACGCAATTACACTCCGAAGTAATCGCGCTTCCGAGAAGTTGGCGATCTCTTTTGCCATGGCCCAGTCCTCAAAACTGGACGTCTTTGAAGAACGCGTCGAAGAAACGATTCGCGAGACAAAACACGTGCCGCAGAATCTGGCAGCGACGGGTTCAATACAATATTCGCAGAGTGATATTTCAAAGCTCATTGGACGATTATTTATTGAGGTACGAGCGGAGAATGGGCTTGATCTTGTCATGAAAAGCCATTTTTTTTATAAGATAATGTGATGTGCAGCGAAGCGATGTGAATTTAAACTCCGATATGCTTGACGAGCCAGACTTTTTCTGGGAAGACGACGAGTATGAACCGCTGTACAAAAAGGTAATGAAGTATTTGAGCGTAGACAATCGTGTCCAGATTCTGAATACACGTTTGGATATCCTTCGAGAGCTGTACGTATCGCGTGCCTGTAATTTACCTCACTACTTGCGTTCTAATAAGGAATTGATGCAGACTGGACGTATTGAGCCAGCAGCTTGCGCATCAACACGACACGAAGCTCGAGATGATTGTCATTTGGCTCATTGTTGCCGAAGTCGCCGTGCAAGTCGTGTGGAACATTCTTATTAAGGATATTCTTGGGTTTTTTCCTCACTCGGATACTTCCGATTAGAGTCATAGCACGTTTTAAATACAGAAAGTGTATAGTTGCAAGACGGCCGAATCGGAACCACATTCAAGAACTAGACGCATACATTTCTTTTTCTTGTAATAAAAAATAAACTTTTTCATATCGTTTCTGTAATTATTGACGGCCTTTTTCAGGAATCACTCAATCATAACACCAAATATTACACCCGTATCATCACGTAATAGGATGGAAAACGCGTCGCTGCTGCGAACGACCAGCGCCGCGCAGAGTCCATCGCAGAAGCTTTCCACCGTAACGATTGCCTCATCGCTCCCAACATCGACAGAAGCTCATTGTCCTGCTCATTTTTTTGTAGAAGGTTCGGCTTTTTCGTCATTTTTAGGGCTTGCTACGACCATGACGGGTGCATGTATTTTGACCCTACCAAGCGTTATACAAGCAGTAGGGCAGCTACCTGCACTGCTTTTGTTCGGCATAAGTGCCTGGTTGGCTTTCCGCGCTTGCGAAATGCTTACTATTTGCTGCGATGCTGCCTTTGCGTATTCATACGAGGCACTAAGCTCCCGTCTCGTCGGCGCCACTGGCGTTTGGGCAGTGCGTCTACTAACGGTTGCTTTGCTTTTTGGTGCGATTGTGAGCTATATGGTCATTGCAATGGATTTGTTTGAGCCTTTTCTACTAGGAATTATGAGTCGCAGGGCGATAAGCTTGGTCTTTATGCTCTTGAGTATCCCGCTCTGTCTTCCAGAGACCATTCACGAGCTTCGTTTTGCCAATATCCTCGTACTGTTGTGTCTTCTCTACATTCTCGTAGCACTGGCCATTCGTACAATACAGAATGATCCCGACTTTGCAGCTCAGATTCCGAAAAATCTTGCTGACGAGTTTAACTCAGAAGTCGCAGCGCTTGCGTACGCGCTTCCAATCGTCACGTTGAGTTTTACTTGTCAATTAAATGTCCCACGTGCGTACCAAGAAATTCGCGTCAAGACGCAGATGACACAGGTGCACAAGGCACTGATGAGTTGGGGACTCGTTATTTATCTATTTTTTGCCTATTTGGGCTACGCATGCTTCCATGGACAGCCACCAAGTGACATCCTTACAGGTTTTAAAACAGATGACAAGCTTATTAATGGAGCTCGCTTGGCGTTGGGCATCAGCATGGTGCTGAAGACGCCTATGACTTTTCAACCATTGCGTCAGCTTGTCGAGATTTGCTGTTTGGGTCACGACCGCGAGAGCTTACTATTCCGCACAGGGATTACAGTAGCTTTTCTACTGATTGCGCACTTGTTCTCGGTATCTTCGCGTGATTTGGGCATTGTGATGGCATTTGTCGGCTCTGTGTCGGGCAATGTGCTTGCGCTCACCGTTCCTGGACTCTTTCTCTACGAGGTCTCGCGTGGGTATCTCGTTGAGCGAGACGCTTTCTATTCCCCTCGATTGGCACTTAGTTTTGTCTTTGCCGGGGCCGTCTTTGCGGCTGCTTCACTCACATATGTGTTGTACCACGCACTAATAAGCTAAAGGAAACAATTTATTACGGCCAACGCTAAATTTTAAAAAAGTAAGAAATATCAAATTTAATCTATATCGAGAACGTGCGACAGTATATATCGTAGCATGTCCTTCATTCGGACCGAGTCGTCTATTTCATGCCACAGCCCATGAGCTTCTTGTTAAAGTTTTCACGTTGATTGTGTTTCTTGGACCTAAGGATCTTGACCGTGCAGCACACAGCACAAAATCGACCCTCATCCTTGTCTTTAAGCGAAACGTACGTGCCATCCGAGGTCGATTTGCGAATCTCGGACGCTTTCTGCGAGCAATTCTTGCACACCGCGCGGCTACATAGCGCGCAATCCCTCAGTGGATCCAGCAGACTCTTTGGGTTGCGGCATATCTTACAACTCCCACGTACAATGTCTGCCGGCGCCACTTGTGAGCCCTCGGTCATGAATGTAATAAGCTTTACCAGCAGCTTCTTAGGAATAGTGTCGCTCACCATCACGCCATTATGGTCCGGTACATTAATCGAGGCCCCTCCTTGCACCAAGGCGCCGCCAATTTCACCCAATTGACGCTCGACTGCCATGTGTAAGTACGTCGTGCCGTTTACCAGTTCGTTTAGTGCCGCACATGGCGTTGTAAAGCGAAAGCCTGTGGGAGACGAAGGCGAAGAAGGCGAGGACGGAATATGTTTCAAATGCCTAAACTTGTCGATAAAGAGCTTCGTGATAGTCGTCGGTGTCTCGGGCTTGGCTGTAATGATGTGAATAGCCAATGGCGTCTGTCCACGGACGTTCAAGGCCGAAGGGTTTGCGCCGAGATTGAGCAAAAGTTCCACAAGATCTGGGGCATTGGACCTCGTGCTGCTGGCAGCAAAGTGCAACGCTGTGTTCGCGTGTCGGTCACCGGCGTTCAAGTGTTCCGAAAGACCCGGGAGCTTGGCTAGCGCACGCAGCACGTCAAAATGACCCTTCTTGGCCGCAATGTGTAGCGCGCTTTGCTGGTTCTTGCGGTCGCGCAAAGCCAGAATACTTGAGGATGATGTGGAGCTTAGCCGGGAGACAACAACTGGCTCCACGTCATCATCAGGACTCCACTCGGTGGAGGACGAGTCCAAGCTCGAGTTGGAGCTAGTCGCCAAGCTCGGGTCTGTTAGGTCATAGCCGTACTTCTGTAGCGTGGCAATGAATAGCTTCGCTTTGGCTGCTTCCTTTTCGTCCATTTCTAGAACTCGGTAACGTCGTGCACCGAATGTAGCTACTTAGTTAACAAAGTGGCAATGTGGGCGCTAATCGAAGACTAAGCTCAAAAGTAAGAGACGTGGGTATGAAGGCAGCAATAAATGAGGTGAGGCGACAACAAGCGGTGACTGCCTGCTTTGTAATTATGATCAAAGAACCGCCAGAGACGGCTTGAGCTATACATAGAAAGAATATAACGTGAAAAAGAGATACTGACACCTGTAAGAATACATTATGACAGCAGCTGCGCACATCAGCATTTATCTGTTCAAAAAGGTCCTTCCACACTTAATACTTTGACGAAACGGATATGTGCGACTGTGACGAGCAAACGCTACAATTTGACGTCTGAAAAATCCTATCCGTCATGGCGACGCTATGGAGCTCATCGTCCGATGTCGTATGGGCGACTGTCTGGGCGCGTTACGACTTAGTGTTGCAGTCCATGCACGTGCGCAAGACGATTTTATTTTTAGGAATAGTTGCCATAACTCACAATTCTTTTTTCTTTTACAAAGAGCGACCTGGTGGCATTAGATACCTGGTATGTGGACTCTTATCCGCCCATTCTGCGGGCGCGCGAGCCCCAGCCGTATATGACACAAGAGGAATTGAAGAAGCTAATGCAATGGAAGCTTAAGAAGGGAAAATGGTGCGTCTGCAGCTGTCGTGACTCCCAACAGATGCTTACACTCTACATTATGCAGGCGTCCGCAGCTGATGAAATACATATCAGAATTGACAGTGAGTGAAGTCAAGCAGGCCTCGCTCACCGGATATAGTGAGATCAAGCGAGGAAATTTGCGCGCTGCCACTGAAGCCTTCTGCGCGCTGAAAGGGGTAAGTTACATTGACTTATCTGAACAGTCCCATCGATGGAATGATGAGAATGGGTTATCTATGAAGGTAGGTCCGGCCACAGCATCAGCTATGTTGGCAGCATACGATGAAAGCGTACCATTTATGTCGGACGAAGCATTGGAAGCGATCGCCGGTGCGTTTCGTCTGGGGCCGTGAAGGTTGCCCGATTGTGCCAGGAATTGTTTTTTTTTTCTTACGAATAGCTTTTTTTTATGCTGTAGCCATTATTGGACCACGCAAGTATACGCTGCCGCATTTTTTAATTTTCACCGAGCAATTACGCGCCAAAGCCAAGTGGCTTAACGAACAGCGAGCGTCAAATGGCCACGGGAAATCTGTAGACACTAGAGTTTGGACAGCCCAACGCGTGCAGTGTTGTCTATATGTCGCAGCACACGATGTGGCGGTTTGTGATCTTTCATCCAGCCCTCAAAATGCAATTTCTGCCATTGCGAAGCGGCAACATGAGATGCCCTTTCGGGTCAAAAAGAGAAATTTAAAGAAAAAAGATGTGCCAGTAGACGACCATGAAACGTTGCGCAGATCGCAGAGAAAAAGGGTGTGCCAGTAGACGACCACGAAACGCTACGCAAATTGCAGAGGACGGCCTTGTCTATAGAGGACAAAGCGATTAGATTTCTGTAAAGCAAGTAATGTAGTCCACGTCCGATTGCATCACTCGAATGCCGCAGGGGAATCTGATTTTCGGAAAAACTAACGCTTAAGCGTTCACCGTCCTCAGCCAGCATTCAGCATGTGCGATAGCCTAGGGTAGATGACCAAATTAGCGCTTGCTTTTCCCGCGTACTCGATTGTAGATGTATTTGTCCTTATAATGCGCTGCTGCATACTATCTGGCGCGATCCTCCTCAGACGTCGCAACTGCTCGTAAGCGTCGCGTATGTAGGAGTTAGGCTCTAGCGTCATCACCTCCAAAATCATGGTTCTTGATAGAATTACATATAACAACTCGACTTTTGTATCTCTTTAGCGAGTTTTCAACGTCAAACAAGTTTAATAGTTGCATACCACCGTAACGGTTATAACTATTAGAGAAAATTATTAATTGTGTTTTCTTTGAGAGGTACAAAATTATTATCATTTTAATTTTGACTTAGTGGTTCCAATTTTACCAAATTTGATAATATTGGCGCAATAAGACATTAGTTCTATTGATTGGTTAAATTAGATTTAAATCAACCCTGCCAATCGAACAAAGACACGATTGTGCGGTGCGCAAGTAGGCGCCATACATACTTGGTTATTAATGTAATAGATTCAGTAGTAGTTAAAAGATCGTTACGTAGGACTTGATATATCAATACAGTTTTACTTCTTCTCTATTCCAAAAGCCTTAGAATTTACCTTTGGTAGCTAAGACTTCTTGACTACGTAGAATTTTCCTCTGAACGTCGCGTACGTGAAGTAGTCGAGGCGCCCCACCTTCACTGTTATCAGTGTAGTTTAACTGGTACTGCTGTCAGTACTAGCAAAGGGTGCCCAGTTACATCTGATAGCACTTCGTAGTCCGTTCAACGGCCAACATTGCATCCAATATGGACACGTTAGATGATGAAGGAGAAATATGTCAAGCCTCTCAAATAGGCTATCACGCAACGCGAGAAAGGTTCAATCATTCGAGTGACCTTCAATGGAAAGAGACCAAACGCATGAGTTCGGTCGTAGGCGGGTAGCAGTTTCGATCCATGCTGTTCACTCTAAATACAGATGAACAATATGCGGCCATAGCCGATTTCATACAACACGAACTCGACGGGGGTGACCAACAGTTGGAATTGTTGAAACAGTTACATGTATGTGCTGCTAACGGGCCGACGCTTCCGCGTCGACCAGAAATGTTAAAAAATGAAATCTCGAAGTTTAAGGCAGTCGAAGGCGACTCGCTTTAAAAATATCTCGCCGAATAGACGACGCCATCAAAGCTCCCCTTATCAACGATGATGTGGCGACAGTAAATTTGGCATGTCCAACTTAGCCAGACGTGCCAAATCTTGGGCTTTAGGGCTCAAGCTTCACGAATCATTAGGTTTTGGGTCGTATGAGGTCTTTAAGACTCGGCTCTGGCAAACATTGAGACGCCATGTGCCGAATTTAGGGCTTGAGCCGAGCTCCTAAATTTGAAGCAGTGCAAGCGTGACCTTCACGCTTATGCCTAACATACACGATACCTCGTAAGTTGTATCATGACTCATAGGCCGTCAGCGAGACATTTAATAAGCACGGCTTCCTGTGTTTTTTTCATCTATTATGTCAAGACCTACCTGTTCCAGATCGAATTAGAGTCGCATGATCAGGCAATCTCTGTAGCGGATTAGGAGGAAACAGGCTTTCGTCCACTCTGGAGCTTTTACTCCTCCGAGACGACCGGAAACGGAGGTCTAGAACCTATGCAACTCCCGTATGTGAAGAGCGAGAATCCTCGCTCTTCAAATTACAAACGAATGCAAATTGCAATCGCTGTCAAAAGACGGGCCAATACGTCTATGGGTGTAGTGCTTCACGCCCAATGCCTAGAAACACTGAGCGAAATGATCGACCTTCCGCTGATAACAGCGGAGAAGGCGGATCCGACGCTGTTGCGAAATCGCAACGGTGAGGCGTATCGTCAAAAAACGTTCGGGGTCAGTAGATGCGGAGCGCCGTACTGATCCAGCAACGTCAAAAGAATCTGCAACCTTTTGACGAAAGTTCCTCCTCGCACACAAAAATTGTGCGTCAGTGCTTCAGGCGATGAGGTTGACCTCATCACTCTAAAAGCTATAGTGGCAAATCGATTGCCACTAAAGTCGTTAGTCGATTGTGGGGCGTCGAAGATTTTCATTCGATGCCAATGCTATAAGATTGCACACTCAAATTTATTGAGCGCGATGTCCCTATAACGATTATGACACTGCGCCTAGCAAAAGGCGCAGCTGTAACAGTAATCAAATATGTAGTTGGTTACTAGATTTTAATGCGAGTACCATGGCTTAGAAAGCACGAGCAATGCATAAACTGGCAGCATGAAGCCGTGACAATGCCTGCATCTCGTTCATCAAATGGCCATCTGACGAATTTCTTCGAGCGTCTACAAGCGTGTGGATGTCCTACGAGTGAGTGCGATGGCCTCACTTGTAGTTTGGTCATTTGCACGACTGCACAAGACCTCAGTGTGAATACCCGTCACACTGCGGAGTTAGATCCTGACAGCTGCGCACAAGCACAGGCAGCGTCGAAGTTCGACCACTCGAATAAGCTGAGTGGTACGAGAGAAAGATGGTTGCTTGGAAAGCAACATCTAAGAAAATATACAACGCCAGTCGATAAGAGACAGTGCGAAAGTCCTACATCGACTGTAGAGTCGATCGTAGAGGATCTCGCTGTGGTTGCGCAACCATAGCTAGAGTTTTTCGTAACCAAAGACTTTATTTTAGTTTAAAATTCAGATTTTTTGTAACATTTGGGGAAGAAACTCCCCAAATCAAACTTGCGGGAATAAGTCCCCAAGAATCTGCGAGAGTATATCCCTATAAATATGTGGTCAAAGATTCTTAGGTACCTTTGGAAATAGGTTCCAACGAGGAAAGAAAACTTTTAATGTCTAAGTAAACAAAGCATAAAATGTAGGCGCTTATTCACTTGATGGGATAGCGCCTCCGAAGTTAGCTTTGGAGACAATTTAATTGCCAACGCTAATACCGAAACGATATTTGCGTGACCTGCGTAGTGGCAAAGTCACAGGTGATAAATACGTGACCGATATTCGGTCGACAATAGTATTACCTGAGAACGAACGGGTCCTCAGCAGTTCATCGATTGAAGAAAGTGTTCACGATAAGAAGGCTCGGATTGAACTTTTTACATCCCAATCCTAGGATTCTTCAAGCATAAATCGTTTATGTAAGGATTTGATCGAATTCAAGGATGTATTCCTGAATCCGTATCGTGCAAGTTGCCGAAGGATAAAGGCACTCGACACGAAATCGACTTAATACCAGGTTCGAAATACTGTGTCGTGAAGCTGTAACGGGGCTACCTTGCTCCTTAAGTCAGAGGAAGACTTATAGACTCAAAGAGTCTCTTAGTTCTATAGAACTTATGGGTTTAACAATTCAGGGACTTGTACAAGCTATTAAAGCTAAGTGAATCTAGCTCAAGAGATTCAGATATTTGTAGAACCAAGTGGCAACTAGTTCCCAAGACTATGTACCTTAGAAAGGCTTCTGTCTCTCACATCAATACACAAGCCTTAGGAAGGCACTAGACGCCTTAAGATCAAAAGGGGAACCTAACTTTATTTTAGTATTTGTAAATCTAAAACCTTTATCTAGCTAAATTGAAATAGATTTTGGCCGCTAGGTTTATATCGGCGGCGACCACATTGTTGCCCATAAAAATGGGAATTTAGGAATAAACTATTTTAAATAGGATAAAAGACTATTGACTCATAAAGTAAATGTACCACAGCAACGGTTCTCCAACCATTGTGTGCCTCATAACAGAAGCAGTGGCCATTGCCTCGTGAATAAGTATTAGCGATCGACAATTTTTTTGCGATCGCTTGGCAGCGGGTCATGTGAGGGGATTAACCTCCCCACATTGCTCTCAGACCTTCTGTGTGCGTAAAGCAACAGGATAGTGGCGGATTGTGCATGCGTTCAATGAATTGAGCGCTGCAACGGTACCGGCTCGAATGCCGAAACCACGAAAAGACGTAATTATTGATGGTATGTCAATGAGTACTATCTTTCGTCAATGTATTTGACGAATGGATTCTATCAGATCCTAATGCGCGAATAGGATATCCCGTTCCCAGCAGTAAGCACCCGAAGCGGAATGCTATGGGTGTGGCTAGTTATGCCACAGAGCTTAGTTATGCCCTGCGACATTTAGCAGATGTGGAACCAATCTATTAAGATCGGTGGAGGATTTCGCGCAAGTTATTTCGATGATGTTTTTGTACATAGCAGAGCCATTAATGGAAAGTCGGATGTTTAAGTACATCGTCACGTCCGAAAGGAACTTACACTTATGCGTAAGCATAAGTTGTATCCAAATCCCAAGAAGAGTATAATCGCTGCAAGCGAAATACCACTTCTTGAGTGCATCGTGGGTAAACGCAGTTTACGCCCTGAGCTGGAAAAGATCAAGGCAATCACCGCATGGCTTGTGCCGTTGATGTAAATGGACTCAAAAACTTTTCGGCTTAGCGACTACTTCTACAAGTAATCCTGCAATTATGCCGAAATGACAGTGCGTCTTTCTTCTTTGTTGAAGGAAAATGTAAAGTGGTCGGACGCTAATTGTCAGCATTTCTTTGAGAATATCATACAAAGATTGATGCAATCACCAATCCTGGCGAATTCGAACCAAGACAGACCTTTTGATGCCAGCGATTTTGCAATCGGCTCTGCGTTAATGCAATATGACACAGACAGCGCAGAATGTGTCGTCTGCTATCAGTTTCGTCAGCTTCAACCAGCTGAACGCAACCACCTAGTGCATGGCAAGGAAGCCTTGCCATGAAATATGCACTGGCTAAGTCTAGGGTCTATCTCATGAGTCAAAGTCGCGACATGTCGTGTGGTAAGCCTTCTCACGTCCACGATGACCACTTATTTGTGTATCATGGCAGTCATACATGATGCTTAGTTGCAAATCATTTTGGGTGGGTATGACGACACAAAATGTTTCGCGAGCAATGGCTATGTAATACATCAAACCATTATCGATCCGTTGATATTTGATACAATTTTGACAATCCTTTCAATGGTTGATGTGATGGAATTTTAATTTAATGCATCAACCCTTTAAAAGCCTTATCTTCTTGATAGGTTAATTTAACGTCGCCAAGTAATTTTGACGACGGAACACTCATTGTTGCAACGGTGGCCTGTGCTCACTGTTGATTGTTGCAACAGTGGCCTTATCCTCACTTTTGTTATGCGCAGCCGACTCAAAATCGGGCCGGCGCGAAGGGCATCAGCAACGACTTTAAGTTGTCCTGTTTTACATTCACGGAGAAATTGTACTTCGCGAAGAAAGACAACCATCTCGCCTTTCTTTGCGAGAAGTATGAACTGTTTACAGCCGTGCGGAAAGACGCATGGTCCGTATAAATAATGAACGGTCATTCTCCAGCCGCGCCAGTTTTTAGCTCGTCCCCAAGTAGGTAAGTGCTTGCGAAGTTTGTTATTTAACGGGTGAAGCTTACTGCATCATCTCGTGCTCCGTTACAACCTCTGCCTGTTCCGGCAGATTGCTGGCAGTCTGGATTGATGGTCTTCGTCTTCGGATTTCCCTGAAGACAACCACAAGATTAATGGTATTCTTGTTTTCGTTGATCGTTTTGGCAAAATGGTTCATCTTGCTCCCTTCTCAGAGTCGATCACAGCCAAAGGCTGTGCTCGTGTCTTTGTTGACACAATAATTTGACTCCTTGGGTTACCTTGTGAACTCGTCTCGGATCGAGACCATAGATTTACGGCGGAATTTTGGCAAAAAGTGTTCAAATCACTTAGAATAAAGTTAAAAATCTCAACTTCTGATCATCCTTAAACAAATGGTTAGACGATGCGTGCAACCCACATTCTCGAGGAGATACTTCGCGATACGTCCACTCTCGGAAGAGTTGGAGCGAATTCTTGTTAATGGTAAAATTTGCCATCAACCATTCAGTGGGCCCGTTTCGTACAGGATTCCATTGCTGATGCGGTGGACCGACAGAATTGGAACTCTGGCAAAAATGGAAGAACAAATGTATTTCATTTAATATTAATGACTTAGTCCTTCTGTCTACGATAAGTGTACCATAACATGTAGTGACGAATGTGTGCAGTAATTAATTACTGCCTAGGTATATCGGCCCGTTTCGTGTACTACATCGCCAAGGCAATTTGTACATTATTGAGCTGCCTCCTAGTTTGCGTACGCATCCTACGTTTTATGTTGGGCGTCGTCGCCCGAACTATCATTACGAGGCTTCTTTCGATTCCAACTTACACCGGAACGGTCTAGGGCATCCGCAAAAGCCTGAGGGTCCTGAGCCAAAGCCTTATGGTCTCGGAACAGAGTCTGATTCTTTTGAACCAGACGATCTACTCCTTCCTCCACAGAAGGGATCTTCTGACGAGCTGTCACCAGCTCGTTTTGAAGGGACTGATGTGTATTTTCGTTCGCTAGTTGATCAGTCGCAACCTGCGCACAATTTCTTAACTGGTCACGAGAAACACTATCACCGCTAACTCGCGGCGACGAGATCGCTCGTGATCAATACCCTCCCTTAAATAATAAAGGGTATGATCCAAATCACGATGTTGATTCGGGCTCGTCGAACGAGGCGAACCCGATTTTTTCTCTCCTTCCGCATCCATTGGGGTGAAAAGCGTTTTCTCGTTGAGCGCTTCCCGAACCACCGTAAGGTTAAGGGGGTTCGAACGAGTTATCCCGTTCGATGGCGAGAGTATATACTCTCGCATGATAGTTGGGAACCCTGTTTTCAACTGGTGATGGAACGTCCGGGTCTCGTTCGACAGTACAACGAGACCCATCCTCCTCGACAGAAGATCCATCAGGGAACGAGCGCTTCCCGCGCTCATGAAAGGACTGGAGGTATTATGATCCCTTTGCGCATCCTACAAATGATAAACGTCCTCCAATGAGGGTCTTTGAGGGATTATGCCTCCTAAGAGACATGACCTGCACCATTAAAACAGTATGGGCATGAGTTCCCCCACGAGAGGCAAGATATTCCGCCTCTCTAGACAAACAGGGCAGCTAATAGCGTCACCGGTTATGGTCCGTCTTTCGAACCGTTCACTGAAAGCATCCAGAATGTCAAGCCAGACCTCACGACCTATATTTTGCACATTCCGTACGAAGCTGTCACGGCCTACCTCTACTTCCTTTTTGATTAGCTTTGGTCCAAGCATGGAAAAAAGGGTTGACATCCTTTGCCTTTTTTCAAGTGTACTACCGATGCCCGAAAAAGGTATCGATTAACAATTCCGTTTCATCATCAATAGGCTTGTGAAGCCTGGATGAGTCGAATAACGGAATATGATATCAATAGTTGGTCGTACCAGACTAACGAATTAGGTTTCCCGTATAGGGCAACCAAGGACTCTTTTCAGGATCAAACCGCAACATATTGCGGTCCCTCTCATGTTGGCTCATATTAATGGTAACGCTTACTTGGCCCTTCAAGCGATCCCTAGAATCACTCCTTTCCTGGTGATGCAAACTAACACCACCAGCAGTAATCCTTATTTTACGGTCACTTAGTTCCTGGTGACGTACACTTACACCACCAGAGTGATCATCGCCCATGCAGTCATCATCAGATGACTACCCACCAAAGAGGTCCGACGAGTTGAACAACCTTGTCATCACCTCTTTGGTAGTCACATTAGAATCCAAAGGTTTAATGGACTCGGCCCCGGGTGATTCGACGGCCTTCACAGTCGCCACTGAAAAGGGCGATGACGGTGACTTGGACCAGTCGTTACAAGCCACGATTGTGCGGTGCGCAAGGAGGCGTTATACTTAGTTAAATATTAACATAATAAGTTCAGTAGTAGATAGAAGATCGTTACGCAGGAAACTAAATGTGTTAAGACAGTATTACTTTTCCCTATTCTTAGAAAGCTTCCTCTGTTTTCTTGCGTACGTGAAGTTTCGAGGCACCTCACCTTCACTGTAATCAGTGAAAGGTTAACCAGGTGCCCCGTTACAATTTCACTAAGGATGCGCCCCGACATGCACAAGACTAACCGGTAAGTACCGGAGGATCATCGATTTAGCACGACAGCGATCCTCTACATGCAACGGGGTGTATCGTTACATGAAATGAACACTTAAAGGTTGTTAACTAATATATTATCTAAAAGGTAGATAATATTTGGAGGATATTACTTTAAATAGTAATGTTCAGAAATCTTATCCATAAATAGGTATAGGCCATTATATCTATTTATCCCGCAGACTAATCAACTGTAGATGTAAACAAAAGAGAGAGAGATAAGATAAGATTTCAATTGCATGTTTAGTATTAGTTTATAATTAAGTTAGAGCTAACAGATACAAAGAAGAGATACTTAATTATATAATACAGTTTTTATTTAACCCTCTTTAAGCTATTTGCCTCAAAGAGAAGTCTTTCTCTGCACGTACTAGTTAGTGTACGTGAAATAACGTAAGGCACCACTCGCAACTGTGCGAAGTGGACTTGTACTGAAGCAGTACAAGTCGCAGTGCCCCGTTACACTACATGTAACAGCACAACAGATGGTTACGCGAAGATTCATGATCAACTTCGTAATGGGGAATATCAACTTTATGATGGGCTAGAATCAACAGGAATGTTCGTTAACGAAAAAGATAAAAAAAAACTTTTAACTTAGGCGCATTGATTGATCATAACGGTATCGCTACGTTTTACTATTTCTTGTTCATTTTTTTTCGTTCTTGAACAGTTTCGGAAAAATCCCTTTTTTGTTTTTGGTGCGATTTATAAGGTAACAAAATTCCACTTTCAGAGGTGTGTACTTCCCGGCAAACTACTGTCCTCCAAAAAATAGATGATGAACGTCTCGGAGGCATTTCTTGCGCGTGTGCTGCAATTAGAAGAGATCTTT
Source organism: Bremia lactucae (assembly GCF_004359215.1). Classification (NCBI taxonomy): domain Eukaryota; phylum Oomycota; class Peronosporomycetes; order Peronosporales; family Peronosporaceae; genus Bremia; species Bremia lactucae. The sequence goes on along the minus strand of NC_090610.1, from coordinate 5,615,342 downwards.
ACAAACGTCTCCGGCACGTTTGCGAATGAATCATACAAGACCCGTCTGCCTGGACTCATCCATGACTGCGTGACTCATAACCGTCGACGTTTCTCGGAAGATCAGTGTAAACGTTTACTCCAGCTGGCCAGCGACATGGCATCGGATGCTGTGATACTATTGCCTTCGCAGTACCCTGAACAAATTGCCAAGTCGCCTTTAAGTGATCAATGGGAAAATTTGCTCAAGGGCAAAGGCTACACGTGGCAGAATTCACCGTGGTTTCTGAGCGAACAGTACATGTTCCACTTAATTCTACTACTAGCGGAGTACTACACGACGGGCATTGACCCATTTCATTCAATCAAAATAGCCGAGTTAAAAGATAATACTCCGTGGAGGTTGCTACAGACGGCTGTCGATCTAGATGTGGCGAAGAGGTCCGACGACCACCTAAAGCGGTTAATGAAATTATGTTTGTGGGGCAATAAAGCCGATGGATGTTATAAGGAAGTGAAAGGCACAATGACTGGCGTCGATGCGTCATTGATACTTGATGACGAATTGTTGCTGGTCGATCACAGTGACAAAGTCATTCAGTACTTAGAACAGAAGGCCCGAGAAGCTCCTGTCCAGACGCTTGGGATTCAATTTATTAACGATAATAGTGGCACGGAACTTTTATTGGATTTAGCCCTCGCGGATCATTTATTGACCTATCAATGGTGTGCCAAAGTGACACTGAATGTTAAAACAGAGCCAATGTATGTCTCGGACGCAATACTTGCGGATGTACACGAGCACGTTGTCGAAATGCAGCGTGATACTCGAACTTCGGAAGTTTAGGCATTGGGCAAGCGTTTAACTGATTATATTGACTCAAAGCAGCTTGTTGTGTGTACGGACCTTTATTGGAATCAGTATACGTATTATTGGGACATGCCTGTGGACTTGCGGAATGGCTTGGGAACTGAGACAATGATGGTGATCATTAAAGGTGACTTGAACTATCGGCGTCTCTTAGGAGACCGTCTATGGCCACCATCAACGCCCTTGGAGGAAGCGGTGCCTTACTTTCCAACTGCTTTCGTGTCTTTTCGAACAATGAAGTCGAATCCAGTTGTTGGCATTCCTGCTGACATTGTGAAGAAGCTAGAAAACGATGATCCCAAGTGGCGATTTAATGGGAAGCGAGGAACGATCCAGAGTGTGCTTAAAACAAACTCGGGACTCAAGTAGTTTTTTTCTGCGTGCGAAGCGCAGGGATAGTATTGACCAATATGCAGCAAAGTACGTTATAACTGATTTTATAGTTTTTAAAGGCACCATCAAGTTAATAGATTAATTTATACAGGATTTGTAAAGAGCTCCATTTTCAATCTAAAGCACAACAATCAGCTAACATCACTTGAGAGTCTAGGTAGCGACAGCGTGCTTTAATTAATTTAACTTATAATAGGTCCTGTTGCTATCAAATGAGAGTAAACATTAATTGTACGGCAAAAGGAGCGACTGAACACGGAAAGAAAGCTTCGTAAATGACAAAGGCATCATCTTCCATGCATCCAAGAGCTTAATTCGGAATTCGGAATTCCCACCGTATTGGAGTCGATTATTTTTAATGTTCAGCTTATAAAATTCGGTCCATGCCTTTTTCTTGCTAATTCGCGCGGTTAGTAAAACATAAATATCATACTTTTTGCCCTTGACTTACTGCCAGACGATGAAAGTGATTGAAGAGCCGCTGCCGACTGAATGGGAGATAGCCATGTCGCGCTCCAAGAACATGCCTTACTACCACAATGTGCTAACCAAGAAGGTGTATTGGGTAGACGACGAACTTCCACGTGGCTGGTCTCACCAATTTGACCGCGATGGTCGCCGCTTTTATTTCCACGTTAAGGACAAGAATGCCACTATCTCGTACGACAAGCCCGTGCTTTATCAATCTCCCAGTCCATCTCCCTCTCCTCCAACACAATTCTATGACATTCCCTCGACAGAGCCACCGCCTGTCGCTGCTCCATCTATTGACGACTCAAAGTCCCTTTCACCTCGAGCTTTCGCTCCTTTGGACAGTTCTGACCCTTCACCGCTCGTAAAAAAGAAATATAATTCTTTATCGGACCTGCTTAGTCCTGGACCTCCTGCGCTAGGCGCAGAGCAACTTCAAGGTATTGTAAATTATAGAATAATCGTAAGGAATGGATTCTTTATTAATTGAATTTGATTTAATTACAGAGAACTTACGACCGTCACGAGCGATGACGATTTCAAATTTAGTGTCCACTCCCGAGCAAATGCCGGAAAAAATAAGTAGTAATAAACGATCGTTTGACGTCATGTCTCGAAGTCATGATAGCGACAAAGAAACGGATCCAGACGCTGCTGCCGCGTTTTATAATCAATTACAGCGACGCGCTCAAAGTGATCGTGCTGACAGTCTTTTATTCCACATGCGAGCGTTAAATAATTGGGTCAAATCCATTTTAATTAATGAATTTTCACGTCACGAAGACGATTGTGTACTGGATTTAGCGTGTGGAAAAGGAGGCGATTTAATGAAATGGACCAAGCGCAACTTGGCTCGATATGTGGGAGTTGATATTGCACAAAAGTCATTAGAAGACGCGGTGGAGCGATTTACGGCCTTCTCGCGCAATCAACGGGATCGACATACCAATGTGCAATTTATTCAAGGAGATTTAGGAATTGTGGACTTGCTTCGCGATGAAATGCATTGCTGGAATGAAACCCGAGGATGGCACGATGCAATTCCGCTAGCAACTGCGGCCGTTGGCACGTTCCATATTGTATCGGTTCAATTCTCTTTTCACTACATGTTTGGTGACGCACAACGTGCAAATCGTTTCTTCTCGACCGTGCACGAATTACTAGCTGATGGTGGTGTTTTAATTGCGACCACCGTTGATCCAAATAAGCTCTTGATGAAATTTTACCAAGGATTGCAACCACCTGAGAAAGAGAGAGAAGATCAAAAAGTTCACAAGCCTGACGTGAGAATTGTGGATGAACACGATCGTGAAGTCTGTTGTATTCGCTTTGATGCAGCAACACGAGCCAAACTTTCAGGACCTACTATCGCTGAAGAAGGAACGTTTGGACTGCGATATAACTTTACATTGCGTGATCGCGTTGAAGAGGATGCTGAAGGGGGTGGATGCCAAGCTGTTGACCTACCAGAGTATTTGGTACCAGACGATTTGCTGGCCAAACTCTTACGCGAACATGGATTTGAGCTTCTTTTGAAGCAGAATTTTCATCGCTATATTCAGCAACGCAAAGATCAGGATCGAAATCGAACGTTATTGGAAAAGATGCACGTGACTAATATCCGTGGATCTATTTCGGATGCTGAGTGGGAAATTGCAGGTCTTTACCAAGTCCTTGCGTTTAAAAAAGTTTATTAGAAGTAGAGGTTGGTTGTACGAGGCAGTACCGAGATGTGGCGTTCATTAGGGAATTTGAGAATTGTCAGTCCTGAAGAATTGCAGATACAATAAATAATTGATGAGATTGCAATGTTATCGAATGTAAAAAAGAATTGTTTCATGGTATGATGCAGACGTACTCATATAAATTTGGTTATATTAAGAGTGCGCATGTCTCGGTGCTGCTTGAAGCTTTTGCTCTTTAGCTGTGACTTATGGCGCGAAATGCAAAATGGACAAGAGGCGTGTCAAGGCAAATGAACAGTCGGTGCAAGAAGTACTTGCTACCCTTTGTTGTCAAACAATAATTCTAGAATATGAAGCTTTAAGAATGATGGTCAATGAAATGTCATGATTGAGACTGCGATGAGCCAGCCAATGTTCTTTTAAACGACTTTCGAAAGCAATAAATGGAAAATGCTTGATACGTAAACGATATTGTTGGTGTGCGCGTGAATAGAAGACTCGAGTTATGTGTAAACATAACTCGATTACATGATCAAAAACAAGCTGAATTGCTACTCGGCACACTACTTAATTCTTTTTATTTTTTATCACTCTGAGAAAGCCGCTCAATTTTGCTCAACACCATTACCTATGTGCTAATAAACCTTCTCATAATCTTCATTTAAATCAGCAACCCTTCAGCCAAGCTGGCTATTGAATTCATATTTAAATCTGATATGCACGAAAAGCTGTACTTTTGCCAGACAGCTTCCGAGTGAAATACGGATTGCTTCTACTTTTCTTCCCAGTGGCTCTTTCTCGCAACTTCTGACTACGGGCAAGAAGTATGCTGCATACAATTAAAAAGTGATTTTCATCCCAAAGGCATGTATGTTTTTTTTGCGTATTCTATTTGAATGGTACTATTGCCAACACTTCTGTAAAACGATATGAACATAAGCCACAAGCGCGTATAAATCTACTAAAGCATTTAAAAATCAATCTGGCTCGGATAATAATTCGCGTACCGTGGTAACCAATGTTCTCAAATCCCCATCCAACGATATGATGGTAAGCGATTGCCCTCCTCATCCACCTGACAGTCGCGATTCAAACAGACCCAGATAAGCGCGAGTGTTGCTTGCTTCACACCATCCTGCGAACGGATAAAAACGGCGCCGTTGTGTCCGCAATTCGGGCACGCTACGTCATGGTCGCGCTGGAGCGTCGGATCGTCGATCACGTCTCCAGGCAGCACGTCTAGCTGCACCCTACCAAAATTGCGTCATTACTTGTATTGCCCACGACTAAAGAAGACGAACAATAAAAGACGTACCGTGTGTCCTTTACAAGCTCATTGACATAAATACAGCTTTCCTCGACGTCCTCAGACTGTCCACAATTGCGACAGCGGAACACCAGGCGGCGAATTTCACGGTCCTGGCTCGGGTACAACATATTGTTGCTGTAAACATACCATAAGATTGAGATTCAGAGACCAAATTTTGTGCCAATGAAGCCATAGAGGATGAAGAAACGCGACATTGCTGTCTCGATACAAGAGGGAGAGACCACAACTACATACCATTCGCGACAAAACCGCATTCCAGCGGCGGCCATCGTGCCGCGTGCGGTTTTAAGAGTGAGCGTTTCACTCACTAAGTACGCTTTCTACAAAGTTGCAGCAGTAATTGTCAATAAATCGAAATAAATGCTTTCGCTGATGCTCGTGAACTTTCAAGCCTAGAATAGGTCACCTGCAACTGAACCGCTATTACTTCTACCTACTCCTATGATGACCAAAGAATCACCCACGAAGAAGCGGCGTACACTTCGTGATGCTGAAGCAGAGCTGAAGGTCCTCCGCTCAGCACTTATGGAAGCCAAACGACGACTCGTGGTTACGGTACATAGCAACAATGCATTAGAAACAGTCGATAAGTATTAATAATAAGAATATAGGCCCGAGAAAATGCCAAGATGAAGGTGCTTCTGATGAAGTACATTGAAAAAGATGACTCCTTACTATGCACCAGTCAGCTAAGCGCTAGCGAGGTGCGTTAACTACAATTTAAAAAAAAATAGATCAAGTTTATCGAAATTATAATATAATGTACACAGTCAAGCAGTGAGCCTACGACAAGCGTAACTCCGACCTCGGAAGCTCTTTTGATATCTCCACTAGCCGTTGAGACTGAAGCGCTCGTGCTATCTCAGTCTCCTCTGGGGTACACGACGGCAGAAGATGGTGAAGATAAAGAATTGTTACATAGCGACTTCCAATCGTGTGGCGACGGGTTTACTGAACCTGTGAGTCAATTAAGCCAGATCAGCCATACAAGTGAATGGAGTGAGCTTAGTTCTACGTCAAATTTGGATGCGATCATTAATTTTCTCGAGACTCAAGACACGTCCGAGACCAACCGGTAGGTGCTTTAAAAGCAGGAAATTAGTGGACGTATTGAGCTCATCTGAAATGATGTTATTCAAATTCTGTAGCATGGAGACGCTTCAGACCGAGTACGCAAAGCTGAAGGATCAAAGAGCCGTCGTTCGCGTCGGTGTAGGTGTCTTGCTTTTGTCAAAAAAGTACCCAAACTGCGTGCTCATTGGCCAACGCAAGGGCTCCCACGGCGAGGGAAAAGTTGCGCTTCCAGGAGGGCATTTAGAAATGTTCGAGACCTGGGAACAGTGTGCCCTTCGAGAGGTTAAAGAAGAGACTGGTGCGTAAACATTGCATTTGTATACGAGAAGTATACGTGTTTATCCTTGATGGTGTCGTAATCAGATCTAGATCTACAAGAGGCGAAATTTGCCACTGTAACGAATGATCCCATGGAAAACGAAGGCAAGCACTACATTACGATATTCATGCAAGCTGTCGTCGACGACAAGCAAATTGTTCGAAATATGGAGCCACACAAGTGCGTCGGGTGGAGCTGGGTGCCGTGGGTTGACTTGCGATCTCGTAGTGACATGTTTACACCCCTCTACCACGCGACTCACAGCACGTTTTCCCCCACATTTATCGAACATTAGAAATAAAAATAAAAAACAATCGCTCCAACGTCTTTATGTTTATAGTATACACGACGCTTTAGCCAATTCTTTTTCGTCGACCTAATACGTAGCGTTTCTTACGCAAGCAGTGGCCATAAAAGCGATGCACGATACAGCATCCAAACAAGAAATGCCACAATCGCAGCACGAACAAGCATCAATACCATACTAGCGTGGTGACCGTCTTTCAACGAAGAGGTTTTGAGCCAATATGAGCCATTGCTATGGGGTTCTTTACCAACCAGTGTCTTGCTTATCTCCGTCACACCTTTTGCAACCATCGGCTCCGCTTCATTCACAGAACGAGACGCCCCATCACCACCATTGTGTTGCACGAATCGAACATGCAACGACACGTGCGGGGCATCACCTCCAATACGTGCTGCGTCACATCGTTCAAGCTCAATTGTCGTACAAAGGTCGGAATTTTGATTCAAAAGATCCGACACAACGAGTGCCGCACCTGCAACTTTAATCGATCGAAAAAAGGTGTGGTCCCAAAGCGAAATCTCCACAACATCAGCAAGATTGTGGCTAGGAATTTTAAATGTAATGTGGTTCCACTTTGGATTCGGATCCCGACGATTAATTGGACTTTTCCAAACAGATCCCGTCACGGGGCATCGAAGAATTACAAATGGGTTTACAGTCTTCCGTTTTCGAATCGGCTTGAGTCCTCGACACGAAATCTCGGCGAGTGTGAACAATGGTGCAGAGCTTCGTGCGCTTGGAACCACGCTCGTTCGTGGCGTAAGAGGCTGGATGGAGGCCTCGTATCCTCCACTTTGATTGCTACTACTGCTTCCCGTACGTTTTAAACTTGCAGACGAGATATTCATGACGGCGGAACTGCTGTAATCAGCGGAGCTAGTGGACTTGAGGCGTCGACTTCTTGTTTGTACTGGTTGAAAAGCGGCTTGATTGCTCGTCTCAGCGTCCCACATCTCGCTACTGTCCGAGTCATTAATGCATCCACTCGGATCTTCCTCGTCAGACCATCGCGCTCCAAACGAAAGCCTCAATGGTGCAGATTTACTAAAGTCGTTCGGGGTCTTTCCGCTCTTGGCGTTCGGGAGAGCAAAGTGCGTTATTCGTGTGATCGTTGCGCTACTGAGTTTCCAATCCAAGACTTCCATAAAAAGCGGATCTTTAAACACAATACCGTGCTCGTAAATAAATGTCGACTGGCAACAACCCGAGCGCGTGGGGCACCCTTTAATGTGAAGATTTGCGCTAAGCTTCGTCATGCGGGCGCCGACAAGAGAAGCCAGTACAGCGGACTGTCCTTCGTGAATGGACCCATCAATGGATACAAGAATCACGTCCTTTGCGAGGTATTGCAAGATCATAGCGGCATCGTTCTTCCGAAGGGCGTGCGCAAAGCGTAGATGGCTCACAAGCAGCTGTTCCGCTTGAGGAAATTCATTCGTCGTATCGCTTGAGTCGCTAGACCCACAATCGTCGACGCTGGCGTGGTGTGAAGGTGGTGAACACGCCGGTGCCTCAAACGTGGGGTTATTGGTCGGCATAGGGGATGATAGAAAGGAACCACGGTTCGAAGGTTTGTAAGGCGACTCGAGGCCCATGGTGGAAACGGAGGGGGAGAGAGGACAGGCAACGACGTGCTTGAGGAGTGCGACCGTCGTCGAATTGTCGTAATTTGCTTTGAGCACAGACGCCTACTCTCGACTCACGAGTGCTGGCTCTTGTCCGTCTTACTGGTTCGAAAGCGGGACTGAAAGAGTCGCCTCCCGTGTTGTCGGAATTAAATGTTTGAATGAAGAAGCTTTGGGCGGGCTACAAAACTAGTTGGTGCTATCATATGATTGGCTTAAAATGCATACTTTGCCGACAACTATGTGTGATTATTGTACGTAGAGTAAGGTTGCTCCATGTGATTACGACAGCCCTACATGTAATAACATTTCCCCCGCACGTCAATTAAGTTGCAGAAGCGTCAGTTATATTCGCGCACCACAAGAATCAGATGGCTATCGAGGCCAAATTTAAGTATGACAGAAACTTTAAATGCCACAATCTTCCGGCATAGCTTGTTTAAACTGCAAGGATAAAGCGAATTTGTTTTCGTACCTACACTTTCTAATACGTCCACAAGCAGACTTTCGGTAAAGGTCGGCCAGCTTGCACTTTAGAAAACGACTCGTGGAGAAGCTGTTGGCAAAGGGGTCATCCTTTATAAAGTCATGGAATAATGTGAAAATTTATTTTAACTCAAGTAAGCAGCGGTGTAGACCACCGTTGGTAACGTGACAAGCTAATTTGTAGATTACATTAGCCGTGGAATCCCACTAGTCACACTGATGTATAAGTATGTTGCGGTGAATGATATATTGCATACAGATTGGTAGAGCCGATTCCATGCCGCAATTTTCGCACACGACATGAGCGGTGTATACCGCGAATTGAAAACGAGGCACTCGGCTGCCCGCTCATTAGTCGCTGCAAGACATTTGGGCCAAGATCTCAATACATGTCGCTTTCTCATTACTGAGTTAGCTAATGCCTCTTTTGATACAGGCACAAATCGATTTGACAATTTCCGGCCAGAGCAGGTCTTGAGATCGGTCAGCGTGGAACAACATCTACTGTTCGTAATCGAGTCAAACCATCATGATCCTAGCATTGGATGGGAGCGTGAAAATTGCAAGTTCGGTGACCAAGCTACTGCACGTAACCACCTCAATCTCCTCCATATGTTGTGTAATAATTCGTTCAAGAGATGCGAGATGATGCCAGCATAATTTCGCTTGTTAATATCTTTATCATACGGTCTTGTCAAACAATTTTATACAATTAATGCGCATTTTTATAAGCCGAGGCATAGAGATGAAATGTATTAAAAGCTTAAGATGATGCAACACGTGGCTTTAGCTATCAGACGAGGCTCGGCGACGTGTATGGTCATAGCCAGATCGGCCATCAAATATTCCACAGCCTGTCTTAACTGACTATAAGAGCAACTGCTGCTCGCACCCATTGCGAGCGCGGATCTTTTCTAGCGTTGATAATATGGATTTTCTCTTTTGTATACTGACACAAGACACAGTAGGGGCCATTTTCCAAGAATTGGGGGTTTGTCGCCCCTCTTGATTCCAGCTTCTCGGTGTATATTGCTCCCGCCCTTCCTTCAAACTAAATATTGCGCAGCACATCGTTGTCAGCGTAGCGTGGCGGGGCACCCAGTATTGATGTGACACTGTTGGGTATGCCCCCCTTGATCGTAAAAGCGTCTTCACACACATCCTCAAACCAGCAATTTTTAAACGTGCAATCACGAAAAGCAGTGCATGCCTTCCGCTTGATTCACACCTATGCTAACATTTTTGATCGTCGAGCCAGCTTCGAGAATGAAGACAGAAGTAGTTGCGCCGCCGTTGTCCTGTCCGTTAGACTTGATATTCGAGCGGTCAAACGTCTTCGTTTTGTTGTCGTACACTTTGCCGGCCTTAATTAGAAAAAGTTCTGTAAAGCTGACTTTCACGGAAATTGCAACGACGAGGATTAGGATGAATTTGAACGCTTGAGGCATTGGAAACGAGAAGGAAAAGGATGGTGTGCGGAGATGGCAAAAGAAAATATGAAGTCCTAGTTGAACGAATTGATGCACTGCCGTCCAAGCCTCTATCACGAATGTTTTAAAAATAAGAATTAATATTCCCATACTAGCCTATGGTGTCAAGCGCACGGCAACATTCAATACAATTGAACGTTTTCGCTTTGTCGGCCACGGTGTCAACCATCTATTGTTTTGAATGGTGCTGTGTACAGCAAAATACTTTTTTTTCAATTTATAGGGTCACGTTTATGTCAAAACGAAATTTTCGGAGCGACATTGCAATCAAAAATTTACATGTAACAATTTAACCTCTAATAAATGATATTTCCCGTGGACAACAAAAATATCGCATCGGAGGATATCAGATACGTGATGTACCTCTTGTTGATTATTTATCGTACAAAAGAGGCGCGCACTCTAATTGGTTGGAAAGGCCAGGTGCCACAAAATCAAAACAAGCGTCAAACTGCTCTTCCTCCATCCGACCTAAAACACACAAAAAAATTAGTTCCCAATATCCCAAGGCGCATTATCGCACAGAAGTGCGACTTGTCCATTCTTTGTTTTAATTTGTCGTCTTTAGCCACTCTTGGAAGAGTTTGCTTGTCATCCAAGCTTTCTTATTCCAGCCAAAAAGACGCCAAGCCCCTCGCCAGATTTTTTTAATAAATGTGTAGGTTTTTGCGCCTGACGGATGATGAACGGTTTGGGCCGATGTGAGTCATCTGCATCTGCAGCGAAGACAAGGGTCAATCTTGTTTTGTCTTTCTTTGCCCTTTAAGTTGAGTGCGCACAATTGTTTTATCCGGAGCCATTTGATAGAAGAGACCAGTCTCACCATATTAATGATGTCGCGTAGCTCGTATTTTTGTAGCTTTTCTTTCAGGGCTGGTAGCGCTTCTTCGAACCGTCTCCATGTAACCAGATCCGCTCTCACCGTGCGACTTACAAGCCTTAAAGCCATGGTGGGACTTGAGCTTTTAATCCATGCGAAGGATGGCGCGTTTTCGATATTAATGTGCTCTGCAAACCTTGCAGCTTTTGACTTGATAAGCCTGTTGTAATACAGACATGCCGGGCTTCGCATTGAAGAATGCACTTTGCAAGCACTTGATCTAGTTCGGGGTGTTTGGGAGTGCGCGATAAAAAGTGATATACAATAGCAGCAGCTATTCGTGTAAAAAAAGATTTCCAGAAAATACCTACCTTTGCCGTGAGGCTCGTTGAATGTATAGCTTCATATTCGCATCGCTTTTTCACAATGAAACTTATTGTGCCTTGAGTATGAGGCTTTGGTAGGTTAAATATGTTTTGCCCGAGCGCAAAGAGCAGCTTGAGTCAAGCATGGCAACTCGTCATGCTTTAGGCAGATTTGTAGCTTTTCTCTGTTCGTAAGGTTCAAGAGCTAACTTGCTTTGGGGGCGTCTTTTCTGGGGGGGGGTCGCACATCCTTGCAGAATCGGAAATCTTTAATGCTGAGCTGATCCATTCCGCCAAGTGCAACTTCAAAGATTTAGCCTATGGAAGCTGGAATCATTGCAGCTTCTAAACGTTGCTATTTTCGCCGCTATCAGCTGCAGGACGCGCTTGATCGGGACGAACAAGGCGCAACCAGTATTTCAAAGTTAATCAGCTTACGGCAATGCGCTGGCATGAAGCCGCATGGGAAGAACTGCCAAAATCGGTCATCGCTAATTGCTTTATACACACCGGACGCTTCAACAATCGAATTCAAGCGCGCACTAAAGCGGACCTCGACACAGAGGAAGAAGCAATCGAAAACGGACTTCAAGATGCGATCGACGCCCTCGGTGTTCGCCATCCCATGTCAGTCGCGAATCTTCGAAATCCAAATGAGGAAGCGCAGAGGGCGCACGTGAGCTGACGGACAACGAGCTGATAAAATCGGCGTCAGGGAACGCAGACGAACCAAATCTCGAGGTTTCCGACGATGACGACGAGTCGGACGATTGTTTTTTGCCAATTTCAGTGCAGCTGAATGCTGTGAGCGTTGTAAAAAAAATGCTCAACGTCGATAACAAAGATCACATATAGCAGCGCTGAAGGTCCTGCATGATCTACAACGCAAAATTAGCGCACAAAATCACTGCAGACAACCCTATTTGGTTGGTTTACAAGAGATTATCGACCTTTACCAATAAAAAATCCTGCTAAAACTCAGATACCAGAGGATACCGGTTAAGGTCATAGGAACGGCATTGGAAGACCAAAAAGGTATTGATTATTGGAGGATAGTGTTATTTTAGGATTAATATTATTGGAAGTGTGACTGTATTTGTTCTGTTTCAAAATTGCCGTATCGGCATTGTTATGTCTCATATTAATGCCTCAAGTAACGGAGACCTTAACCGCCTGCAGCGACGATGACGCCCGTATCGCTCGAGTGCGGCTATCTCTGTAGAAATTAACCGAATCGGCCTGAGGCTGATGCCTCATCGACAGGCCAATGATTTTGTTATGACCATTGCATATTCGAAAGCCACTGCTGTTTACTATACTGTAGAAATTTTCATGCCGATAACATGTGGCTAGATGACCAGACAATGGAGTCATTGTTGCGGACATACACACCTGAGCCAACTACACATATTTTGAAAATTTAGGCACAGCATCTTCTTGGAATAGTTGTCAGCAAATGGGGTATCTTCATCAACAAACCGGGAAAACGCAAACATTGGAAAACGAATGTTTGAGACGTTCGTCTGAAGACATTTATATCATAGGTTCTTGGTAAATGCAATGCTCAATGCCAATGAGGTTCAGTATGTGACCAAGTTCCTGGTAATAATTTTGCCGCAAAACAATTGTTTTTGATGTAATTCGGTTTTAGATTCTTGCTGTCTGCTTATAATGTAACCAAATTTATAAGTTTGATTCCAGCCGTGCATTGCAAATTCGCACAAATTAAGTGGATGGCAACTCCTGCAGCGTTTTACATCATTCTAAGTTTGTAGCTGCACAAGGGACGACATTTGGGGGAGGTGCACCACCAGCTTAGGTGTTTGAGCCATGATGCTGTATCAACTACAGGTTTTACAGAAAACATAGTTACAATCATGCAAAGAACGTGAATCAATAGAAGACAACGGTGACCACTTTTCTTCCCTGAAATGCCTGCCTACTGATCTTGACTCAAAATTTAACGGCTATTGGAAGGAATGGAACCTGGTAAAAGCCACAAAGACTTTGGAGGTTCAAAGGATAGCCCGTTCGCATGTAGTCTATGAGATTTCTGCTGCTTTCGCTTGACATAATCTCATCTATCTGTGTTACTTTACTTCCTACACCTGAAAGTGAAGATGAACGTGGGACCGGCGGACATAGCGGTACCGAACTAGGGGGTATGTTTGTGGAAAGAGGTTAAATAGGAAGGATTTGCCCCTGGAGACAATCCTTTTTGAAAAGGTGTAATCGGGTGGCCCGTTACATGATTTAACTTAGGCATAAAATTTCTGGACTTTGACAGTATGGAACGCTGTGTCGTCCTTGATTTGGATTCGATATATGATCTCATCCTCGGTATGGCCTGACTTTAAAGCCATAAGCCATGAATCGATTGGACGTCCAATACCTTAATGGCAACGCGCAATGTTCCTAGCAAAGCTTTAAAAAGTCATCAAACCCACGTTTGCTAGGCAAAAAAGGGCTAGTGGCGCAAATCGCTGACTGAGTTTGTCAGTGTTTTAGACATTGGAATGTCTGAGTTAATAAACTCCAATGTTGAAAACATTAATTCTGAGCCCGACTCAGACGAAGGAATTTAAACGGCACGGCACGTACTCCGTCGAGTGACACTCGCTGTAATAACGATTCACTGAATGCTGAAAGCATCGTTGGCCTAAGGCCGAGTCATCAAGGGTGTTGTATCTCTGAGATACGTGGAGTGGCAAGTCTAAGTCCACCGAGTGTGGTCGGCCGAGGTGGCACCATACTGAGTGTCAATAGTGAACCTATTGGCGGTTCGCCAGGGTATTTTTGGTCGAAACCTTCTAATGCACGTGAAGCGACACGTAAGCGTTCGCTGGATTAGGAAGTTGAGTTACCTTACTCCTTGTCGGATATCGAATTAGACAATAGAACCAATACAGGCTTGACGCTAGGCGTCATCCCTCCTAATGTGAATGCACCTATGTGCATCACATACACTAGGGTTGGTCACAAATGTGAACCACACCCGAGTGGTGGTCTAATTTTTTTATTTAAGTAAATGACCATCCCCTTAAGTACACCAAATGTACTTAACGGGGACTGTGTAACATTAGGGCTACTTAGCCCATTACACACATACTGCTTCAGCACTATCTAACCTACACTTATAATAGTGTAGGCAAGATTCCTCCTGTTACCTCACGTACTCGACGTGCAGAGGAAATTTCACAACTGCTGAGCGATCGCTTAGCAACAAGAAAAAATCAAGAAGTGCTCAGTCTAGCGAAAAAATAAAACTGTACTTTTAAAATTAAAGTTCCTAAATGTTAATACCTTCTTATAGTTTTAACTCAATATAGTATTATTATAAAAATGTTTATGATAACTCATTGCTCACCACCGCCTATTCAGCATCGCTTGGCGGGGTTGAATAAAGACATAAATCACCAATGAGCAGAATTGTCACCTTACTGTCACAACATAATTTAAAATGACAAAATTCTTTATTCTTCTTAATTATCTCTCATATTAGTAAATATTAATTGTATAAGGAGCTTCCGCATTTACAATTATATAATTATATATTCAATATGTATAAATTATGACTTTTTTCGAGAGGTGGCGGCTTTGAACAGGTGGACGTTTGCTCCTATCTGACATTCACAGGCTTTTGTTGCATATAGTGCATCCGGCCATCCACATCCGCACGTTTCGCACATATATCATACCTGTTTTACTTTAAGTTATAGAGATTGCTGCGGAGATATTCGGCTTATGCTACGACCAAACCACTTGAAACGGAGCACATTTTGCAAGTACTGACAACAGTACTAGTAAACCTAAACTGATTGCATTGAAGGTGGGAGGCTCGACTACTTCACGTCGTACACGACGTGCATAGGAAGGTTCCAAGTAGCTCAGAAGTCTTAGCTACTAAGGGTTAGTTCTAAGGCTTTAGTACAGGAAAAAGTAAAACTGTAATTAAATTTTTAAGTTCTTTCATAACAATCTTCTATCTTCTGGCTTTAACATATTAATAACTTACTACGCAATGCGCCTCCTCGTGCAACGCCTTCTCGTGTCTTGTAACGATTGACGGGGTTGATTTAAACTTAAATCAATAAATAGAACATCTGTCTTATTGCGTATTAAGTCCAACTAAATAGAAGATAATAATTTTGTACTTCTTTTAATTTCCTTTTATTAATTTTTTTAATATGTAACGGACACCCCGTTACATCACCCCCCCTCTCGAAACAACAGTCACTATAGTGACTGATATAGAGTGACAGAAAATACTATTATCTCTCTCTGTAAATTAGCACATGTTGGGTTTCAACTTTTAATTGCGTATGGTTTTGAAACCCGTGCGCGTAGCCTGCGAAGCCGCAAAGCTGACAGCTGCGCGGCTCACTTCAGCTACAAGTGATGCAAATTTATCAGTAGACGCTCATGCGTCTACCGTGATAGTGCGTCATCTCCTACTCCAATTGGAGGTGACTGATACAAGTCACCTGCTACTCCGATTGTTGGTGACTGGAACAAGTTACCTGCTACTCCGATTGTAGGTGACTGGCACGAGTCGGCGTCATCACCCGGATCAGTGGCAACTGTTGGGGCCTCCGTTTCCCCCGTAGCCACGTCCGTTAAACCTACGGATTCTAATGTGACAACCAAAGAGGTGATGCCAAAGTTGTTTCAGTCCTCATTAGACCCTTTTTGTGCGGACTCATCTCGTGATGACTCCATCGACGATGAATACTCTGATAACGTCAGGATGCATCACCAGGAACGAAGTGATCGTAAATGTCACTTAGATAAGAATCCTACTGGTGGTGCTAGCGTGCATCACCAGGGGTAGAATGATCGTAAAGATGACTGCGAGCTTAAGTTTAGCTCATTTGCTAACATTAACCAGCGGTAGAGGCACCGCAATACGCTGCGATTTTCTCCCGAAAATACATCCTGGTTGCCCTCTACGAGCAATCTAATTCGTTGGTCTCGTTTGGCCAACAAACGATACAAATTCCGTTGTTTGACTCATCCAAGCTTTACAAGCCTGGTCGAAACGAAACTGAATTCTTCGTCGATAATTGCTTCTGGCATCGATGGTTTATGCAAAGGGTGTAATTCCTTCGTTTTAAGCTTGTGGAAAGCAAAGGCCGCAAGGCCTGGCTTGACAAACTGGGTACTTTTCATGACCTGTTCGAAAGACGGACTGTTGCCAGTGCACGCTATTAGCTGCACCGTTTGTCAAGAAAGGAAGGCTTAACTTGCCTTTCGTGTGGAAGACTCATGTCCCTGCTGCCTAGGTGATGTACTCTTTAAAGACCATCATTAGAAGACGTGCATCTCTTCTGAGATGAGCGAAGTGATTAAGAATTTACAATACTTTTACGAGAGCGGGAAGCGCTCGTTCTCTGATGGACCCTCTGAGGAATAGAATGGCTCTCGTCGAACTGTCGGACGAGAACCAGAACGATCATCGTTTGTTTAAGACGAGGTTATCAGCCATCATGCGAGGGTGAAATCCCTCGCCAACGAACGAATCACCCAATGGTGGCTCAAGAAGCGTTCAATTAGGAAAACGTTTCACCACTCGAATCCGTCAAACGATGTGGAGGGGGAGAAAAAATCGGGTTCTTCTCATTCGCCGTACCCGAGTCAACACCGTTGCTTAGATCACGTCCTCCGTTATTTACAGAAGAACGTTGATCACGAACGATGCCGTCGTCGCCAACACGCGACGACGGTCAAAGGTGTTTCCGTGTTCAGCTGCAAATCCGTGCACAATTATTGTTTGCTTAATTGGCGAACGATTGGTCGCATCAGTCCCTTTAAAACAGCTGGTTTCAGCTCGTCAAGATATTTCATCCTTGGAGGATGTAACGAGAAGGCTGGTTCGGTGGAACTAGACTCTGTCCCGAGACTATCATGCTTTGGCTCGGGACCATCAGGCATTGGCGGATGCCTTAGTCCGTGCCGGTTTGATTTGGAACAGGAAGAAGCCTCGTACTGATGGTACGGGCTGAGACGCCCGACACACAACGTAGCATGCGTACGCATCCTACGAGGCTGCTTGAGTGTGTACGCATTGCCTCGGTGATGCAGTATATGGAACGGGCCGATATACCTGGGCAGTAATTTATGACTGCCCACATTCGCCGCTACATGTTTAGGTAGATATGCCGTAGGCAGCACGAGTAGGTTAATAACTTCAAATGAAAGATCGTTTGCTATTCAATTTTTTGTCAGAATTTAGTTTCTTTCAGTCCACCGCATCAGCGTGAAAATCCTGTACGAAACGGATTCAGCTTTACTAGCCAGCAGGAATTCTCCTGCTGACTCGATTTTGTTTTTAGTCTTTAGTGCGACCGGTGCGCGCCGCAGATATGTCAATCTCCTCTTTACTGAGAGCATTGTTCCTCTAACTATTAGTAGTGTTTTCGATGATGAGTATACCAGCATCGTTTATCAAAGTCAGCAATAGCCATTTTTACTAATGTTGTGTTTGTCCTCTACAATATTAATTGAATAAACATTGGTATCCTTCGCATTGTACGTCGAGTCTGAACGTAATAAGCAAAAGCAAGATTGTTCTTTGCTAGCCTTAAACAACTCTTTCAATAGGTGTGGGTATACGTGGATGGTGTAAGCCATTTCGCAGAGCGATGTATGCATTGATGATGCATGCGCCGAGTTCTTGATGGCAAATTCTGCCATCGGCAAGAACTCGCTCCAACACTGAAAAGAGTGGACGCATACGCAAAGCACTTCTTAGCCAACGTAAAACACTCGGTGTGTACGCACCTTGCTAGGAAGGCTAAGTGTGAATGCTAGGCCCTTCTTGGCCACGATCGTAAATGGTGCAATAAAGCGCGAGCGCAATTAGGTCTTGAATACCGCGAAAACCAAGTTTGTAGGTAGAGTTTAGCGTCTAATAAAACTCGGTCTCCGACCTCATGAGAGTAATTACAGCTTCTGCCTTTGGCATCTGCTTGTTCTTTTTGTTTGTCTTGGCGATCAGCCATCGTATCCCTTACATGTCTTAAGACACTAAATCGCATCGCGAGACACTCGCTTACTTGTTTGCGAACGGTAACAGGGCCGATATCACAAAGCCTATCGGCTAATTCCCCCCCGCCAAGCCCTGATCCACGCAGTGGAACCGTTAAAAGAACGCGCGGGTGGGTGAGATCGTTGATATAGAACGGATTACAGCCTAGAGAAGCATGGGCAGCGTTATTTATCCGAATTCCACCACTAGGAGCATTGAGCTCCAGCGCTTTGGTGTCTTAAAACACATACTGCGTAAAATGTCTTCAATGGCGCGATTGACACGTTCAGTGTGACCATCGGTCTGCGGATGGTCCGCGGTGGACACGCCCAATCTCTCGGAAAATTTATTCTCAGAAATTATCCGTGAGAAGGTGGTCCCAGTCAGAGCCAATTGCCACTGGCAAACCGTGTTGTCGAAACACGCGGTCGATGAGCCTTGCTGTACCTTCACCATTAATGGTATCCGGCACAGCCGCTTAGTGAGCCATTTTGCTCAATCGGTCAACAAAGACCACCATGCCAGAGTTACCGGCCGAATCTTTCGGTAGACCGAAACAAAATCCATACTCATGGACTCCCAACACCGTCTGGATACGAACAGACTTGCCAGTGGCGCAGCAGCATGCACCGAGGGTTTGACGCGTTGGCAAGTTCCGCATGTGCGAACGTCCGTGCTGACCCATTTATAAAGTTTGGGCCACCAATAAATCTGACTTACAGAGCCGTAGGCCTTTTCTCTTCCGAGATGACCACCAAGGACAGTATCGTGTGCCTCATAGAATATTTGGTACTTCATATCTTCATCATGAGGAACAACGACGCGCGGAGGATCCGCAGCGTCCGTACAATAAAGCAATAGGTTTATATAGAAAGTCGATGTAACCTTGCACGCAAACGTGCCGGCAATTAATATCTGAATCAGAGTTCTTTAGAGCTCGTAGCAGATCTTAACACTGTTTTTCCTTGGCATATCTATCTTCTAGTGACTTTATTATATCAATAAAAACTATGTATGGCGCCTACTTGCGCACGGCGATTGGCGGGATTGATTCAAACTCAAATCAACCAATCAACAGAACTATTATCTTGTTGCCACAAAATTACCAAAATTGATAATTGTGGAACTGTTACACTAATAAACGATAATAATGTTGTAATTGTTTATTTATTATCTCTTATAGGAAATGATATTTATAATTCCTCTAATTGGAAATAATATTCTTGTAACGGTACACCCATTACAGCGTACCTGACCCTATTGTGTGAACGTGACGTAAAATGGAAACACCAAAATTATTTTGCGATTTTGATCAATATATTAAATACAAGCAATTAACCCTACTCCTTTTATTTAAATGCAAGTTTAGAATCTCGCTGTGGTATTTAATGATATAACATATATCAACCCCATGAATAAACCATTTAAGATGCTGTTCAGAGCGCATGAACTCCACTGACTGAAAGAAGATACGGCGCTTTTCATGCAGTAGAACTTGGCTTCCAACCTTATCTTAAACAAAGCTTGATTCTGACGTATTCTTTATTACGGTGGACCACCGACCCCTATGCTCGGAGCACAATGCAAGTGCAAGAAAAATGCTATTGGCTTGATAATTAATCACAGCAACGCAAAAAAATGCAGAAGGTGATACAGATGATATTAGGATGGGTTAATCCTAAATATACCAATGCACGAATATTGACCGAACTCGCCGATTACGGTATTGGCAAGAAACCAGCTGCAACACATTTCACCATGCACGCCCCCAGTGCAGAATTGCAGCCAACAATGGCGGGGGCGGTGCCAACACCGGCAGTGACAGTCCCGAATTTGGCTCCAGCAGCAGCATAGCATGCTGCTGCGATAGCATTACACCCAGCCTGGCAAATTCCGTAGGCAACGGGTCCAGCATTCACTTTTGTGATTGCGAGCACAAAAGCTGTAAGCACGAGCACTGTGGAAAGCTTCTTGATCATCACCACTTGACAGACAAATTGCAAATCTCAAAGTGAATTCGTTTAGAATGTTATATATGACCGTTAATGCCAGAAAATTCCATCATCTTTACCTTTGCAGATAGAATGGTATATATCGCTCGGCAGTTTAGAGTAAGTTAATGATATTAACGGCGAGGTGAAGTTTTAATAGAAAACAAATTATCACAATACTTTTTCTAAGGAGAAAGTATTGCTGGATTCAGATTGCCCATTTCAAGCAATTTCTTTTAAAATCTGTGCTCCAACAATATGTAATATATATTAAACGAGAATCTAGAGCTGGAAGCAGTCAAGGCAATTTGCAGCGGAGTCATATACGAAATAGGTATCGACGACAGATATCTGTCCAATTCGTACATATGGCAGTCAAGGTGAATATTGCTACCGCAAAGAATATCGTCATAATAGATATATTGAAGAAAGCTGGCAATCTCTGCGGAACAGAGTGATTTTATTAATATGCGCATATCACTTCCTCATCAATCAATTTTCATTATATACGACAATGTCATATCATTTCTTAATCAGAACTCAATGCTCAATTGTAAATTCTAGCAAACTTCTCTTTTTCTTAAAAAAGCTCTGCGTTTGATGTCTCAAGTTCATAAAAAACAGCGAAGCAACTTTGTAATTAAATTGCCAGCTGAGGGTCGTCCATTCGAAAGGGCAAACAATGTTGCAAACCAAGCTTTTGCTTATTAAATATAAAGGCCACTCTCGGCTTCATCGGCCACAATTTAATGCTGTCTCGAATGCAGTAAGAGTCTATTCGGCAAGATCCTGTATTTGCCGACGTTTGATTCAGATACGACTACTGAATGTTGCTGTGAATATTGAAAGCATCGAAGATGCAAACCCGCAAACAACAATTAAAAAGGTTTTTAAGCGCATTATCTTAGCTGACTGAAATAAAATACGACGCAATACATGTAAATGTTGGCGTCCAACCTAATTTTAAAAAGAGCATAATTCTGACGTATGTGTTCGCATTCATTTTTACGGAGGACCGCCGACACCTTTCCACATCGCACAATTTGTTAAAAAAAATTTAATGCAATCCCAAGAATAATTGCTATCGGCTTACTGTTAAAAAATTTCAATTGCACGAAGCTCGACCGAAATCGCCAATTACGGAGTTGGCGCACAACCAGCTGCAACACAACTGGCCATGCAGACCCCCAGCGCAGAATTGCAGCCAACAATGGCGGGGGCAGTGCCAACACCGGCACTTATAGTTCCAAATACTGCTCCAGCAGCAGCATAGCATGCTACTGCGATAGCATTACACCCAGTCTGGCAAATTCCGTAAGCAAGCGGTCCCGCAGTCACTTTTGTGATTGCGAGCACAAAAGCTGAAAGCAAGAGCGCTGTGGAAAGCTTCTTCATCATTACCACTTGACAGACAAATTACAAATTTCAAAGTGAATTCGTTAAAAATGTCATATATGACGGTTAATGCCAGAAAATTCCGTCAACTACCTTTGCAAAAAGAAAGACTCCGTTCTCAGCAGTATAGAGAAGGTAAAATAACAGTAACGGTGGGATGAAATTTATAAAAATATAGTTTTCAACGTATATTGTCGAAAAAAAACGACGAGATTGCTTTCTGGATTCTAATCGCAATGTGTTTGTTTCTTTTCATGTGTTGATGCGTCTGTAATTCTCGCAGAAAGTAAAAGATAGTACACGAGATAACAGCCATGAATAAAACATTCAAGATGCTGTTAAAAGCGCATGAACTCCAATGGCTGAAAGAAGATATGGCGCATTTCATGCAGTAGAACTTGGCTTCCAACCTTATCTTAAACAAAGCTTGATTATGACGTATTCTTTATTACGGTGGACCACCGACCCCTATCTCGGAGCAAAAAGTGTAAATACAATGCAAGTGCAAGAAAAACGGTGAGGTGAAGTTTTAATAGAAAACAATCAGCACAATACTTTTTCTAAGGAGAAAGTATTGCTGGATTCAGATTGCCTATTTCTAGCGGTTCCTTTAAAATCTGTACTCCAACAATAATTAATATATATTAAACGATAATTCAGAGATGGAAGCAGTCGAGGCAATTTGCAGCGGAGTCATATACGAAATGGGTAGTAGTATCGACGACAGATATCTGTCCAATTCGTACATATGGCAGTCAAGGTGAATATTTCTACCGCAAAGAATATCGTCATAATAGATATATTGAAGAAAGCTGGCAATCTCTGCGGAACAGAGTGATTTTATTAATATGCGCATATCACTTCCTCATCAATCAATTTTCATTATATACGACAATGTCATATCATTTCTTAATCAGAACTCAATGCTCAATTGTAAATTCTAGCAAACTTCTCTAGCCGTCGAATGTGCAAAATTCCTTATTGCAGCTATATTCGCCTGTTACAAGCGAATGAGCTAATTTGACACACTAGCAAAGGTCAACAAATTATTGCTTTAGGTCAAAACTCAAGGCAGCAACCGTATGCAAACTCAATATTAAACTGTTGAAAAACTGATGCACTTGCAATTTTGAAAGCTTACTTGTTCAACAAGCAGTTACGATGGCTGCAAGTACTGGCAGCGTTTGATGTCAATCATCAATGATAACTTCTTACAGCAATCAGACGATCAGGCTACTTAAAGATAGTCCGACAAAGCCTGAGAAAGCCGTTCATCGCAATATTTTTAATTTCTTGACGAATTTAGCGACGCTCATGATGTCCATATTAGTCGCAGTGACTTGTGAAATCAAACTTTAAAATAGAAGCTTATGGCGTTGCTGGTCCCTTTTTTTAAAAAGCTCTGCGTTTGATGTCTCAAGTTCATAAAAAACAGCGAAGCAACTTTTTAATTAAATTGCCAGCTGAGGGTCGTCCATTCGAAAGGGCAAACAATGTTGCAAACCAAGCTTTTGCTTATTAAATATAAAGGCCACTCTCGGCTTCATCGGCCACAAT
>NC_090610.1:5530597-5588941 GCF_004359215.1 Bremia lactucae | reverse complement strand
CTACCGCAAAGAATATCGTCATAATAGATAAATTGAAGAAAGCTGGCAATCTCTGCGGAGCAGAGTGATTTTATTAATATGCGCATATCACTTCCTCATCAATCCATTTTCATTATATATGACAATGTCATATCATTTCTTAATCAGAACTCAAAGCTCAATTGTAAATTCTAGCAAACTTTTCTAGCCGTCGAATGTGCAAAATTCCTTATTGCAGCTATATTCGCCTGTTACAAGCGAATGAGCTAATTTGACACACTAGCAAAGGTCAACAAATTATTGCTTTAGGTCAAAACTCAAGGCAGCAACCGTATGCAAACTCAATATTAAACTGTTGGAAAACTGATGCACTTGCAATTTTGAAAGCTTACTTGTTCAACAAGCAGTTACGATGGCTGCAAGTACTGGCAGCGTTTGATGTCAATCATCAATGATAACTTCTTACAGCAATCAGACGATCAGGCTACTTAAAGATAGTCCGACAAAGCCTGAGAACGCCGTTCATCGCAATATTTTTAATTTCTTGACGAATTTAGCGACGCTCATGATGTCCACTATTAGTCGCAGTGACTTGTGAATTCAAACTTTAAAATAGAAGCTTATGGCGTTGTTGGTCCCTTTTTTTAAAAAGCTCTGCGTTTGAATGTCTCAAGTTCATAAAAAACAGCGAAGCAACTTTTAATTAAATTGCCAGGTGAGGGTCGTTCATTCGAAAAGGCAAACAAATTTCAAGCCGTAACAGTCGATTTTGCGGTCCCAGCTTTTGCTTAGTAAATATAAAGGCCACTCTCGGCTTCATCGGCTACAATACAATGCTGTCTCGAATGCAGTAAGAGTCTATTCGGCAAGATCCAGTATTTGTTTGATTCAGTATGATACAACTACTGGAGGTTGCTGTGAATATTGAAAGCATCGAAGATGCAAACTCGCAAACAACAATTAAAAAGGTTTTTAAGCGCATTATCTTAGCTGACTGAAATAAAATACGACGCAATACATGTAAATGTTGGCGTCCAACCTTATTTTAAAAAGAGCATAATTCTGACGTATGTGTTCGCATTCATTTTTACGGAGGACCGCCGACACCTTTCCACATCGCACAATTTGTTAAAAAAATTCAATGCAATCCCAAGAATAATTGCTATCGGCTTACTGTTAAAAAATTTCAATTGCACGAAGCTCGACCGAAATCGCCAATTACGGAGTTGGCGCACAACCAGCTGCAACACAACTGGCCATGCAGACCCCCAGCGCAGAATTGCAACCAACAATGGCGGGTACAGTGCCAAGACCGGCAGTTATAGGTCCAAATACTGCTCCAGAAGCAGCATAGCATGCTACTGCGATAGCATTACACCCAGCCTGGCAAATTCCGTAAGCAAGCGGCCCCGCAGTCACTTTTGTGATTGCGAGCACAAAAGCTGAAAGCACGAGCGCTGTGGAAAGCTTCTTCATCATTACCACTTGACAGACAAATTGCAAATTTCAAAGTGAATTCGTTAAGAATGTCATATATGACGGTTAATGCCAGAAAATTCCGTCAACTACCTTTGCAAAAAGAAAGGCTCCGTTCTCAGCAGTATAGAGAAGGTAAAATAACAGTAACGGTGGGATAAAATTTATAAAAATATACTTTTCAACGTATATTGTCGAAAAAAAACGACGAGATTGCTTTTGGATTCTAATCGCAATGTGTTTGTTTCTTTTCATGTGTTGATGCGTTTGTAATTCTCGCAGAAAGTAAAGATAAGACACTAGATAACAGAGATGGAAGCAGTCGCGGTGACAAATGTCCAACAGATGGCAGCCAAAGTGAAAATTGCTAGTTCAAAGGAAACAACAAATCGATAACAGGTCAATTGAAGAAGCTGGAGAACGCGGTGATATCCACATTACGATACGGATAACAATTCTCCATCAATCCATTTTGACTACATAAACAAAATAGCAGTCGAGTCAATTTACTTAATTTGACAATTCAATTGTATAGCTATTTTCGCCTGTCACTTTTATCAAGACTCAGATTGAGTACCCATTACCTGAGGCAGGCCACGCATTGACTCTGTAATAAAGAATCAAAATGACAGATGATCTTTCATTAATCACCTTAAGCTCAGAGTATGACCCTCCTGACACATGATATGCATGACACTTAATGACATGAAGGTACTTTTGAATTAGCATTCAACTCGCACCCTAATTCGAAATGGACCCTCCTCGGCGGCTCTTAACCTTCAAGTAATAATATCTTTATAAGCCATTCCTAAAAAGAAACCTGTCAACAACTTCGTATTTAAAAAAGAAGCAATTGTGTACAAATATACCTCAAACTAGCGTAGTCCACATACTCCAAGCTGACAAGCGGCTTTCGGTGAATCCTCCCTCCGTCGAAGCGACCAGGAACGCGAAAGCAGCTTTAGCGCAGGATCCGCCTTGCGTCTCACGTCTTGCCCTTTGTCAGTCTTCTTGTTGCCGCTATGGACGCGAACCAATTGCGTGAATTGGAGACGCTCTGTCGTGTGCTGTACGAGAGCACGAACGAAGTCGAACGGGCCCATGCGCAACAAGCTGTCCTGATTCTTCAGAGCTCGGCCGAGTACATTCCACAATGTCAGTACGTACTAGACAACTCGTCCTCCCCGTATGCGCTCCTCGTCGCAAGTAATAGCCTCACCAAGCTCATTACGACCCACTGGAACAATTTCACGCCCCCTCAACGGGTCGATATCCGTACGTTTGTCCCTCAATGAACAAAACAAGCCGCGTCTGTTTTCCTGCGCGCTTACACAATTGCTTGTCTTTGTATATATTTTAATAGGGAATTACGTGCTTGGGTACTTGGCACAACACGGTCCTACGCTGGAGAAATTCGTCACCACTTCGTTAATACAAATGGTCTGTCGACTCACCAAGTACGGTTGGTTTGACGACGAACAACATCGTGAAATCGTAACCGAAGTGACAAAATTCCTTCAAGCAACCGTGGATCATTGCGTCATTGGGCTTCAGATCTTGAGTGAACTTGTGACGGAGATTAATTTGCCGGTTCCAGGTCGCACTGTCACGTATCATCGTAAAATTGCCGTCTCGTTTCGAGAAGATGTCTTGTTTCGAATCTTTCAAGTCGCATTAACGTCCATTAAACAGCTTCAATTGCATAATCTCCGCGGCGCGACACCCCAACAAGAAGCCCGAATGGGTGAACAAGCACTGGCCGTCCTTCTCAAGTGCCTTTCGTTTGATTTTATTGGCACGAATCCCGACGAATCAACCGATGAAACGGGATCGTTGCAAGTGCCAACGTCCTGGCGTCCCGTCTTTCAAGATCCTGAAACCATTCCGCTTTTATTTGATTTTTACAAGACAACAAGTCCTCCCAATACATCCAAGTGTCTTGAAAGTCTCATGCTCTTTGCCTCGGTTCGTCGCAATCTCTTTACGCCTGACAAAGAACGCAGTGTCTTTCTTGCACAATTATTACATGGCATCTGTGCCATCTTACGCGCGCAAGATGGACTGTCGGATCCACAGAATTACCATGAATTCTGTCGTCTCTTGGGTCGTTTAAAATCCAATTACCAACTCTCGGAACTCATGAAAACCGATGCGTTTCAAGAGTGGATGGATTTAACACCCGATTTTACGATTAAATCGTTTCGACAGTGGCAATGGTCGGTCAATTCCACGCATTATTTACTTGCGCTATGGTCCCGACTCGTGGCGGCGTTGCCATACGTACGAGCCGACATGACTCCAAGCTCGGTGGAAGCTGGCGCAATTACCTTCTTGGATACACGCGTGCCACAGATTATTCAAGCGTATGTACAGTCTAGACTCGAGTCTGCGGAGCAATGTGCCGTCGATGAGACGTTGGAGAATCCTTTAGACGATGAAGGAGGGCTTTATGAACAGCTGGAGAAACTACCGACACTCTGTCACTTTAATTATCGTCACTCTGGCGAATATATTGTCTCGATCTTGGACCCATTATTGACAAAGTACGCGGAAATGTGTAGTCTCGTGGACCAAAGTGCGGGTGCTGCCATTTTATTGCCACAACAACAGCAATTCAAGAGCATGGAGACTCAGATTGCGTGGCTAGTCTATATGATTGGCGCAATTATTGGAGGGCAAGCGTACTCGTCCACGTCCACGGAAGGCGATGAACTTGTGGATGCGGATTTATCCCAACGAGTTTTTCGAGCCATGCAATTAACCGAGCATCGAATCATTGCCTCGGGGGGTCAAACCAAGCCAAGTGTGCATTTTGAACTCGCGTTGCTCTATTACTTTAGTAGCTTTCGAAAGAGTTACATTGGTGAACAGCACGGCATGCCTTCTGCACCCACACCGTCTTCATTAATGCAACCGGTTTCGGCAAGTGGTCCGTCGTCGCCTCTCTTAGCGCCAAGTGTGAGTGTTATTTCATTTAAACACAAGACCTACGTCCGCATGTTTGAGCGTCTTGGACTTGGAGACCACACGGTTGTAGTGAATATGATGATTACAAAAGTTGGCAATAATCTCAAGTTTTGGGGTCACGTCGAAGTCGTGATTCATAAGACCTTGGCATTGTTTTTTGAAGTCGCATCGGGGTATTCGTCGGGCAAGCTCTTGCTTGGATTGGAAACCGTGCAATATTTGATTGGACATCATACGTCGAGTGAATTTCCATTCCTTGCAGTACCCGCAAATACACGGCACCGTACGACGTTCCACTCGACAATTGCACGTCTTCTTTTCACGACGGCATTTGATGAATCGTCCGAGCGATTTGAAAGGTTTATGGAACCGATTGAAAACGTTTTGAATCAACTCTTACAGACCCCCACGTATCGATTACCGGAAGTTCGGGAAGCCATTATTGGCGTCTGTCGTGATTTGCGCGGTATTGTACAACAAACGCACAATCGTCGAACGTATAGTTGTATGTTTGACGTGTTGTATCCAGCGTATTTTCCCGTCTTTGTACGTGCTGCGGATGAATTGTATGATTCGCCCGCCGTGACGACTGCATTACTCAAGTTTTTACAAGAAATGGCTTACAATAAAGCCCAACGCTTGATCTTTGATCAAAGTTCAGCCAGTGGCATCTTGCTCTTTCGAGAACTTAGTCGTGTCGTTGTGGCGTACGGACGACGAATACAACCGATGAGTGTCGGAAAAGATCCGTACGGGGACAAATATAAAGGCATTGCATTATGTTTGGGCATTCTCTACCGTGCATTAGGTGGAAATTACGTGAATTTTGGCGTCTTTCAGCTTTACCAAGACCAATCGCTTGAAAATGCCTTGGAAATTGCATTGCAACTCACACTCTCGATTCCGCACGAAGATTTAATGCAATACCCCAAGGTTAAGAATGCTTACTTTTTCTTTCTCGAGATTTTATTTCGGAATCAATTGGCATCCGTCGTGGCTTTAGACGACCAAATCTTTCGTCAATTGATTGAATCACTTCATGAAGGCATGAATTCGTTTGAACCAGCCATTGCTGCGCAATGTGCCACGGCAGTCGATCACTTGGCATCGTTGTATTTTCATGAAATGAAGAAAAAACGTGAAACCCCCGTGAAACAAGCGCTACGTGCTCATGTTTTGAATTCACCCAATGCATGGTCGACGCTCTTGGCGGCGTTGCTTGATACTTTAGTCTATGGCGAAGTGAATTCCCAATGGGCGCTTTCACGACCGATTTTAAGTCTCACACTCTGCAGTGAAGAAGCGCTTACGAAGTATCAGCAA
Source organism: Bremia lactucae (assembly GCF_004359215.1). Taxonomy (NCBI): domain Eukaryota; phylum Oomycota; class Peronosporomycetes; order Peronosporales; family Peronosporaceae; genus Bremia; species Bremia lactucae. The sequence continues at coordinate 5,583,196 of NC_090610.1, read as the reverse complement.
CAATTGAGTGCGACACAACCCCCCGAGAATCGTGCTTTAATTGAAGAAGCATTTGCAGCATTATTTGCCGACGTGCGTCCGAATCTAGAGGCTGCGAATCGTGACAAATTCACGCAACGACTTGGCCAATTTCGCAATACATTGCGTAGCTTTTTAACAATTCAATAAAACAAGGTAAAAAGACCCGAGCCATTGGTCGTAACGTGAGGGTTTTTTAAATACATGAGCGATACGAATAGGCGAGGCAATGAATAGATTTACGATGGAATGCACGGACCTTGCCTTAATTGATAGGAACAAGGCCTCGGATTGGAAAACGCTGGATGAAAGACAATAAAAAAGATATTGCTTACGGATGAGAAGCAATAGTACGAAGAACGTGTTGCAATATGAATTGACACGAAAGAATGAATTGACACTCTTGTTTACATGAATGCTTACCTATGTTTGCCTTTACTCTCTTTGATTCGGTGGACCATTTTTTTGCACTTGCGTTTGTTAAATTGTTTTTGATTTTATTCCATGGATCTGTGAAATTGTTGGATGCCATAGATAAAACATTGTAAGTGACAAATTTACTTTGTTGTGACTTAGTCAAAGTACTTACCAGTGGACGTAGCATTCGATGAGTTATAATGATTATGCCATTCTAGCATTTTTTTTTTTAATTAAATTATGGGGCCTCCTTAGACGTTGTCGGCTACAATACAAGGCTGTTTTGGATGCAGTAAAATAGAATTAATTAGCAGGATGCAGCATTTGTTGCAACTATCTGCGTATCTCGTGAAGAAGGTGATGCAATACATTATAATCTATTCAGGCTTGCTAAAATTAAGGGATAACGGGAAGGGTATTATCTATGGCGACATATTTGGGCAGGTTGGAGCTAAGTTCTTTATGAACGCTTCGTATCTTTTAGTATATTAAGGAATGGAAAAAATAGTGCACGAATATTGACCGAACTTGCCGATTACGGTGTCGGCAACAAACCAGCTGCAACAAAACTTGCCATGCATGCCCCCTGCGCAGCATTACAGCCAAAAATGGCGGGCACTTAGCCAACCCGGCAGAAACGGTCTCGAATACTGCCCCAGCAGCAGCAAGCAGTGCTTCTACGACAGCATTACACCCTGTCTGGCAAATTCCGTAGGCAAGGAGTCCGGCATTCACTGTGGTGGTCGAGAGCACAAATGCTGAAAGCATTAGCGCAGTAAAAAGCTTCTTAAACGTCCCGTTACATAAGTATAATTTCCTACAAGAGGAATAATAAATATTTTTTTCTAAGAAAAGAAATCAATATAGAAGTACCAAATTAATATCTTTATTAATTTTGATTTCGATAGTTCCAATATTTCTAATTTGAATAATATTGATGCAACAAGACAGTAGCTTAAATGATTGGTCAATTTAAGTCTTTATCGACACCGCCAATCGCTATATGACACAATTGTGCGGTGCGCAAGGAGGCGCCATTCTTAATTATTAACATAATAAGTTCAGTAGTTGATAGAAAATCGTTACGTGAGAAGCAAAATATATAACTACACTTTTACTTTTCTCATTTTATTAATGAAATGACGAAAGTAGGATTATAATCCTTTGAACAATCTTTGTAAGCTATAACCTCTTAGCTGCTTAGAAACCTCCCTCTTTACCTGAAGATTCTAAGCACCTCACCTAAACTGTAACCAGTGTAAAGTTAACAAGTACTTATCAGTACTAGTGAAAGGTGCCTCGTTACACCTGGTAGCACTTCGTAGTCCATTCAGCGACCTACGCATGTTCCATCCAGCATGGACATGTTGGATGAAGAAGAAAAGAGCTTTCCAGCCCCTCAAGAAGGTTATCACGCCTTGCGGGAAGGGTTTACTCATTTGAGTGACCTTGAATGGAGAGCGATCTAACGAATGAGTTCGGTCGTAAGCGGGCTAGCCGTTGGCTCCATGCTGTACACTGTGGGAAGAGATGAACAGCATGCGGCCATACCCGAGTTCATTGAACACGTATGCGATGCGGCTCGAGAGAAAGTAGCCTTGTTCACCAGCAAGGCTCTTAGCACGCGGAGGTGTTGAGAGAGTAGGGTGATCAACAATTGAAATGTTGAGACAGTAGGGGTCATCAACAATTGAAATGTTGAGACAGTAGCATGTCGCTTCCGCGTCAACCCGAAAGCTTAACGATAGAAATCTCTAAGTTTAAGGCAGTAGAAGGCGACTCCCTTTTAAGATGGTTCGTTGAATTAGACGACGTCATAGAAGCTCGCCGCATCAATGATGATGCGACGAAAGTAAATTTGGCATGTCCAACCAGCCGGACGTAACAAATTTTGGGCATTGGGGCTCAAGTGTCACGATCCATTAATCTTTGGGTCTTATAAGGGACCTGTTAAGACCAACCTTTTCCGGCTATATTAAAGTCGCTTGACCAAGCGATATCTATAGCGGAACAGGAGGACTTTTGCCTGAAACAGGCTTTTGTCTACTATGGTGCATATCGTCCACTTAAGCGACAGGATACGGAAGTCCAGAACCCATGGATCTCTCGTGTTTTGAGAACTAAAAACCTTGCTCTATAAATATTAGAAACAGTTACAAGGATGTAATCGTTGTAAAAAGACGGACCACTATGCCCATGAGTGTAGTGCCCCACGGCCAGTGCCTAAAAACACTCAGCGAGAAGACCGACCTCTCTCTACGAACAGAGAAGGACGCGGATCTGACGATGTCGCGAAATCGCAGCGGCGAGGCGGATCGTCAAAAACGGTCAGGGTGAGTAGGCGCGGAGCGCCCTGCTGATCTAGCAACTTCAAAAGAATTTGCAGGCCTTTTGACGAAAGTTGCTCCTCGCACACAAACATTGGGTGTTATTCCTTCAAAGGATGAGATTGACCTCATCCCTGAAAATAGTGTTATATAAGTGGCCACTTAAGTCCTTAGTCGATTGTGGGGCGTCTAATAATTTAATTAGATAGAAGATCGTGAACTCAAATTATTTGAGCGCGATATCTTTTGAACGAGGATGACAGTGTGCCTAGCAACTGGCGCATCTGTAACGGTAAAAAAACATAAAGTTTGGTATCCAATACACAATAAAGGGTAAGCGGATTACCATGGCTTAGAAAGTACGAGCCATGTAAGAACTGGCAGCATCAAACTGTGACGATGCCTGTCTCTTTTTCATCAGATGACCAACTGATGAATGTCTTGAGCGTCCTCAAGCGTGTAGATGTCCAACGAGTGAGTGCGATGGCCTCACTTGTGGTTTGGTCGTTAGCAGGACTGCAGTGTGAATACGAACACATTCTGGAGTTAGATCCCGACGGCTGTGCACAAGCACCGGCAGCGTCCAAATTCGATAACTCGAAAGTTAAGTGGTACGAAACAAGGATGTTTGCTTATGAAGCAACATCCAAATTTTTTGAAACGCCCGCCTCTAATACAGTGTAAAAATCCTAGATCGACTGGAGAGTCCATCGTAATGGATCTCGCTGTGGTAGCGCAACCACAGCTAGAGGCAGTTGGGGAGGGCACTCCCTAAATAATTTCTGTAGGAATAAATTCCCGGAAACTTGTGGTCAAAGGTCCGAGGTACCTTTGGAAATAAGTTTCCAAAAAGGAAACTGAGACAAAAATATCTTAGTAAACAATGGATTTAGTGTCGGCGATTAATACACTTGACCTAATAGCGCCTTTAAACTTAATTTCGGAGATAACTCAATTGCCAAGGCTAGAGCCGAAACGGTTCTTGCCTAATCTGCGTAGTGGCAAAGTTAAAACAGATCTGCATACTTGTCATAGATTTCAAGTACGTGGCCGATATTTTCGGTCGGCAATAATTTTTCCTAAAGACGAGCGGATTCTCAGTAGCTCATCGATAGACGAAAGCGTCCTCGGTGAGAAGACTCGGATTAAACGTTTCACGTCTCAATCTGGAAGTCTATGAAAACAATCCCTCTATACAAGATCTAGAAGGATTTAAGGATGTATTTCCTGAATCAGCACCGTGCGAGTTGCCTAACAAAGACACTCGACTCGGAATTGACTTAATCCCAGGTTCGAAATACTGTGTCATGAAGCAATGGCCATTGCCTCGTGAGCAAGTAATAGCGATCGACAAATTCTTTGCCGAACGTTTAGCAGTGAGCCATGTGAAGGAATCAACTTTCCCACATAGCTCTCCGACCTTTTGTGTGCGTAATTCAACAGGAGGATGGGGGATAGCGCATGCATTCAATAAACTGAACGCTGCAACGGTACCTGCACAAACGCCGATACCACGAAAAGACGTAATCATTTGGTATGTCAAAGAGTACTATCTTTTCGTCAATGGAACTCTATCAGATCCTTCTGCGTGAACAAGATATTTCGTTCACAGCAGTAAACCCCCAAGCGGTATGATATGGGAGTGGATAGTCATGCCACAGGGACCTAGGAATGCCCCTGCGACATTTAACAGACGTGTCAACAATCTGATGAGATCGGTGCGGGATTTTGCAACGAGCTATTCTGTTGACGTCTTAGTTCATAGCAGAACCAAGAACGGAAAGTCGGTGTTGAAGTACATCGTAACCACGTAGGAAGGTTCTTATACTTATGCGTAAGCATAAGCGATGTACGCCTGTATTCAAAAACGATCAACGCGGTCACCTATTGGCCTGTGCCAGTCAACATATTTATAAAGCGACTTAGAAAGTTCCTCGGTTAAGCAGCGTACCTGCACAGTACTCACGCATTAATGTCGAAATGGCAGTAGATCTTTCATTTTGTTGAAGAAATGCGAAGTGATCATGGAACGCTGATTGTCAGCGTTCCTTCGAGATGAAAAGCTTGATGCAATCACCAATCCAAGTCCTGTGTTATATTGCCTTAGCGCACATCCGATTAAAAAAATTGCTGGCGGCACGGACCACATCAATAAATCGGTCTTGGTTTCTGACCAAGACCGATTTATTCATGTGGTCTGTGCCGCCAGCGATTTTTCAATCGATTTGCGTTAAGGCAATATAACACAAATTTCGTAAAGCGCTTCGTCTGCTATCAATCGCGTCAGCTTCAACCAGCTGAACACAACTACCCAGTGCATGACAAGGAACTCCTTGCCATGAAATACGCACTGCTAAGTTAAGGGTCTATCTCTTGGGAGATAGACCGTTCATTGTATATACGGACAATGTATCTTTACGCACGGCCGTGAGCAGTCCCCACCTCTCGAAAAGAATGGCAAGATGGGTGTCTTTTTTCGCAGAGTACAACTTCTCCGTGAAGTATATACCAGGACGACTAAATGTCGTTGCCCTTTCGCGTCGGCCCGATTTTGAGCCGGCTGCGCAAATCACCAGTGAGCAAAAGGAAACTTATGCGACAATAAGTATTTCGTCGTCAACATTACGCAACGACGTTAGAGGAGCGTATCAAGAAGATAGGGCTCTTAGAGAGCTGATGGATTACCTTAGAAATCCATCCCAACATTCCTTAAAAGAATTGTAGAAATTGTACTGATCCTCAACAGATCGATACACAACGCGTACTACACAACCATTGCTGGTGACACACCTCGCGTCGTCATCCCCACCCATAATATTTAGCTTTTACGCATCATTCAAGAGAGCTACGTTGAACCAATAAGCGGTCATCGTGACGTAAGAAGACTTATCTCACGATAAGTCGCGAATTCTACTGGCTATGCCACTATGAGTTCGTCCGCAATTACATACGTGCTTGCGCAGTTTGTCAACGAATGAAGCCTAGTGCTTCATCGGATGCTCGTTACAGCCTCTGCCTTTTCCGGCAGATTTTAAATGTCCGAATATATGGACTTCGTCTTCGAGAAATCCGAAGACGATTTCAAGACTAATAATTCTTTGGTCTTGTTGGTCATTTCAGCAAAATATCATATCTTGTTGTTCTTTTCAGCAGATTACTATATCATGCCGCAGAATCGTAGTCTATCACAGCCAAAGGCTGTGTTTGGGTACTATATTTCGACTACATGGGATATTCCGCGAATGGTCTCATATCGAGACCCTAGATTCACGGCGGATCATTCCATATCCTTTGATTTTGGATGAAGATGACCCTGAGTCGGCTCGCATTTTTGAGATCGAGCCAAACAGCTTGCTAAAAACTAAATGCACTGCGCTTCGGTCAATCAACGAGTTCCATGAGTATGCAGCGCCAACACAAGAGCAACTTTGCAGCATGTTCCCTTGAACGACGACGTCATCATTCAAAGATGAAAGGCGGACAAAAACTAAGAGGCAGTTTCAGGCCTTTTGTAAATGAGGTTGGAATACGGAACATGAACCGTTGTTGTGGGACATTTACTTTTGGGTTAATTACCCTTTTGTTCTATCTAAAAAAATGATCGCTAAATTACATTTATTATAATTAACATATGTGCCACCAGATATAAATAAGGTGGCCGGATTTTATTTAAAATTAGTTAGCGTAAAGATTTAGATTTAAGAAATTATATAAAGTTCAATTCCCTTTTTGATCTTACAGCGTTTAGTTCTTCCTAAGGCTTGCGCATTGATCTATGGAAGAAGGAAGCCTTTTTAAGGTATATACTTTCGGTCACTAGTTGCCACTTGGTTTTACGAACCCCAGAATCTCTTGAACTAGGACTCACTAAGCTTTAATAGCTTGTACGACTCACAGAGTTATAGAACCTCGGTTGAACCTCTGGGGGATAAGAGTAAACAGGACCTGGCCCCAATTAGCTCTGTGCGTAATGGCACGAGGCGTGAGTAGAAGCCTGGCTTGTTAGTCGCTCAGGCGACTGAAAAGGGCTTTGATAAGCCATGGTCAACTAAGGGGCGTCTTGCAATTATGCTCGTTGGTTGATCCCTTGAAAAGAATTAGCGGTATGCAGAGTCGCTTAAAGCACATGAAGGTGTTGTATTCACCAATCGCTTAGAGACTGGGACTCGTCTCACTGTTACTAAAAGTTTTCTGGACTTTGACAGTGTGGAACGCTGTCTCGTCCTTTTTTTGAATTCGATACATAATCTCATCCTTGGTATGGCCTGGCTTGAACGCACTATGATGATTTCATCGTACTGGATTTGGATGACAAATTCGATGTCATCCTAGGTCTACCTTGGCTCAGAAAATATAAGTTAATAATCAGCTGGCAGCATCGATCTGTAAATATGCCTGCCTCTTGTTTACCAGATGGCCATGCGATGAACGTCATGAAGCGTCCACAAGCGTGTAGATGCATGAGTAATAGATCGATTGGAGTTTTAAGATCCGAGGCGCAATGAGCCATGAATCGATTGGAAGTCTGAGACCTTAGGCGCAATGCGCAATGTTCCTAGCAAAGCTTAAAATAGTCATGAACCCACCTTTGCTAGGCAACAAAAGGCTATTGGCGCGAATCATAGATCGAACCTGTCAGCGTGCTAGGCATTGGAATGTCTGAGATGATGAATTCGAATGTTCAAAACACTAATTTTGTGCCCGGCTCAGTAAAAGGGGGTGAAACGGCATACTCCGTCGAGTGACAATCGTTGAGATAACGAATCACTGAATGTGTGGGCCTAGGGTTGAGTCATCAAGGGTGCATCATCCATGACACACGTGGAGTGACTAGTCTAAGTCCACCAAGTGTAGTCGGCCGAGATGGCATGTAGCTGTGACACTATTGGCAAGTTGCCAGGGCGTTTCGGATCAACCCTTCTAATGCACGCGTTGTGACGCGTTAGCGATCACTGGACAAGGAATCTGAGTGACATAAATCCTCGACGAAAGTCGGAATGGACACCAGCTCTGCTACAGAGCAAATAAAGGTTGTCAAACCTGGGAAACTTGGAATGTGGATGTTTTGGCCCCTAAGAGACATATTATTTCGACGCCGAGGCAGCTGAGACGCGAAGCATCTGTAATGTCACAAAGTGATACTAGCAAGCAGTCGCACAGGCTTGTTAATGGTGTAATAGGTAACATCGAGGAAACATTCAGGCTTCAGACAACCCTTACGTAACATGCTCTTTATAGAGCTAGACGAAATGTCTATCGATGGGTCATCTCAGTCGAGAAAAGACCTACGGCTCCGTGAGCCGATTTATTGGTGGTCTCTCGGTCGATAAAAGACACACGGCCTTTAAGCCAGATTTATTGATGGACCAATTCCTACAAATAGGTAAGCGACACATGCCAACGGGTTAAACCCTCGGATCATGCAGACCGGTCTGTCCGTACTTACAGGTTGTTGGGCGTCCATTAGCATGGATTTTGTGTTTGGCCTATCCAAAGATTTGGATGGCAACACAGTCATTGTGGTCTTCGTTGACCGATTGAGCAAAATGGCTGTGTTAGCGGCAGTGCCAGATACCACTGATGGTGAAGGTACAACGAATCTGTTCATTGATCGCGTGTTTCAACAACACGATTTGCCTGTGGCAATCGGCTCCGATCGTGACCCCTCCCGTCTCACTGGTAAAATTTGGAAATCGAGAGTGCTTGGCACGAGATTCGACATGCCCCAGCGAACCATTTGCAAACCGATGGTCTAACAAATCGTGTCAATCGCATCATCGAAGACATTCTGCGCAGTTTGTGTGCTGAAGAACAATGCTTTTGGTGGTGACGTTTGCGTTAAATAACGCTGTACATGCCTCTACAGGATATAGTCCGCTCTACTCACACATCCACGCGTTTCGGCTAATATGCCACCACGTGGTTGAGGACTTGGTGGAAATGAATTAGCCGATAGGCTTGCAATTACCACCTTGTTACCGTTTGAAAATAACCGAGCGAGTTTCTTGCATCGCGATTTAGTGTCTTACGACGTGTGCATGACACAATAAATGATAGCCAAAACAAACATAAAGAACAAGCGGATGCCAAACGCAAAATTTATATTGGATCTGATGCGGTCGGAGTCCGAGTTTAATTAAATGCTAAAAAACCTACCTACAAACATAGTTTTTGTGATCTTTAAGACCAAATTGCGCCGCATTTTATTGGACCATTTATGGTTGAGGCCAAAAGAACTAGTTTACACGCGAAACCTTCCTCGCAAGCTACTAACTCATCCAGCATCTACTTCGGCTTGCTAAAGCGATACTGGGACCCTTCCCACGTGGATTCAAAGTCGCTCGCGCTGAGACAGGCGGGCGCGCCGCAGATTGCTGCATCCTCACCAGGAAATCCAGCTGACCCTTAAAACGAGGTTTTGATGTTCTAACGCTTAACGACGTTCTGGGCTGCGTCAAAAGAGCCCTCAAGTCAAGCAAAGCTCTCACAAAGAAGTTGCACCACGTGCTTTAAAGCAGCAAATGCTTCCACCGAGATTTCAGCTTCCTCCTGCGTTGCTCGATGAGCGAGGATAACCTTTAGTTTTACGAGAAGAAACTCCTCAAGCGACGTCGTCGAAAGAGTCAATACCAGTATCTGGTGAAGTGGCTTGGGTATGTACGCCGTTGATGGTTTTGAGCGCCGCGTTTAGGGCCAACTTGCGTCAAACGACGCTTCCCACCAATACAAGTGAAAAAAAAGGATCTTTAGCTCAGTGCGGCTAGGATCCATGGTTGCGCGGACAATTAAAGCACTGGAGTGCGGGCTAGACCTATCCTCGATTTGATGCGAATAGGCAGGACGTAACTGGCCTTTGACCTTAAGCTTTACGAGATCGAAGCGAAGCTTACTATCCAAACGAACATCAGCCACATCTGCAGACTCTCTTCTAGACCAGATGTTGGGGAGGCGACGGTCATGCACCCACTTCTCAAGCGAAGCATCATTTTCGCTATTTTAATTTGTTTGAAACAAAACGATCGGAAATTTGCTCATTGTTGTTACCGAGGCCCCACGGACCTGATCATAAAGACGCGTCCAATACTGACGTCGCGATATACTATTGGCGTGGATATCGCTCATGAAGAGCGTCGCGAGCAGCGAGCTCATTCGGCGTCTTCGCCTTGAGTCCAGAGGTCCAGATGGTTAAGCTGCGATTCGTTACCTCTTGGAGGCGCTCTTCTACAAAATCGGTATTTACTGTGAGCTTTTGCTTTTGCAAGAGCTGCAGCTTAACGACAAGCTTGCTCCTCTCCGATGATTGCCTGCTCTTGCTCTTCATCGAGCTAGTTTGTAATTGTGTCGGGCTCAGGGCCCGGCGTCCTGTGCAATGCAGCTAAAGCATCCGCGGCACCACGTTCTGGGATTAAATTTTGGGCCCGGCGAGATTCGTCCAATCGACGAGACGCGTAGTAGCGACGCTCCTTTCTCTCATGCTCCGATGAAGTATAAATTTCATAGTCCACCATCATCTTATCGTTGAGGAATGACCTTAGAGGCGGTGACTCGCGCTTAGTTGTCATCAGACAAAGGAATGTAAAGCACAACCGGACGGTTAGTCCAACCTTGAAGAGGAATTGAAGCGAATGTTGTCACTCGATGTCAGCTGATGGGGGGGGCAATGGGGCACACTTCTGTTGGCAAACCGTTGCTGTGGTACATTTACTTTATTGGTGAAATCTTTTCATACTATTTAAAACAGCTAATTACAAAGTTCCCATTTATTATAAGTAACATATGTGGCAGCCACCAGGTATAAATCTGGTGGCCGAAATATATTAGAATTAGTTAGGGTAAGGATTTAGATTTAATAAATTAATAAATCCCAATTCCCCTTTTGATATAAAAGCGTCTAGTGCCTTCCTTAGGGTTGCGCATTGATCTATGAAAGAAAGAAACCTTCCAAAGGTATATTCTTTCGGGCACTAGTTGCCACTTGATTTTACGAACCCCTGAATATTTTGAACTAGGATCCATTAAGCTCTACGAGCTTGTTCAACTCACTGAGCTATTAAACGTATCATATTCATATAACTAAGTGACTCTCTGAGTTTACAACTCTTCCTCTGACTTAATGAGCGAGTTAGTTCCGCTACATTACTTTTAAAGCCAGAATGCAATGTCATGGAGATGAATTTAGCTCATTAGCTCTGAACGACCTTTCCAATATTAGCGTCGCTTGTATCGAAAAAAATCGTTCTCAAGCTGTGGTAGGTCCTCACATAAGAGTTCGGGTTCGTGCCTCCATCGAAGACCATGACCTTAAATACCTCGTACCCATGGGAGAAAAATGGGTGCTAGCTTATGCCGCTGCCTCCAAATCTCAGCGCTAGAGAATTCATTCACGAGATCAGAAAATTTTCTCAATAATACGAGATAGCACGAAACTCGAAAGAGTTTCTGGAGTGGGAATTCCTGCGCGATTTTAACAGGATATATTTTTTTTGTTCCCTAAAAAACGAATTGCCAGTAGTCGTTCAAACAAATTGCCTATTACTCAAGCGAAGGCACGCCTAACCCTACGGATATGGCAAACCGATTGGTCGGCCGACCATAGCTCGCGGTAATAAAGGCTCTAACCATAACGAGGTGCTCCGTTACTTAAATATTATTTCCTGTAAGAGAAATAATAAAATATTATCTCCTTTAGAAAAATGCAACGCAGAATAAACTTAGGAAATCGGTAAGCTTTTTATAAATCCCGTCAGTCTGATATGATTGGCTAATTTCTATGCATGCATAGTGCTTAGTTAGGTCGGGGACGATATGATAGCACTGTCCGCCCACTCCCTTTCGACGTCATCTGTTTTGTGCTCAATTTTTAATCATTCAGTCCAGTTGTGACCTTTCTAATTCGACTATTTCATGGTTCACGGTTCGATAATAACACAAAATTGTACTATTCTGTCAACAAAGCCCTATCTTTCACTATACGACCACTCATGACACAAGAATTTTCTATTCATAAGCTGGGTCCTCCTGGCCCTACCGGGGCCCTTTTTTTGCTATACTTCCACATCTTCCTGAGTTGTGTTCTCTTGCTCTTTATAAATATGAGCGCATCCACTAGATGTGACTAGTAGGAGCCAAACTTATGTTAACACTATGCATCCATAAAACTAGCCAGCCATATTAGTTGAGGGTATTTACCAAAAAATGAGGGGAGAATAACGGTTCTAATGAAATTATTTTCATTTGCATATTTTACTTTACGTATCCAATATTACCGTATTTTGTGGTCGAGCAGGGTCCCTCGCAAGAGAAAAGTGGTTGATCGAGGGCTTCTACACGAACACAATGTGGTCTAATAGGGGCTCGACACGAACGAAATGTGGTCGAGTAGAAGGTCCCACATCATGCGACGACGGTCAAGCCTGTGATGCTTCCGTCACCTTTGTCTAGTGCAAATGGACATGACTTTTCAACTTCGAGGGGGAATTACCCCTTAACTTGATTACAGCCCGACCGACGTGGCGTCAGTTCCCGTGCTGAGATACGTGGAAGGCAGTTTACGACGCTTTCGAGTCGTTGAAGTCGCACATCCACCTTGCACTGCTTTCTTCATTACAAGGCTTCCAGCTCACGACCGGTTTGACGATCACGTATTATCTCATCCTTCATTCCTTCGATAAAAGTAACTTTTTTTTCTTCAGCGTGAGCCAAGAAATCCGTGCGATACCAATTGTACTGTTCGATAATCAACGCCTGAGACTCGGGCTGTCCGTACTTCGCGATGTTTTCCACAATCAATTCTTCGCACGATTTTGGTGCCTCCTGCAGTGCCACCAGAAAAAAAGTGGCCATTCCATGTCCGGCCTTCATCTTTCCTTTCGGCGAACCGTTCGATAGTATGTTGCTTTGAAAAAACAATACGATAAGCATCCACCATCTTGTCCACAACAATACCAAAAGTCGGTGACATTTTTCACAAACTATGCACACGCTGATTAAAATATCTCTCCGCTCTCCCGCGAAGAAATTCTCCGAATCGAGACACCTTGTATTCTTCCAGTTAGGAAAAACCACACGCTCTCTCAGCCAAGTCAATCTTGACTAGCAACAGCTGACCCCATTGCATAAATCCAGCTTCGAGTCCCTTGTAGACTTAGGATTTAATAAAGGCTAAATACTTACCTTGCCTTTACTTGAATTCGGGACCCTGACAAAAATTGGATCCAATTCGTCCATCTCATATGTTTCCAAAAGACTTTTATCAGCACAGAAACTCAGCTGTTCTTGTAGGCGTAAATTTATTTCGTTTTGACGCCGTAACTCTTCTCGAAGCTCCTCTGCCGCTTGGTGCAACTCATCAAATCCTTTGTGAAACTCAACAACGCCTGGAACTGGTGCTGCATACGCTGGCGTTCATACGCGATGTGCTGCTAGTAATTTACTTCATCCTGCTCTCGCCACGCGCGCACCCCTGGACCATGTTCTCCACTTCGCTTCTAGAAAAAACTTGATGTTTTTCCACCAATTCCAAGGTCAACTTTCACATTCGTTCGTGGGGCCTGCCCCATCGTTCCAAATCCTCACGATACAACCGATACAGTTTAAATCTTGCACCGGTCGGAGTTCATTTTTCAAACTTAACGGGAATCGAATTAAGTCTTTTAAGCCAGGCTTCGCGTCCAAATTACAAGATGGAAAAATTTGGCTCTCAGTATGGTACTGTCCTGACCCCTGACGCTCTTTATCCATCGAGTCCAAAAGCGAAGAAATGCTAGCCAGCTCTGCGGCAATGTCGCTGCCTGGTAAGAATTCCCCACTTGACACACCCCTTTTGCGAGCGCCCAAGTACTTTTTCTCAGTGGCGCCCCTTTGGCGAGCAGTCATCTGCGCTTCTTCCCCATACGCATTCCTTGCTATTCGGGTGTTGCGCCCTTAAACACTTCCTCACCCGCCATTGGGCTCACAAGTTTTTATTACAAAGCTGGAAAGGTCTCCAAAGAAGTGAATTAATAGAGTAAGCTTATTACCAACATATCAGTGTCATACCTACTACCACCCTGATTTGCAGTAGCTGTAACGGGGTGTATCGTTACATGAAATCAACACTTAAAGGTTGTTAATTAATATATTATTTAAAAGGTAGATAATATTTGGAGGATATTACTTTATATAGTAATGTTCAGAATTCTTATCCATAAATAGGTATAGACCATTATATCTATTTATTCCGCAGACTAATCAGCTGTAGAGATAAACAAAAGAGAGATACAGATAAGAGAAGAGAAAAAATGAATTGCATGTTTAGTATTAGATTATAATTAAGTTAGCATTTACAAGATAGATATAAGAGATACTTAATTTTATTAATACAGATTTCCTTTAACCCTCTTCAAGCTAGTTGCCTTAAAGAGAAGTCTTTCTCTGCATGTACCAGTGTACGTGAAATAACGTAGGGCACTCGCAAATGAAGCAGTGCGAGTGGACTTGTTCTGAAGCAGTACAAGTCGTAGTGCCCCGTTACACGTCGGGCACGAAATTGATCTCGAACCTGGCACCAAGTATTTTGTGACCAGACAATGGCCGTTGCCGAAAGAACAAGTCGAATATATGGATGAGTTCTTCGACAGAGCAAATCGCCTCACTGCAGCCCGACCTTTTGTGTGCGTAAAGCCACAGGTGGATCGCGCATTCATGCTTACAATAAGCTGAACACAGCGACCACACCGACGCAATCGCCAATCCCAAGGAAAGATGTTATGATGAATTCCATGGGATGTCAGCCATTTTTTCCGCGTTGAATTTTAAAGATGGCTACTATTAGGTACTCACGAGAGAGTCTGACGTAGCCAAAACTGCAGTAAGCACCCCAAGCGATATGCTTTAGAAGTGGCTTGTGATGCCCAAGGTTTGAAAAACAAACCGGCGACATTAAACCGAGTGGTGGCTCACGTGATGCGTCAGCACCGTGCCTACGCGCCCCCAATATTTTGACGATGAATTCGGGCATAGAAGAGCCGGGGACGGTTTGACCGAAATAGAGTCATTTAGACGCTGTTGCCCCAGACTTCGGGTGACGCTGAATTGTACGCCAACTCGCAAAAGTGCGTCATTGGGGTCCCCGAGATACCTGTGCTGGGCTGCATCGTAGGTACACATGGTGTACGAGCAGACCCAGACTGAATACAATCAGCAAAGGAATGACCAATCCCACGACACGTGAAGGATTTGCGCCAATTCCGAGAGCTCACTAATTATTTGCATAAATATAGCAAGAATTATGCTGAGCGATTAAGCCTTGTCTGATCTCCTTGAAAAGGACGCATAATGCGTTTCCTCAAAAGAACGAGAAATGCTTTCACACCAGTGAAGCAATCTCTTTATAGAGGCACCGGTCTTGGCATCACCAGACGCGGATAAGCCTTTTAGCGTCGTCTGCGATGCAATAAATATTGCAATCGGCAGCGTGCTCATGCAAAAGGATGACGACGGCGGTAACCCTGTCATTTCTTATCAGTCTCGGCTTTTAAAAGCCGCAGAACTGAACTGCCTTGTGCATGACAAAGAGCTACATTCAATAAAGTATGCGTTTTTTAAGCTTCGAGTGCACCTATTGGGCACCGAACCATTTGTGGTTCACGCATCACTGCGGACCCGCAATAAACTCACCCCACCTCTCGCCTAGAATGGCAAGATGGCTTACATTCTTCTCTGAATTTAATTTTAAAGTTAAATACAAGCCGGATAAGTCCAATGTCTTGGCTGACGCTTTATTGCGCAGACCAGACTTCGAGGTAAGACACCAGGAAAGTGTGTCTAGTGCTAAAGCACAAATTCAGCCGTCAACGTTGGCAGCCATGAAGGCATTCAGTGTAACGGGTTCGTTAGCCTCTGATATTCAAGAAAGCTACAGTCAGGATGAACATTGTCGCCTTCTATTGGATCACTTCGGTGGACGAAAGGTAAATCTTCTGTCGCACCTGAAAGCTAAGATTAATCGATTTAGCTACTGCGATGACCTTATATGGCATCAGTTGTCACCTTTTGATCCCTTGAGAATCTACGAGCTTCATGACAGATTTCAAGCTGATGATCCTTCACGAGCTTCATGATGCGCCATCGAGTGGGCATCTGAGCCGTAAAAGTACATTTTCTAAAAGTGTCGAAATGATTTTGGTTGCCTAACCTATATCGTTGAGTGGCCACCTATATTCGCTCTTGCGAACCGTGTCAGTGCGTTAAGCCTGCACCGTCCAGCAGTGAACATTGAAGCCACTACCAATTCCAACAGATTGTTGTAAGACTGTAAGTCTGGACTTTATATTTGGCATGCCGCCTGACCACAAGGGTCAGACGGGGCTAGTCGTCTTTGAAGGCAGACTGAGCAAAATGGACCATTTAGCACCATGTAAAACATCGATCATAGGCAAGGAGGCAGCTCTCTTGTTCCTGGATCATGTATACCGACTACACGGGAAGCTCGAGTCCATAGTATCTGACCGGGATCCACGTTTTACGTCTGGTTTTTGGTGACATGTCTTCGAGCTGCTAGGTAGCAAGCTCCACATGTCGACCGCAGATCATCCCCAGACCGATGACCAAACCGAACGTGCCAATTGGGTCGTGGCGGATCCATTACGCACGTTAGTGACTCCCCTTTGTGGAGCTCGCTATTAATAACAGTGTCCACGCCAGTACGGGTGAGACACCGTTTTATATAAACGAGCTGCGCCATCCTCGGACGCCAACCTCGTTTGTGCGCAGCCCAAGTCTTAGTGGGAGAGGGCCCCTCACTATGCTCGACGAGAAAAAGAGACATAGTCTCGGCAATTTGACGATGCCCCGCGAGGGTATCATCTCACCGACAGAAACTTGCCCTGGTGACCCCCCCTTTAGCAGTGGTTAATAAAACAACGTCCTATGTACGACCTCTCGGCGGTGTCATAGGCGAGTTTGATTCGAAAAGCGTACGCGAGGCTCAGCGCTTTATGGATGAGCGATCAGCCATCACACGAAAAGTCCGTGATGCGATGGCAAGCGCACAGGACAAACAAAAGAATATGCGACCGAAATGATCGCAAATGACGAACGCTTGAGAGTTGTGTAGAAAAATACTATTAAGTACTGCTACCCTACCTAAATATGCAGTTTCTGTACTACCTGGAGGTACTACGAAGTTGGTGCCGCGTTTCATTGGGCCCTTTACGGTAGTAGAAGAGGTTGGAGACCTAAACTATAGGCTCACCCTTCCCCCGTATATAAAGATGCACCCCATCTTTTACGTAGGTCGTCCCAAACGGTATGTAGACCCAAATGATGCCACATATCCCCATCAGTCTAAGGAGACTGATGGTGAAGCCGACAATTAGTCGAGTGTCAAACAGATGGAAGAGATGAGAAAAGCGAAAGACTTTCCTCCGACCTTCTCTTTCCACATGGACGAGGGCTCGGAGAGCGAGGGATACCACGCGCGTAATGCGGGTTCCTCAGCATCAACTTCGTTAAGATGTCAAGCCGAAGTTTCAGGCGTTCGTACCCTGACGATCCTTCGCGCGGTCATCATGAAATTCAAGATCAGTCGCAGGACTTTAACCCCGAGATCCCCAATGCGTCGTTCTGCAGCACTTAACGCCTGCGACTGAATGGACGCGAGTAAGGCAGCCGCGAATAGGTAGGCGAATTTGCTACTCCTATCGGGCGCCGCCTGCACTGATGAATGCCTGTGGGAATCAAACCTTCCTTGTTGGAAGGTTGCTTGCCTACCGCTCCGTGAGGCAGAAGTATCAGATCCTCGTCGAGTGGTGAGGATACCCGAAGAGGTTCGACTCTTAAAAAACGGTCGACGCCCTGCGTATCGACGTGCCCGGCTTGGTGACTGCCTACGAAAAGAAGCATCGCTCCACTAGTCTTAAATGGACTAGCAAGACCAGCGTGGTGAGAAGAATCATGGGGTACAGTACCGCCCATGATTTGTCTCACACGCAAGCGGGCGAAATTAATTCGCTGCGACCGCTGTTTCATCGCATCGTAATGCAGTTGAAAGCGGCGCGTGAATTCCGCCTCATATTGGTCGAGCGTTTCATTTGAACGCAACACGACCGGGGTCAGGGAAAATCGCCCAAGCGATTTTTCCTGATCCTTCCATGAATTATAGACGCCATATTGAAATAAGTTTTTTTTTCAATAGCGCGCTCTAGGAGCGACACTCTCTTCCAGTTGATACGAGGCCATTGAGATGGAGGGGGTACAAGTGGTATGCCACCCGTCACTTAGCCATGTCAATACGACTTACTTGTGACGTTGACTGGACACGTTCACGTTCCGTCGGCGGATCTTTACGCTTAGGCTCTTCTGCATCAGACCCATTATGATTGATGGTCTGAACGACAGACGTTTTGGTTTACCCAACGAAGAAGTACCTGCACCTCAATGGGCAGTTCTCTCATTGATGGTTGCTGCGCTAGCTAGCGCACACGACGAGACAGCATTTCAAAACCTTTTTTGTCTCTCAACAAATCGAAATAAGAGAAGTTTGGATGGGCGCTAAAGCGCAATCACGCTATTCTCATATTTACTATGAGGTGACGGTGTCGACTCATTGATATCGACAACGAGCGATGGGTCTACATCCTCACTGTGCAAGTGGGATGGATCATTCAGCCCAGTTAGCAGCGCGACAGAAGCATCGCCAGCTGTCGTCGTTGTAACTGTGGCACTGAGCGACCGGCGGCGTATTAACGCGGCGCGTACGCTTAGTGCGTGGTTGTGAGGGCGTCTTTGCAGACGACCTAACATCTTTGCCCCTCTTAGGTGGCATAGTTGGCGCCGTGTGAGTGCACACAGGTCGCTTTAGTGACTGAGAGGATCAGACCGGCGGGTAAAGCAGCTCGCTGTCCCTCGTTCCTCTTTGACGAATAAGCAAAATGTAAATTCGTTCTTAAAAAGGGAGATGGTCAATTACTTAAGTAAAAGTAGTTAGACCCACCACTTGGGTGTGGCTCACATTGTGACCCACCTTTGTGTATGGGATATACCTAACGGCATTCACACTAACGGGGATGTCGGCTAGCGTCATCCAAGATACGAGGTATTAAGAATAATACGCTCGCAATACATATCCGAGCATATCTACAGAGATGGCATTTATATTTGGCTAAAATACGATTAAATATAAATTAGTCTGGAAACTACTTCCTAGTTGACAAGTGCGCACGTGGAGCCGGATTACCGCTTTCGTGACGTCACTGAAACTAAGGTATTTCGTTTAGTGAGGTCGCTTAGGCGCCCACCAACTACCTCACTGTACGTGAGAGGAGATTGTTAACCGCTTCCTCACTGTGCTCAAAGAGGTGTGTGCTAGAAGTGCGTGGCAGCTTTAACTAGCACCCGGGTACAAAATTTTTAAAATTATCGTGTCGGGTCTTGTTCAAAAATTCGAAGAATTCATTCATTGCACGAGGACTACACCACAATCTACCCCCATGGCGCTATCAAAGCCAATTGCAGTGAAAACGACTCAAAATTCAGTCACAATTTCTTTAGGAAAAAAACTAATAGCTACCACAAGATCCGCTACCATTGTATTTCAAGAAACCGTTCCCGTCGTTTAGGCTACTTGAAGATTTTTGTGACATTGTGGAGATCTCTAGCGAGCGTTCTAAAACTCGAATTGGAAGTCTTCGTCCTGGGATGAGTTATTAATTTATCGTCTCGGCCGTTTCTCGGATGAACGCAGGTCCGTTTAGTGTCGCAAGCGACCGATTGCTAGGTACCGTCATAAATTAGGTGGAACTACAACAGCGAGTTGAATGAAGTTTCATCGTGAGATGCTTCCTGCTCGACGATTAAGTTTTCTCGTATCATGGTCACTTGTATTTTATCAAGATGAAGAACAAGCGTTGAAATATCGCAGTCGCAAGCAAAGCCAAAAATTCGAAAGAGTCCAATCGGTTTCTATCAGATTTGGCATTTGTGGATCCTCGCCAAGCTCTCAGCGATTGATAGTTGCCCAGTCTTTAGATATAACCCCGTCACGTCGTAATGCTGTAGATAATTCAACTTCTGATGACAATAAAAGCATATCAAAAAGTGAAACGGTCGACGTAAATACACGCAGTGACCCTGATGATAAAGATTTTAAAAGCTAAGAAAAGCTTTGCGTGGCGAATATCATTGTACCGATTTCTCTATCGCTATGAAAACGCTGGATTAATGGCGGGATTTGAAAAAGATGACATCAATGAACCCTTTTGTAATGAAATGATGCTCATTGCTGCTTCCTTCAAAGGATGTCCAGCTGACCCTATAATTGAGGCTGTTTACTATGCAACATCAGAAGACGAATTTGGACAACGTCAAAGGCTCTCCAAGTGTGCGCGAGATTCTCATTCAGACGTAACCCATCGTGCCTTAAAGCAACAAGAGCTGTCGCTGATGTTTAGGCCTCTCATGCGTTGCTCAATGCAGCGAAAGAATCGTCAAATTCACGTGGCGAAACGTTGAACGGACGTCGTCGCACTAGCCAATACCAGTATGTGGTGAAGTGTCATGACTCCACGCCCGAGGGCGAGGTACCCTTCGTCAAGATCGCCCTAGCGTTGTTGTCGTTCTCAAGCCCCGCATTCAGGGATAAATTGCACCGAAACACGCTGTCATCAATAGGTGGAGTAACGAACGGATCCTTGGCCATAGTGTGGCTTGGGTCCGCGGCTACACTTGCAACCGAAGCACTAGTATGCTGGCTAGTAGGAGCCTCATAAGATGACCGATATAGGGATTTAATTGGCCTTTCAGCTTTAGCTTTGGGAAGCCATAGCATAGCTTCTGTTTCAGTTAAACGTCCGCCACGTAGGCACTGGCTCGAAGATCCACGAAGTACTCAAGCTTCGTTTCGATGAATCCATCGAATTAATTTGTTAACCCTTAAAAACAAAAATAATCGGTATGGTTTACATCGAGGCTCTAAGGTACCGTGTGCTTGATCATGTAGACGTATCATGTATTGACTTCAAGTCATGATCTGTGGGAAAGATAACATTTTTAAACGGTTTTCTATAGCGTTGCCTTTTTCCGGCCTTGGCGGTACACATGAAAGCGGGCGAAAGATGTCACTGAGGCCTGGCTTGACAAACTGAATCCTTTTTGTGAACGGTTCGAAAAACGGACCGTAGTCGGTGCACGCTACAAGCTTTTCCGTTTATTAAGAGAGGCAGGGTTACCTTGCCTCTCGTAGGGGGACTCAAGCCCATGCTTTTTAATGGTTCAAGTCATGCCCCTAAGAAGACATGCCTCACGGACCCTTATTGGAGGACGCTCATCTCTTGTGCGATGCGCAAAGGAATTAAGAACCTTATATTTGTTCACGAGCGCAAGAAGTGCTTGTTCTCTGTAGGACCCTCTGTCGAGAAAGATGAATCTCGTCGTACTGTCGTCAAGACCCGGTACGTCCATCATCAGTTGGGAACGAGGTTCCCAACTATCATGCGAGGGTGGATACCGTTCGAACCCTTTTCACCACTCAAATCTGTCAACAAATGTAGAGAGGAAGACAAAATCGAGTCCGCCTCATTCACCGAACCTGAGTCAACATCGTGACTTGGATAATGTCCTCCATGATTTATGGAGGACATTGATCACGAGCGATCCCGTCGTCGCGACCTAGTAACGACGGTCGACCATGTTTCCCGCGAACAATTAAAAAAAGTTCGCAAGTGCGGTTGATCAACTTGCGCATGAAGGACAGATCAGTCTTCAAAACGAGCTGGAGACAGCTCGTTAAAGATCTCTTCCTTGGAAAATAGAGCGGATCGTCTGGCTCATGAGAACCAGACTTTGACCTTAGACAATCAGGCTTTGGCTCGGGATTATCAGGCTTTAGCAAATGCCGTAAACCGTGCCGGTTTAATTCAGCCCCGGAAAAAGCCTCATTCTGATGGTACAGGCGGAGACGCGCGACATGAAACGTAGGATGCGTACGCATTATACGAGGCAGATCGATCGTGTACGCATTCCTTGGCAATGAAATACACGAAATGGGTCGATATACCTGTGCAATAATTCATTACTGCCCTTATTTGTCACTACATGTTATGTAGGTTTGCCGAAGATAGTAGAACCCGATCATTAACATTATATATAAAAAATGTTTGTTTTTCCATTTTTGTCAGAGTACCCTTTCTGTCGGTCCACTGCAGAAACCGACCACTGCTTCTCTAGTCAGCACGAATTCTCCTGCTGACTCAGTTTTGTTTTTGCTGTCAGTGCCATCGGTGCGCACTGCGGAGATGCCGTTCTCCTCATTGGTGAGAGCATTATTGTTCTCACTAATATTATTATTGTCAATGCTGAGTCTTTCAGCATCATTATCAAAGTCGTAATAGCATTATCGCTATTGCTGTGTTTGTCCAGATTGAATCACCATTGGTATCCTTCGTTTTGACCATAGAGTCAATGCGTGATGAGCAAGAGCAAAAATTCTCATTGCTCGAGCGATCCTCCCCCGTTGAATAAGAGTCACCATGCGTCTATACGCACGGCCGAAAACAGTCCACTTCTCTCGCAAAAAATGGCGAGATGGTTGTCTTTCTTCGCGCAGTATAACTTTTCCGTGGAATATAAGCCAGGACGACTAAATGTCGTCGCTGATGCCCTTTCGCGCCGGCCTTATTTGAGCCTGCTGCGCAAAACAACAATAAGCATAAGGCCTCTGTTTGCAACAAATAACAGTGAGCATAAGGCCACTGTTGTAACAATAAGTGTTCCGTCGTCAACATTACTCGACGACGTTATAAGGGCTTATCAAGAAGATAAGGCTCTTTAGAGTTGATGAAATACCTTAAAAATCCATTCCGACAATCTTTAAAAGGATTGTCGAAATTGTATAGATCCTCAACAGATCGATATACAACACGCAGTAGGTTACTGTACTACACCGCCATGCTGGCGACACACCTACTCATAAAGAAGGTGAGTATACGTGGTTCACGAAAAACGGTGTATGCTATATAGAAGCATACACTGAGATGTTGATGGCAAATTACACCATCGGTAAGAAACACACTTCAACTCTTAAAAGAGTGGACGTATCCGCGAAGTATCTCTTCGAGGATACAATTCGTACGTTCTGTCTGACCATATTTTTTAGGATGGTCAGAAGTTGACATTTTAACTGTGTTCCAAGTGATTTGAACACAGATTGCCAAAATTCTGACGCGAATCTGGGGTCTCGATCAAAGACCAGCTCGCGGGAATACCCATGGAGTCGAAATTATGTGTCAACAAAGACAGGAGTACAGCGTTTGGCTGTAATTGACTTTGGGACTGCAATAACATTTACCATATTGCTACAAATATCAACAAACACAAGAGTGTTATTTTTTTTGCGATCGTCCGTGAAATTTGAAGACGAAGTACATAGTCACGGGCTGCCAACACTCTGCTGGAACAGGCAGAGATTGTAACAGAGCACAGGATGAAGCAATGGGCTTCACCCGTTGACGAATTTCGCAAGCACGTAAGTACTTGCGGACGAACTCACACTGGCGTGGCCAGGAGAAGTCGCGACTTATCGTGAGATAGGTCTTTTCACGTCCACGATGACCAATTATTAGCGCATCGTGGCCCTCATACATGATGCGTAAACGCCTATCATTATGAGTGGGGATGACGACAAGAACAGTCTATCTACCAAGAGAAAGGCCCTAAACTTAGCCAGTGCATATACATGGCAAGGAGTTCCTTGTCATGCACTGTTGCGTTTAGCTGGTTGAAGCTGACGCGATTGATAACAGACGACTAGCTCTGCACCGTCTGTCTCATATTGCATTAACGCACAGCCGATCGCAAATTCGCTGGCGCCACAGACCACATGAAAAGGTCGGTTTTGGTCAGCAATCGCCAGGATAGGCGATTTAATCAAGCTTTGCTTGATATTCTCGAAGGAACACTAACAATCAGCGTTCCAGGACCACTTTAAAATTTTCTTCAATAAAAAAGAATGAATTACTGCCATTTCTGCATAATTGCGTGAGTACTTGTGCAGGTACGCCGTTTAACCAAGAAACTTTCTACGTCCATTTTTATCGACTAGCCCAGGCCAATCGGTGATCGCCTTGATATTTTCTGGATCTGATCGTACACCGTGTTTACCCACGATGCACCCAAGAAGTGGCATTTCGCTTCCAGCGAATATACACTTTTTCAGATCTTGTGCTTACGCATAAGTGTAAGAACCTTTCGGACGTGGCTAGGATGTACTTCAACATCCGACTATGCGTTTATGGCTCTGCTATGAACGAAGACGTCTTCAAAAAAATTCGGTCCAAAATTCCGCACTGATCTCAACAGATTGGTTACACATCTGTTGAATGTTGCAGGGGCATTACGAAGCCCCTGTGGCATAACTAGCCACCCCCATAGCATGCCGCTTGAAGTGCTTACTACTGTGAACATAATATCTTGTTCACGCATAAGGATCTGATAGAATTCATCCATCAGATCTATTCATGCGTAGACAGTACTCTTTGACATACTATTAATGATTACGTCTTTTCGTGGTATCGGCGTTTGAGCCGGTACCATTGCAGCGTTTAATTTATTGAACGAATGCACAACCCGCCACCCTCCTGTTACTTTACGCACAGAGAAGGTCGGAGAGCTTTCTGGGAGGTTGACTCCCTCACATGACCCGCTGACAAGGGATCGGCAAAGAATTTGTCAAGCGCTAATACTTGTTCGCGGGGCAATGACTACTGCTTCATGACACAGTATTTCGATCCTGTTATCAGGTCGGAGTATCCTTCCCAACTGCCTCTAGCTGTGGTTCTGCAGCCACAACAAGATCCTCTACGGTCGACTCTCCAGTCGATCTAGGACTCGCAATGTCTCTTATAGACGGTCGTTTAATATTTTCTTGGATGTTGCTATTCAAGCAAGCATCCTTGTTTCGTACCACTCAACTTATTCGAGAGGTCGAACTTCGATGCTACCTGTGCTTGGGGCACAGCCGTCGGTAACTATGATCATGTCACAATGGTGGACCTTTGACGCTGCCTGTTTTTTTGCACAGCCGTCGGGATTTAACTCCACAAAGTGTTGAGTATTCACACAAAGGTCTTGTGCAGTCATGCTAACGACCGACCCACAAGTGAGGCTATCGCACTCACTCGTAGAACATCCACACGCTTGTGGACGCTCCAAGACGTTCATCAATTGGCCATCTGATGAACAAGAGACAGGCATCGTCACGGCTTGATGCTGCCAATTTATGCATGGCTCGTAACTTCTGAGCCATGGTAATCCAAGGATGACATCAAATTTGTCATCCAAATCTAATACGATGATATCATCATCGTGCTGTTAGCTTTTTAACGTGTATTGGATACCAACTTCACGTTTTTTAACCGTTACAGATGCGCCTGTTGCTAGGTGTTAGAGGGATATCGCGCTCAACAAATTTGAGTTTGCGATCTTCTAGCGATTGGCGTCGAATAAAAATTTTTGACGCCCCTCAATCGACTAGGGACTTTATTTGGAATTCATTTGCCACTTTAATGCTAAGGTGATGATGTTAACCTCATCCCCTCGGCCAGTTACACACAATGTTTGTTTGTGAGGAGCAACTTTCGTCAAAAGGCCTGCAAATTCTTTTGACGTAGCGTGATAGCAGGGCGCTCCGTATTTACTGGCCCCTACCGTTTTTTCACGATTCGCCTCGCCATTGCGATTTCGTAACAGCGTCGTATCCGCGTCCTCCGCTGTTCCTTACGATAGGTCGGTCTTGTCGCTCAGTGTTTTTAGGTACTAGCCGTGGGGCACTACACTTATAGGCGTAATAGCCGTCTTTTGACAACGATTGCATTTTTGTAATCTTTTGTGACTTGAAGAGCGAGGTTTCTCTCTCTAAATACCATGGCTTCTGGACAACCGTTTTCTTGTCGTCTCGGTGGACAATAAGCACTACAGTGGACAAAGGCATGTTTAAGACTGAAGTCCTTCTGTATCACTATAGAAATCGCTTGGTCGAGCAACTCTAATTCTAGCCGGAACAGGCAGGTCTTAACAGGGCCGTCTGCAAGACCTTTAATAAACACAGTCACCTCGGTTTGTTCATGATTGGATGAGTAACGATACCACTGACCAGATATCGTGCATGTTGGGCATAAGCGTGCAGATCACGCTTGCCCTGGTTCAAATCCAGGAGCTCGGATCGAGCCCTGATTTCGGCACGTGGCGGCTCAAATGTTTGTCTGAGCCGGGCCTTCAAGACGTCATACGACCCAAAAATTAATGGGTCGTGAAGCTTAAGCGCCGCTGATGCCCTTTCGCGCCGGCACGATTTTGGGCCGCTCCAAGGCCCAAGATTTGGCACGTTCGGCTAAGTTGGACATGCCAAATTTTACTTTTGATGCATCATCTTTGATGTGGCCAGCTTCAATGGCGTCGTCTAATTGGACGAACCATATTAAAAAGGAGTTGCCTTCTATTGCTTTTAAACTCAAAGATTTCTATATTTAATCTTTCGGGTCGACGCGGAAGCGTCGGCCCATAAGCAGCATTTACATGCTGCTGTCTCAACAGATCCAATTGTTAAGCACACTGTTCCCTCAACACCTCCGCGTGTTGAGAGCCTTGCTGGTGAAGTAAGGCTACTTTTTCCTGGGCTTCGTCGAGTTCATGTTGTATGAACTCGGTTATGGCGGCATGTTGTTCATCTGTGTTCAGAGTGAACAGCATGGCGCCAACGGCTGGTCCGCGTACGACCGAACTCATGCGTTCGATCGCTCTCCATTCAAAGTCACTCAAATGAGTGAAGTTGCGTGATAGCCTTCTTGAGGGGCTGGAAAGCTCCATCCTTCTCCATCCATCACATCCATGTTGGATGGAACGTGCGTAGGCCTTTAAACGGACTACTAAGTGCTACCAGGTGTAATGGGGCACCCTTTGCTAGTATTGACCACAGAACTAGTCAACCTACACTGATTACAGTGAAGGTGGGGCGCCTTGACTACTTGACGTACACAACGTGCAGAGGAAGGTTTTAAGTAGCTAATAAGTCTTAGCTACTAAAAGTAAATTCTAAGGCTTTAGAATCGAGAAAAGTAAAACTGTATTAATATATTAAGTTCCTACGTAACGATCTTCGGTGCACTACTGATTTATTATACTAATAACTAACAATGTATGGCGCCTACTTCTGCACCGCACAATCGTGCCTTGTGACGATTGGCGGGGTTGATTCAAACTCAAATCAACCAATCAGTAGAAGTGATGTCTTATTGCGTCAATATGATTAAATTTGGTAATATTATAACTATTAAGTAAAAATATGCAAGATAATAATTTTGAACTTCTTTATTTATTTTCTCTTATAGGAAATGCTATTTATAAGTCCTCTTATAGGAAAGAATAATTATTTAACGGACACCGGCCATGCATGTTAGTTAGTCTTTGGAGGTCAAGCTAAGGATGAATTCATTTTGCTTTACTTCTACTTCAAATAGGCGAATCTTAGTGCTCGCTTTTGTACCCTCCATGAGCCACAATTTCCTTATGTTTCAGTTTCTGTCGGCTTTCGTTCATAATTTCTTTGTTGAGAAAGCATCTTTCAATTTAACGTTAAGTACCGATATATTGCGAAGTCTTTTTGCAGACCTTTCGAACTACTGAAGCTTGGAAAGTCTTGCGAAAAGACTTCGCAATATATGCGTACTTTCATGTTAAATAGTGTAATGGTAGCAACTTGTTGCTGGCATGTCAGGTGCCGTGTTATGACAAAGGACGTCACACAGTGGTCGCTAAGATTAAGTGAGAGGACTGAAAGCGGCGCGTAAAGCCGCTCGCTGTACTTCGTTCCTCCCGTTGACGATTTTACAAAATGAAAAGCTCGCTTTTGGAGAGGGGGTGCTGTAACGGGCTAAAGGCGCTATGTTACACAAATTATTAAGTATACTTTGGGTACTTAACGGGATGGTGATGCACATAGGTGTATCACATTGGAAGGGATCGTGGCTACGGTCATCCGTAATCCGAAGTATTCAGAATATTACGCGGTGCACATCGACAGAGGTGACATCCACTGATTAGATAAAAGGTTTCAAATTTGATTTGATTAAATACAAAACAGTCGAAAAATTTCTTCCCGCGCACATGAAGCTAAATTACCGCTTCCGTGACGATACTTGTAATAAGGTACTAAGTTTGATGGGTGAGGCCGCTTTTAACGCAACAAATACTTACAATCTTCTGGATACCCTCGACGGAAACGCTATTTCGCAAGAGTTAACCATCTTGGCAAACCGAAGAGAATTGAGTGTTTCGCAGCGGTGCTCGCCTAGTGGTGAGAGATTGCAGATCATAAGAGTTTTGCTATCTCCACTAAGAGAGGAGCTCAAAAAATGGGTCAACTTTGTGTCGCGGAAAGGGACATGCGTCGACTTTACGATTAAATAAATACCAATTAGACTTTATAGTGCGATTCAAGGACAATCGTGGCAGCACAAACCTTTTTCGCAAGGGAACACATCACATTTCCCAACGCCGAAAGACTCTTATTTATTGACGTCGCTTCTTTCAAAAGTTTCTTGCTGCTGTCACTACCCGACTTCGACACATGTTCAGACCCCTACAATTCAAGTGTTTAGCAAAAACGAAATTAATACTTAACACGAAATTAACAGTACCACGTACCGCCAAGTCGACAAGATTGATAACCCCGGTTCGCATCTCGTTAGTAAGCGAGTTCTTTCCTTTCAGTCTGGATTGTATAGAACAAAATGATACATAAGCACCACTTATCAAAGGCTATTTGAGTGACTCTTACCTCAGGGTGATGACGCAGTGGCTGCGCGAAGATTTGTCGTTTAATTGCGTCGAATTGGTAGACCTTTTTGATATTGCTCCTCGAAGCAAGTCCCATGCTTCTTGGTCGCTCCCGATCTTTTGGCTAAATGAATTCACTACGACAGTCTTTCCTTCGCTATCTTGACGAAGTTCAATTTTTTCGTGTGACTTAAAATTTACAAGATAAAGATTGTAAGTCAAAGTTGTTTGGCCATGCCGGCAACTTTTTTACCTCAATTGGCGCAAGTAAGTCACGGAATGTCTCGTTATAAATCTCAATTAGCTCAAGGCTGGCAGTAAAATCCCATCCGCCTGTACGTAATTCTTCTATACCTTTAAAAATTTGAGCAAACGCTCGTCCAACGATACCCAAGTCTGGCCATAAGTCTCGCAGCTTGCAGTTGGCAACATTATTACTCCCTTGCATCGTATATGTTTTACCCGATCTACAAGAAATTATTAGATGTCAATACGACACTCAGCGCTTCCGATTAGTTTATTAGACGATGCTTACCCAGTTTGTCCGTAGGCAAATATGCAAACGTTGTATCCATCTAATCCAGACTGGATCAGCGCAGACACTTCTAGAAAGACATCATCTTGCGAGCAGCTGCTATTGAACACCAGATCAAAGTCGAAACTGTACTTTTTGATCACATTACTCGAGCTATGCTGACCATATCCTACGTGGGACGTTGGATTGGCGCTGAGTTCAATCTGCCGCCGTTCACTGCGGTAATCGGGAAACGAAAAGACCTGCATACTTAAGTAAGCTTCACAAAATGTGAAAGAATACAAAGCAGCAATATACCTTCTCCCCCCTAGAGCTTGTAAGTTCATGCTCTAGAATAGGTCGCACGCGGCAGAAAACGCGGATATTGCCTTTTAATTCCATCACCTGAAGTCTGCATAAGTGACTGTTTGCGGCATCTCCAATAAATTTATTTTGTGATACACGCACCTTATTATGTAGGCTGCGTCGAACAGCTTCGGCGTTAAAAACTCGTTTTTCCAAATGGGCAGTGCTTTTTTGAAATCGACCTTTTGCCGTTTGATATTTTTCTTTTTTTCTCTCAAGCTTCTTTTTAAGATCATCCACCTGCAGCAAATAGCGCCGTATCATCTCTGTTGCTCCAGCCAACTCTCTTTCGAGAGTTAATATCCTTGCCTTTGTGTTATCCAGCACGCTTGATTGTGGTCGCAACGCATCCAAATTTGCTTCTAAATGCGTATGTTCAGCGTTCAAGTTGCTGAGAGCCTGCCGTTGGCTTTCTATTGCTAATTTTTTTTTCTTTTCATTCATCAAAATCTTTTGAAGAGAATTTGCTAGGTCATCGTTCTCTATTTGCAATCGCTCGCATTCAGATAGCGCTTTCGCCATTTTCTGATCATTTTTCTTCAGTAAAGACAATAACTCTTTCTTTTCTTTCATCCATTGAGCGTGCAGCGCAGATATTTGATCCTCTGCCCTATCGAGTCCGTCAGACAGTGTTGAACGCGCAGCCTCACACTTCTCGTAAAGTTCTTGAACATGTCTAAGGTGTGCAATTCCTTTTGATTCACGCTCAAGGGCTTCTTGCTGTTCACGTCGTGCAACCTTCAAATCTAGCTCCAACGCACAAGATGTGTCTTTTATTCCTTCGTTGGTTTTGCCAGAATTCAAGCCTCGCGATAAGTTGAGCTCGTTTAACTCCCTTGCGGATCGACTTCGATCTTCGAGCAGACTTTTTATGACTGCATCGCGCTCATTTACTTGCAACACTAGTCCTGTAATTTCACGACACAGCGCCTGAATCCTGTCCTCCTGCTTATAATCTTCAAACTCACTCAAATTCTGCAACTACAACTTATAATTAAAATTATATTGCGAGTGATCACATTACGCACCTGCGTATCATCAAAGCTATTGATCATCTCGGTATCTCGGTACTCGTTCAGTTCTCGCTCCAGCATTGCTGCATGCTTTAAAAGTGCGACTGCATGCTCGTACGTATCCGTGTATCTCTAAAGTAATGTAGCTCGTCAGTTACTTTTAATTATTTTACACCATTAACTACCACCTTCTTGTACAAGTACGCCTTCTCTTTATCCGATTTCGCACTAAGATCTTTCTCCTCCTCGAGAGATCGACTCATCAGAAATTGAACGGACGCTGGCACGAGTGAATTAATGTTCTCTTTTACGGGTGTATCGCTCATTCGATTAAAGCTCTCGAACATCGAACGATGTAACCGCTCTTGATGCGGCCGCAAAAAACTCATGGCGAAAGGCCTAGGCTCTTTAGGCACAGCGCTTATTTCGATGCTATGGCCACTACTCTCCGTCTGATTATCCAGAGCTAAATCATCTAACGGTTTCACATATCGTTCGTCGAGCCGCGTCACTGATCCCAAGCCTGAAGCGCTAGCCATAACTGGGCTAGAATGTTGGCTTGAGCTCAAAGAGCGGTGCTGCCAGTCAATGACATTTACATTGGGTATCATAATGTCTGCGTAGTAGCCTAGTATGCTTTCTGGCACGTAAATTCCGTTGAAAGTATCCCTTAAATGGTTGAACGCTTTACAATGTATAAAAAATGTGGCACAGACAAAACTACTACGGGCACAGACAAAACTACTACAGCCACAGACAAAACTGCTACGGCCACAGACAAAACAACTACGCGATTGATCTAACCAAGCACAGTATTAAGTAGTGGAGATGGCAAAATTGTGGTCATGTCTGTGGCCGTTCAGTTTGGTCTGTGGCCGTAGTATTAATGTCTGAGGCCATGGCGGCGGCCAAAAAATAAATGCATTATATCACGCAATTGTATTACCACAAAATAAAAGCAATTTTTATTGATTTGCTGGTCGGTTAATTGTTGTTTTTTAAAGTCTGCACTGCAATACTTCATTCAGTCCCTATGCAATCACTCATTATGCTTAGCGTGGTGTCTCGATCCTTTTTTACTGGTCCACGTCAGTTGAGTCGGCATTGATGTTCATGTCGAGCTCTTCGCCTGTAATGCGCTTATACAAATCCAGCACGTCCTCCGACGTAGTCTCGAAGTGGCTCGTCGGGTCGTACGAAGAACTAATGAAGCAATTGTCCTTCTTGCCGTTCCCTACAGGTTCAAACATGTCCGTTATGGCGTCAAAGCGCTCCAGAAACGGACCTAACAGCTTCACACCAGACTCCAACTCCTGCAGAGGCATCGATGTCTCAACGAGCGTGCTTACAATGGCAATGTAGATGCCCTGCGGCGCAACGCAGTGGGCAGACGACACCACGGCGACGTAGATGTCATTCTTGCGATTGGCTTGGGCTGCGGGAATGATGATCTGCAGCGACTCAGCATCGTTCGTGCTAGGAATCGGGTGATTTAGAACAAAGATAGAGCGAACAGCGACGCCAATCTTGCGCATCTTTTCCTTTGGAAAGTACGACGGGTCACCAATCACCAGCTTAGCCTTAGCCACTTCGTTGTCGCACTTAATACCCCATGCCCTCCCGTCCTTATCAGTCAAGATCTCATCGACTGCACGATTAAGCATGAATGTGCCACCGTTGATTGCACAGAGACGCGAAAAACTCTCGGGCAAACCGCCCAGGCCGTACAGCGGGTAAATGTATGGAGATTTGCCATAGCGCTCCAACGAGTAAGCATACAGTTTTATAGCACGGACAGTCTCAATGGCGGGACGTTGGTGGTACGATTCGTCACGCATGAGCGCCATCGCGTGGCCCATAAAGCTCTGAGTGTTGGCATCCACGCCGAATTTCTCAAAAAGATCACTCATGGGCTGCTTAAAAAGGTCTATACCCTCATAAGTTTTGGGATCGCCCTCCTCATAGTTATAAATATACATGATGAGCTTGCGAAACTTGCGCTTCTCAAACATACCCATGAGCGATGACCGCAGCGCTTCTTCACCCGTAGCAGGAACCTTGTGTGTACGTCCGCCTTTCACGACGTAGCTACCATCTACATTCTTAAACTCGAGGTAGCGGGTCACTTTAGTGTGCAGAAGCATTTTGACAAGTTTGCCGCAGGCCATGATAAACTTGGGCACCAGGTCCACGTTGTAATCCCGATCTGCGCCCAAGTCAGTACGTGGATCCTGTTCAGGCTTAAACTTCTTGTAAAGGTTTGTAAGGTTAGGAGAAGCACACTCGCCACCATAATACGGGTTGCGATCTACCACCAGCACTTTCTTACCGTTTACCGCAAGCAATCCGCTCAAGATGCACTCCTTAAGACCAGTTCCGAGCACTATTACATCGTACTCGCCGTCAGCTAGTGCCACTGCTCCTAGCGGTAGCCATGCCAAATCCTTCTTGCTCTTCTCCGCCATCTTTTGTGGGATAAATGCTATTTTTTTAGGAGTAAAAATCTGATTTTTGGAAGAAAAGATGATGTAATGTTTGAAATAATTTAGTCTTCATTTGTAATTGTTAAGCACGCTAATTCACTTGTTTTCCGAATATTTAAGCACAAAATTTGGTTCGACTGCAGCTAGAACCAACCTGACGATCATCATTTCGCATCGCGTCGTCGTGTGCATGCGCAATTTCCAAGTAAAAAAAAAAAACTCGGACGATTATTGCGCACACGATCTTATGGCTGAAAACGCCGCCTATTTTAAATTGTTCATGAGACTTGAATCGATGTGACTGCGCTTCTTTCAAACGAATTTCGTTTAAACAATTTTCGGTAAATAATTGTCGATTAAAACTAGCTGTGATTTGTAAAAATCGTCACCGATATGCAAGAGCTGCAAATTGCGCACAGTTAAACATTTCCGACGTCCAACGTTCTAATTTTACACGAAAGTCATCGGACTTTTAGGTCTCGGTTGGCATTTAAGACGGCGAGCTTAATATTGACTAGTTGCTAGGTGTTTTTCTAACGTATCAGATGCCAAAGATTAATAAGTTTGTCAAATGCATATACTTGCGAGTGCGCACATGTCCGCGCTCGTCACATAAATTTAAAGCTTTGGCCGATCGTGCCTGAAAGGCCGACTAGGTTAAAAGCTTATCAGCAACAAATTTAACGAAATGAATCTGATTTTTAGTCCATACAAATTGAGCGTATGAAATTGCAAGTTTCATCGATTGCCCTAATTTTTGTCCAGCATGCAGCGTTTAGCCTTTGCGGCTCAGTCTAAAGGCGCCTTCGGGGTGCGCGAATATCTGCAAGGTTCGTAATGACCATCTTCTTTTCATTACCAGTGCTATAAGCGCCATGCTACTATTCGCAGATAATCGCCAAGTTGCCCCCGACATTTTACACGAGCTAAGTATCTTCGTTGAAGTGGAAGACGGCGAAATTACAGACGATGATAGAGAATACTCCAAACTTGGCATCTGCCTTGAGCAGCATAGTTTGCGAGTGCAGCGCGATATATGGAGTGCGTTGGCGAGCGGGGCATCTCCAAGCACTGAAGCGGCTATGAGCCTGGCAAAAGCCTTCCTTCAAGTGACAGCAATGCCACGACGATACGAAACTGATGCTGTATGTTTGACGTTAGCAGAAATGGTGCTTGGAGTTGAGGAAAGTAGAAAAAAAAAAAAAAATTTGCCCAAAAATTCTGCGTTCCGACGTCGGATGCGGCGGCTGACATTGAATCAAGTCGACTTCTCCTTACATGAATTTGAGGCAGAAAATATGCCAAAGGCATTATCGTCAGAAATTTGCTCTATGACTCCAATAACGGCATATTTTCGAGTAAAAAAGCGCTTTAAAGCCGAAACTCTAGATACTTCGGCCACATTGAAACCAATGCAACAGAATTCGAGGGATAAATTGCCAATTTCGACACAAACAGGAATGATGATACACCAACAACCTTTGCTATCAAAAGAGGTCTGAAACATATTTCTACAATCGGATATGTATTGCTTGCTTTCACACGTCGTCTTTTGCGATAGGTGGAAGATCGCGCGTCCGGACTGGCTAAGCAGCTCGCTCAGCTGAAAAATGAAACAGCAATTGTGATTGATGATGTAGCTTCACGTGCTTTCGATTTGATAGCTGAAGTCGTTAATGACGTTCAGACTGCCAATGTAGCTAACGAGGTGACTTTTCAGCTTTTGTGCAAGAAACTTCGTATGGACTTGACCATGGACGAAGCTCTATTTCAGATCACAAGGTAGATATCTTCTAAAAATGATAATAATGTATACTAACGCAAGCAATTGCTATCGTCTTGTTGGCAGTGCATTAGTTGATTCTAATTGGAGTTCGCGGTACGCAGCAATCTTTCTCGAAACTAGCATCTTACCGAAGATCTGCTCGGCCAAATCAGTCATCTCTCGTGTACTTCTCCAGACCGCGCTTCGCTATAGTCCTAATTATAGTGAAGCTCTTGTTGACTCACTTTTACTTCCCCTTTTGGTGGGTGGAAATTTTAATAATTCCAAGTATGACATTGGGCCTCCGCAAGCGGAAGCAATTATTCGAATTTTACAGATTCCATACTCAATACCAATTCACCAGCTGGACGAATATCTTCGAAGATCTTTAAAAGCAACTACAGCCAGCGGTAGTGCCAATTCTTCGAGCTCGCTTTTGCTTTCCAATGATTCGGCATTATTGGTATTCCAAAACATATTCAGCATGAAACCAGCGTTATCATCATCGACAATAGAACTGTTTATTGAAGCGGTTGAAACCGTTCTGGAGCGCCCGGATCTTGGGGACATTAAAGGCTCGCTCAAATTTGCAACAGTTATATTCACGCTAATTTCAAAATTTCCACAACAATGTACTGGTCATGTGGAGATTCTTGAAGGAATTGTCTCCCAGTTAACTTCTATCATGGCGAAGACAACACTGCGTTTTCTACAAAAGCTTAATAAGAGAGAATAGCATTAATGCTATCACGATGGAAAGGTGAAGGTGTTGCTTCAGCAAAATATGCTTAAAATTTAGGATTTAGTGGAGTTATGTAACGAGGAATTCTACTGCATGAGCCATAACATTCGCTAATCGCAATAGAGTGGTGTCTCAAGACGAGCTGCAACAGTAATATCGACCCAGGCGATACTGCATTACTTTTTCCAATGCAGCAGGTGGGTGCAGTTCCAAAATTCGCCCGCAATCTTTGCCATGCTTTGCTGCCTCCAGTATCACATGTGCTCCTCCAGGATGCACGACAAGCAAACTTGTCACGTCTGCAATACTGTCACCGATACGGATCCAACATGAACGCTGGTTTTGGTGCCGTTTCATTTCGCAGGAAGAATACTCTCGCTCAACGTTGCAGGAATGTTCATTTGACGACGACATGCGATAATTTGATATACTTTGATGCCCTGTTGCCCTAGAAGTAACTAAAGAGTTTGCAAAGGCGACACACACGTGGTATTTCTTCTCAGCACATGAAAAGCAAATCTCGTTCGTACACACATCATTGCATCCAATGCATGCATCGCATTCGTTCGATGTTCGACTTCCTGACGCTTTGAAAGACGCCTGAAAGGCTTGCGATGAGCAGGTACCAGGAAAAGAGTAACGACTTTCCAGCAATGGACGGATTGTGTTTTCTGTGTCCATTTCACTTAAGAAACTTGTCTCTTTACAAGCAATACTTATAGGACTTATTTGACCACTCAAGCGCTTCTCTGGCGCTGGAACCGACAGTTGGTTTTGTTTTTTGCAGATTTGTGGTCCAAAAGCATGATTAAGATCGTACTTTGCTTGCTGCTTGACGTGGCTTCTGCAAGTGCTTTCGCCATTAAGTGATAAAATACACTTTTTCTTTTTCTTTTGCGTTAACAATTTTTGCAGCATCTCTTCCGACGGACTTTTATATGGCTCTGGTTTTATTGGCGTGTTCTTTTTATCATCTCGGATTGAACTCGGTGACTTCATAGAGTTTAAATACTCAAGTCTCATTGATCCGTTCGATGCAACATCATTCAACTTTTTTTGGTAAAGCAGCCTGTCCGCTGCCGCATTTGTGCAATCGCTAGTGCTGTTGCTAAATGCATAAACCGGCATTTCAATTGTTTTTCCAGTACAGAATAAAAGTGACGGAGGCTCCAAGCTGCTCTCAGTTATGGCTTGGTAGCTATTCAAAAAAGAATTCAACGCGCGCAGACGTTCCTTTTGAGTATCGTTATAATCTCTTTCAATAAAATGCGACAAAGGCGATACATGAGGTTGATGTGTGGCTCTGGTCGCGAAGTGACACAATACGAATTTTACGAGTGCCACTGATGTCTCGGCCATCCGAACAAGACGAACGTCGATGATTGATTCCACCAGAAATCGGTGTTTTTCCAGTAGTTTTTCTGCAACAGCCTCTATCTGCTTGACAGCCAATGTATCATTAAGATTATTCTTTTGCAACGAATGTCGGTTGCTCGCCGCAACGTAATTTGGGCAATCAAGCGTCGCCCGCTGCTCCATTACTGCACTTTGCAGATACACCACTATTTGGTGCAATGTGAGTAGCGTCTCGTAAAATACCACATTAATTGTATTCTGGATCTGAGCCTCCTTTGTGAATAAGATGGAGGGATGTGTTGAAGAATTAGATAGCAAGTCAAATTCAATTTCTGGATCATCCACCCAGAAAGCTGTTCCGTTAAAAGACAAGTTTGCTACGCCAGATGAATTGTTCAAGTCATCTAACGAGGCCGGAATAAGTTCGGCAATGGTATGTAGCAGCGCCTCGTGGTAGACAAGGTGCTGAATCAGTTTAGCACGCTGGTCCCCAGCTCCATTGCACCCTGGAGCAGTATTGATAGTCCGAATGCCCAACAAACATTGCAGCAACCTGAGGCACCAGTAGCAAGTAAGAACTTCTTGCTGTAATACGAGCTCATGGACAGTGTCAAAAAGTTGAGGAATCTACCCGCAAACACAATGGTCAGCATTCAAAATAACATGTCATAACAAGCAAGCTTACAAACCATCTCGTCTGTGAAGCATGCATCTGGATGGTGATATAAGCGCAAAAGTGCTTGTATGGTGGTGGTTATCTCAGATCTGGTTGTATCTCCATATCGTCTATGTGTGGCTACTAACATAATAAAATGCTCAAAGACAAGTCTTATCGACTTGTTTACTTCGTCAGCTTGCCCAGGTCCGCTGTGCATAAGCTCGTCCAGTGGGAGATTGGCATTGAGCTCTTCCATAGCAACAGTGATGCTCACGCCCTCATACATGAATAGGCCTGAGTCGATGGAATGGCGCATGTCGAACGAAGGCTCTGTTGCACGCTTGTTACTATTGATACGGCGCTGAAACCACCCGCCACGCTGGCTCGTATCAGATCTTGCTGTGTCATTGTTTCCTAATGAAGCCCGAAGTCCACCTTGTCGCCTGCGAAAAGACCACACACTGCTGCTTCGACCTTTTTCGCCGTAGCTGTCTTCTCCGCGACCTGTATGCGAGAGTCGCCTTAGCAAGAACGTTGTCATTGTCACGCCGGCAGTATTGCTATCAT
Source organism: Bremia lactucae (assembly GCF_004359215.1). Taxonomy (NCBI): domain Eukaryota; phylum Oomycota; class Peronosporomycetes; order Peronosporales; family Peronosporaceae; genus Bremia; species Bremia lactucae. The sequence goes on along the minus strand of NC_090610.1, from coordinate 5,545,164 downwards.
CAGTGGCGCTGTCAGCAGTATGAGGGTAGTAGAATCGGCAATAATTGAATCTCGAAGAGTTGAGGACAACATTGTGCTGACCTGCCTCTCGACACACCAGCAGTAGCATGATGACAAGCTGATCGCGGCCGTCTACGTCAAGGATAAGCAATTCTTCTTGCTTAAATTCCAACACTAGCATTCGCAGATCCCAATCAGGGCGGACAATCGCTAAAAGTGCGCTGTACGGACGCGCAATTACAGTGCGCATGGAACAGTGCATCTCGACTATAAAATCGCCCTGAAGAATTAATTGTATCTTCTTATATACCTTCTTTTCGGTGTCGCTAGAATCGCTCCGAGGCACTGCGTCGCCCTCATCCACCGTCGTATTTGCCATCTTGACATCGAAACGGATGACTGATGCACGATTCAGCAACTTTAAATTATGAAACCGAAGTTGCTGCGCCGTGATGTGTGTTGAGGTCGTGCAAAGCCCAATCCCCACCTCATTTGCAGCAGCTACGATCGCATTTAGACAATCATGTCTATCGGTGCAGATAAAGAATCGATCATGAAAAGCTGTCGACAGCACCATGCCCTCGCAATGCTCAGTCGAGTATGCGGTCATGCGTAAATAAAGATACGGAAGATTCTGAACATGGCGCCCGCGTTCGTCCAAGAAGACAATACTCGACACCGTCACTTGCAAGAACAGCAGTTTGTTGGACCCATTGGCATATTGCTCAATACAGCGGAAGTGGATTCTTGGGGCATACACTAAACGATAGAGCGATGCTTTTCCTTTAGCTTGGCAACGCAGCTTTGCTAGTAGCGATAGTAGATGGCCCCTAGCGGGGCAGTTAAACTTCAATCTGGCTGAACGGAAACGTGATGTCTCGAGTCTAAGAACGAAGTCATTTTTAGTCGGGAATAGCTTCACGGCTTCGATGTCAATAATATTCCACTGATTTGTGCATAAAAATGTTTCTGGGTTGTACGTGCTTAGTGTGGAAGCCGTGACCACGAGAATGCGTGGATATGTGACCCACCATGACTCTTTAGTTGCTAGATATTGTGCGATAACTGTGTCACCGCCCGAAAAACTTCCTGATGGTAGAGTAGAGTCAATAAGTGGGTTCGCCACCATAAGATTAGATATTGCGACAGGCGAGATGCAGAGGCTGCTTCACTGCGAGGCACTGAGAAAAAGTTGATGTAATACTGATAAAGTGTCGTTACGACGGCATCCATGGCGCTAGTAACGGAAAGTATTATTCAAAAAAAGACACGTTCAGTACGGGGGGGGGTTACCGTGGTTGCTCATGAGTCTCTGCAAATGTTCCTGTGAATAAATACTACTTGTTGGTTGAAAATGTTAGGGCAGGGGTATGTAACTATAGAGGCCTCACGTGAATTATCTGCCGCCTAAGGCGAAAAGGTGGCCATGATTTAAAATTATAACGGGACGAGACTAAAAAGAGCCAAGCATTGGTAGAGGTAGGCAGCAACGGGTAGCTTCAGCAAATCCGAGTAAAGTGTGACCAACAAGGCACTAGAATTCAGGCACACGTGAAGATGGGACTAATATATCGGCGTGCAAGGACCTCTTGAAGAAGGAATCTACATCGCAAAGGAATCAAGACACATTTTGAGATTTATTGTATTTGCCGACGATTTCTTCAGATGATTGGATAGTTTGGCTAATCAATAACACCAAGGCTTTGACTTTATGGTAAAAGAACGGTCCCCACAACTAAAATTGATATTCCCACAGCTATTTTTAATTAATATTTATTTAAATTTAAATGACTTAAATTGTTACTCTCACAACTATTTTTTTAGAAAAATAATAATTTTAAACTCGCAATTAAAATGGTTATTTCCACAACTTCTGTAATGATTTTAATTGCAAGTTCAATCCAAAATGCCGAATCGCCAATAGACATTATGTGTCACCTGTGATTGGCTAATATATATTATATTTCAACTAGCAGTGGCTATTACTATTATATTTCGGCTTTGATTGGCTAGTACATACTATGTTTCGACTGTAGATTGATGCCACAATGTCCACAGTATTCTTTATCTATATGAAGGATGCTTGTTCAGCTCCTTTATACAGTTTCCATTCATTCAATGCTTACATCAAAACTTGACAAAGACACTTGCCCTTTACAACATTTTAGCACCAGTACACCAAACCTATAACACATTTGAAGAGCTCTTCAAAGATGCACAAGAGTTTGCATTCATTGATGGCTACGCATAAGCTTTAAGAAAATCTGCGATACAACATAGTGACTTATGAGGAACATACGAAATGTGGTTATCATGCAATTGCTCACCTGCTGCAATGGACCGATACCTGTAACCAGCTGGTTTGGTTCTCCTGCATGTGCTGTTCTTGCAGCTACCTGCTATTCAAGGTCAGTGTTTATTTTGACTGAAGATGGATCCGAAACTTCTTTCAATCCATACACCACAGTAGCGAAAGGAAAGGTACTCTTGCAAGTCAATAGTAACCACTGGCAAATGGCTCAGCTGCATCTTGGTGTAAAGTTACCTTGGGTTAATGCAATTGCATTAGTGAGGAACGAGACTTTTGGCTAGTTCAGATCCAGTTTTCCTTCATCGAGTTTTTGATGTAACGTCATGTTTTCGGCGTTGTGTTTATAGCAATTAATATCTTTACAGAAGTTGTGGGACTAACAACTTTAGTTTGCGAATTTAAAAGCATTTTTTTAAAAAAGTTGTGGGAGTAACAATTTAAGTAGGAGCGGTTTATGAAATTCAAAATAAAAAACATTTTGAGAAATAGTTGTGGGGATATCAATTTTAGCTGTGGGGTATCAATACCCTTAACGAACCCACCTCTAACGAGCCAGTCATCTTAAAATAAGCGTATAGGCCTTTTCAAGAGGTTTTTGGAGTTTTTACTGCCCAGCGGGGCTACTCAAGTTTCCTCCAGAGTCAAACTCTCTTTTGTAGTACAACAATATAAAATTGATTTTTTTATACTTGCAAAGCAAATGAGTCGCTGGAGTCACTGGAATTGCGGCGATGAACAGGTACAGTAAGAGCAAACAGCCTATAAGACCCCTGTCCTCAGCGCAATTGGGTTTGTTGCGCCGTCCACGAGTTCGCGACGGTGAACACTGTTGGAAAATGGTATTTCACAGATTGAAATACCGCCAGGTCCCAAGCCATCAAGAAAACAACTGCCGTTCTCCAGAATTGTCTTTCATTTGTATATTTTGGTGTGTTGCAGGTGACAGAAAAGACGGAAGGTGTGAGCATACCATTTCGCAGGAGCAACGAGCAACTGCAAATCAGGGTGGTAGGAGGTATGACACAAATAGTGTTGTTTATAAACTTAATCTTTGAAAACACTTCTTTGGAGACCTTTCTTGCTTTTTATTAGAAGGTTATGAGCCCAGTGGCGGATGAGGAAGTGCTTAGGGGCGCAACACCTAATTACGCAGGGAATGCGTATGGGGAAGAAGCGCATGTGGCAGCACGCGAAGGGGCGCCACTGAGGAAGAGTACTTGGGCGCTCGCGAAAGGGGAGTGCCAAGTGTGGAACCCTAACCGGGCAGCGACATTGCGGCAGAGCTGGCTAGGATTTCTTTACGTTTGAATTCTATGGATAAAGAGCGTCGTCAGGGGTCAGGGCCAAGTGTTACGAACTCGTAATTTGTATACAGGTGAATTTAGGTCGACGGGTCAGGCCCCACGACCAAACGTGAAGTTGGACCTTGGAGTTGGTGGACAGACATTAAGTGTTTTTCGCTAAGCGAAGTGGAGTACATTGTCCATGTAACGGGGTGTATCGTTACATGAAATCAAAACTTAAAGGTTGTTAATTAATATATTATCTAAAAGGTAGATAATATTTGGAGGATATTACTTTATATACTAATGTTCAGAATTCTTACTCATAAATAGGTATAGACCATTATATCTATTTATTCCGCAGACTAATTAGCTGTAGAGATAAACAAAAGAGAGAGACAGATAAGATAAGATAAGAATTCATTTGCATGTTTAGTATTCGTTATAATTAAGTTAGAGTTAACATATAGAAAGAAGAGATATTTAATTATATTAATACAGTTTTCATTTTACCCTTTTAAAGCTAGTTACCTTAACGAGAAGTCTTCCTCTGCGCGTACTAGTGTACGTGAAAAAACGTAAGGCACCACTCGCAACTGAAGCAGTGCGAAGTGGACTTGTACTGAAGCAGTACAAGTCGTAGTGCCCCGTTACAGTAGCTCCTTGCCAACGCGAGATGGTATGCTAACTTTTTGTCGTTTCTGTCACTTGAAACACACTAAAATATACAAAAGAAAGACTATTCTGGCGAATAACAGTTTCTTGATGGCTTAAGACCCTGGCGATTTTTCAGCCTTCAAAACACAATTTTTCAGCACAGGCTACTCGTAAAGCCTCACCATTCATGTATGCGGCCAATGCGACCATCTTCCTGCCTTACAGAGCCTCGTAAAGAGGGTTTATCAACATTCCTACGATAATTGTACTTTCAGCTGTAAAGACTTGACCTCATTCCAGGTATTGTTGCGAAAATCTGCGTCGACGCAAGCTGAATGTGCAGGGCAATGTCATTTTTCATTACGTATGTCTCAATAAGATCCTCCGCGCTGAAATGCATGCTAAATAATCCCGTAGCGCCGAACATGCTGTACATCTTCGCAGTAACCCCAATGAATCTTGCTAATATAGGATACTAGGTCATTGTGAGTTGGCCAGTAAGTTTGTGATTTAAATGTTTTTCGCCTCGCGGAGGTCGTAGACGGACCACAAGTCCTTTAGTGTGTGACGAGGTGCACATCACTAAAATGGGAGGGTTCTACTTGGAATCTTAATCATACTTACTTTTACTATGGCTAGAAATAAAACTAACTAATGTATGCAATACACATCAATACGTGTAAAGCAGATTTATGACCGTTTACTACAATATTATCTTTGCTATGTATTATGCCATGACGCTAGCGGAAGTGGTGACTCCAAGCCATGCAGACCACATGTAAAATATAAAGGCGATTATCGCACCTTATGCTTTTGGCTATCATTAGTTATCTTGGCCACATTCAAATTTACAACAAAATACTCATCATAGTATATATATTTCACATAAATTTTTGTCAACTTTAAAGTCTATTTAGAATTTAATTTTTCAATTTGATCTAATCAAACAAATGCCCATGAAACATTCCAGTAACATTTTCATTAGCTTATGATTTAGGCAATCAAGTAAAATTTTATCAGAAATTTGTAGTTTACCTACTGGAAAATTAACCTTACTGAGCCATTATGCTTTGATTGTGCAACATGGTAGGATGTAGCGATTTACTCTGCGTTCTGAGGATGCTAGTTGCATCTGCTTATCTTTTGTAGCTGATAAGCGCAGCAATATCGTGCCTCAATTTCTAGTATTTTCGCTGGTAGGTACGCATTAAAAATTCTGGCCGAGATGCTGTAATTTGCTACTTACCATACAAGATTAACCGCTAAGTGTTTATAAGAAAAATTTCGAGGATAACTTTCTAGTTTTTGTATTACATTAAAATACAAGCGAGACATTTCACAATAATTACTGAGGCTTTCGTTCGCATCGAACGTTAGCTAAGAAAAAGTGAAGTGCACGATTTCTTAATTTAAATGAATTTAAGCCTTCTATTTATCAGGAAAGACCGTGATTATGCCATCAAAAAGGTTTGCAATCTCATTTCTTACTTCCTTCACTTCATTTTGGTCGCGGCCTTCAATTGAAAGGCGAGTATTAAAACTCGTGTCTTTCACGCCCGTTTCATCCCTTGTTAGATTCACGTAGCTTCCAATTGCAATATTTGGATGCGCATGTTGCACCACTGTTAATTGAGCTGCAATATCTCCTTCCAGCCTTTGCGTTTGTACCTATAAACATGCAACTACTTAGCGCAACTTAAAACCTATCAGCAATTAACTGCTACACCACATACAATGGCACGGAAAATGGGTACGCCAACAAAATACTTTTCATTTGCCGTGAGCATTGCGCGCACCATTGACGGTATGCCTGGTAAAATATACACGTTTTCAACAATTGCAACTGGCGTCCAGAACTCGGTTGTCAACGTTTTACATCCAGCAGGCAGCCGCGCCATTTGCTTCCGTCCTTCGGTCATGTCTCCCGAGAGTTTCGCCATGGAAGCTTCAAGTTGTGCCATTGTGGCTTCATGAATCTCTACGCGTCGTCCAAATGCCTTTGCCTTGTAATTATTGCAATAACAAATAATAATAAAACTTTATATAAGATATTGCCGATAGAACTTGTGCTTACTACACTCTCATAAGTAATATCATCGTGGGTAGGACCAATGCCTCCAGTCGTGAAGACATAGCCACTCGGGCCGACGCTTTGCGACAGTTCTTTCACGGTGGACATGATAGCTTCCTCCTCATCAGGTATAACAACGACGCGTTTTAGGTCGATGCCTCGACGGAAAAGGAATTTAGCAATCCAGTGCGAGTTGGTATCTAGCGTCTGCGAACATGAATTGTAAGAGTTCCGCACAAAATGGCTACATCAAAGATATAGTCGAGTACCTTTCCGGTAAGGACTTCATTTGCAATGACACAAACAGCCGCTTGAGGTGCTATTTGTAGCGTTGACATCATACAGGAAAGGATAGTATGTGATTGCTCAAGCCAGCAGCGACGATGATGTAGTAAAGGCACTTTCCTCGGAACACGTCCAGCTGCCTGCTTAAAAGACAGCATTGCTAAAAAAAACAAAACGAATTATATCATAATAGACCCCCAGATCATTAATTTTCAAAGGGGGCGCAATTCACCTTGAAAAAGAGGCATTTATCTTACAAGCTTACTTGTCGTCCAATGACATAGGGATTCTAATCGAGAGGTGGTCGTAAACATTTTCGAGAAGTACCAATCATTACGCCATCAAAAATCCATTAATCGGACACTATCTACCCTTCCATCATTTCATAAAATAATTGTCTATTAAGCCAAAAATGGGTAACAAAAGCAGTGTTGCAAGTGGCGATCGTCCGCAAGTGCCGGATCAATGGAGCCCCTCGCAGATCGCGTCCCAGGAAGGCAAGACGGTCATTATCACAGGCGCAAACTCCGGCATTGGCTACGAGACAGCGCTCGAACTTGCGCGCAAAGGAGCGACCGTGGTGCTTGCGTGTCGCAATGAACAACGCGGCAAAGAAGCGGAAGCGAAACTTCGTGAAGCGCTTGCAACGACCAAAGACGCCGGCACCGTATCGTTCCAGCAATTGGATGTGAGTGACCTCTCGAGTGTGAATGCATTTGCCAATGACTTCAAGGCCTCCCATGATCGCCTAGACGTGTTGATTAATAACGCTGGCGTCATGGCCGTGCCTTATGCCACAACGGTCGATGGGCTTGAACGCCAATTTGCCACCAACCATTTGGGTCACTTTGCCTTAACTGCTCAATTATTTCCTCTTTTAAAGAATAGTTTGCCATCTCGTGTGGTAAACGTAAGTAGCCTCGCTCATCAATCGTGCAAACTGCAACACTTTATTTCTGACTCGGAGATCATGCGCACTTCTGAGAAGGATTATCACCGTGCCGAGGTGTATGGAGAGTCGAAATTGTGCAATTTATTGTTCACATTCGAATTGGCTCGACGTTTAGAGGCCCAGAACGTGACAGGAGTGACGTCCGTGGCTTGTCACCCGGGGCTTACGGCCACGAATCTCATGACTGCGCCAAAAGAGGAAGGAGGAAAGCTCGGACGCATTTTATGGAATCTTGTTGGTTATTTACCGATTCTCCAAGACGCTCCCACTGGAGCATTGCCGACGCTCTATGCGGCAACGGGACCCGACGTAATGAATCACGATTATTACGGTCCGAGCAAGTGTTTTGAGATCTGGGGGCCACCGAAACGCGTGCAAGCGAAGGAACAGGCGTACGACACAACAGCGGCTTTGAATTTGTGGAACGAGAGCGAGCGTCTTGCAAAGATTGCGTTTGATGTCAAGGCGTAGGACGTGACGGCATGATCAGAATGTAACCTTTCTAGCAGCCGTGATGCTCATTGACAGTATTCAAGTCAAAGTTACGGGGTACGGATGCGTAACCATGTTTACACGGGCTAAGACTGCTTGTTTTTGAAAGTTTTATTAACGTATTACGAGAACATGCAGGATTGGTTTCTTTTTTTTTGAATTAATACATGTGTGTTTTCTTTGACGAAACTAGTGACTTTTATTATGACTAATGCCACCGACAAAATACCTTGGATTGGCTCGATCGATTCTTGTTATCCTAAATTTGAAACAAAATAATAGGCTGTACACCACTGTTAGTTGTTGCAACAATTATTAAGATTTGCGCATCCGGCGCGGAAAGTTATCAGCGACGATATTAAGCGCCATGATTTTATTTCCACGGAAAAATTATACCCCGCGAAAAAAAGACAACCACCTCTCCCAATTATTATGGGTAATAAATAAATGTGGTCGCCGCCAGATATAAATCTAACGGCCGAAATCTATTTCTTTTTAATTAGCTAGGGTAAGGTTTTTAGATTTAAATAATAATCCATTCCCCTTTTGACCTTGAAGCATTAAGTGTCTTCCTAAGGCTTGCGCATTGTTCTGTAAGAGATAGAAGCCTTTACAAGGTATATCCTCGTGGCCACTAGTTGCGACTTGGTTCTACGAACCCCTGAATCCCTTGAACTAGGATTACTTAAGCTTTAATAGCTTGGACGACTCCATGAGGTGTTAAACCCATTAGTTCATTAGAACTAAGTGACTCTCTGACTCTACAACTATTCCTCTGACTTTAGGAGCGAGGTAGCTCCGCTACACATGGTAGAACTCGCAGTCAATCTTCGCCTAAGTCTTTACAAGACTAATTTCTCACGAAAATAAAAGAGGTTCCAGAATTGTCAGAAGCGCAACGCGCCGCTTATGACAAGCTCAAAACCTTATTCGGGCTTGAGCACGTGGAATTTATTATTTCCCAAGGACCAGATGTAACGAGGCACTACGACTTGTACTGCTTCAGTACAAGTCCACTTCGCACTGCTTCAGTTGCGAGTGGTGCCTTACGTTATTTCACGTACACTAGTACGTGCAGAGGAAGACTTCTCTTTAAGGTAACTNTACTGGAAAATTAACCTTACTGAGCCATTATGCTTTGATTGTGCAACATGGTAGGATGTAGCGATTTACTCTGCGTTCTGAGGATGCTAGTTGCATCTGCTTATCTTTTGTAGCTGATAAGCGCAGCAATATCGTGCCTCAATTTCTAGTATTTTCGCTGGTAGGTACGCATTAAAAATTCTGGCCGAGATGCTGTAAATTGCTACTTACCATACAAGATTAACCGCTAAGTGTTTATAAGAAAAATTTCGAGGATAACTTTCTAGTTTTTGTATTACATTAAAATACAAGCGAGACATTTCACAATAATTACTGAGGCTTTCGTTCGCATCGAACGTTAGCTAAGAAAAAGTGAAGTGCACGATTTCTTAATTTAAATGAATTTAAGCCTTCTATTTATCAGGAAAGACCGTGATTATGCCATCAAAAAGGTTTGCAATCTCATTTCTTACTTCCTTCACTTCATTTTGGTCGCGGCCTTCAATTGAAAGGCGAGTATTAAAACTCGTGTCTTTCACGCCCGTTTCATCCCTTGTTAGATTCACGTAGCTTCCAATTGCAATATTTGGATGCGCATGTTGCACCACTGTTAATTGAGCTGCAATATCTCCTTCCAGCCTTTGCGTTTGTACCTATAAACATGCAACTACTTAGCGCAACTTAAAACCTATCAGCAATTAACTGCTACACCACATACAATGGCACGGAAAATGGGTACGCCAACAAAATACTTTTCATTTGCCGTGAGCATCGCGCGCACCATTGACGGTATGCCTGGTAAAATATACACGTTTTCAACAATTGCAACTGGCGTCCAGAACTCGGTTGTCAACGTCTTACATCCAGCAGGCAGCCGCGCCATTTGCTTCCGTCCTTCGGTCATGTCTCCCGAGAGTTTCGCCATGGAAGCTTCAAGTTGTGCCATTGTGGCTTCATGAATCTCAACGCGTCGTCCAAATGCCTTTGCCTTGTAATTATTGCAATAACAAATAATAATAAAACTTTATATAAAATATTGCCGATAAAACTTGTGCTTACAACACTCTCATAAGTAATATCATCGTGGGTAGGACCAATGCCTCCAGTCGTGAAGACATAGCCACTCGGGCCGACGCTTTGCGACAGTTCTTTCACGGTGGACATGATAGCTTCCTCCTCATCAGGTATAACAACGACGCGTTTTAGGTCGATGCCTCGACGAAAAAGGAATTTAGCAATCCAGTGCGAGTTGGTATCTAGCGTCTGCGAACATGAATTGTAAGAGTTCCGCACAAAATGGCTACATCAAAGATATAGTCGAGTACCTTTCCGGTAAGGACTTCATTTGCAATGACACAAACAGCCGCTTGAGGTGCTATTTGTAGCGTTGACATCATACAGGAAAGGAAAGTATGTGATTGCTCAAGCCAGCAGCGACGATGATGTAGTAAAGGCACTTTCCTCGGAACACATCCAGCTGCCTGCTTAAAAGACAGCATTGCTAAAAAAACAAAACGAATTATATCATAATAGACCCCAGATCATTAATTTTCAAAGGGGGCGCAATTCACCTTGAAAAAGAGGCATTTATCTTACAAGCTTACTCGTCGTCCAATGACAAAGGGATTCTAATCGAGAGGTGGTCGTAAACATTTTCGGGAAGTACCAATCATTACGCCATCAAAAATCCATTAATCGGACACAATCTACCCTTCCATTATTTCATAAAATAATTGTCTATCAAGCCAAAAATGGGTAACAAAAGCAGTGTTGAAAGTGGCGATCGTCCGCAAGTGCCGGATCAATGGAGCCCCTCGCAGATCGCGTCCCAGGAAGGCAAGACGGTCATTATCACAGGCGCAAACTCCGGCATTGGCTACGAGACAGCGCTCGAACTTGCGCGCAAAGGAGCGACCGTGGTGCTTGCGTGTCGCAATGAACAACGCGGCAAAGAAGCGGAAGCGAAACTTCGTGAAGCGCTTGCAACGACCAAAGACGCCGGCACCGTATCGTTCCAGCAATTGGATGTGAGTGACCTCTCGAGTGTGAATGCATTTGCCAATGACTTCAAGGCCTCCCATGATCGCCTAGACGTGTTGATTAATAACGCTGGCGTCATGGCCGTGCCTTATGCCACAACGGTCGATGGGCTTGAACGCCAATTTGCCACCAACCATTTAGGCCACTTTGCCTTAACTGCTCAATTATTTCCTCTCTTAAAGAATAGTTTGCCATCTCGTGTGGTAAACGTAAGTAGCCTCGCTCATCAATCGTGCAAACTGCAACACTTTATTGCTGACTCGGAGATCATGCGCACTTCTGAGAAGGATTATCACCGTGCCGAGGTGTATGGAGAGTCGAAATTGTGCAATTTATTGTTCACATTCGAATTGGCTCGACGTTTAGAGGCCCAGAACGTGACAGGAGTGACGTCCGTGGCTTGTCACCCGGGGCTTACGGCCACGAATCTCATGACTGCGCCAAAAGAGGAAGGAGGAAAGCTCGGACGCATTTTATGGAATCTTGTTGGTTATTTACCGATTCTCCAAGACGCTCCCACTGGAGCATTGCCGACGCTCTATGCGGCAACGGGACCCGACGTAATGAATCACGATTATTACGGTCCGAGCAAGTGTTTTGAGATCTGGGGGCCACCGAAACGCGTGCAAGCGAAGGAACAGGCGTACGACACAACAGCGGCTTTGAATTTGTGGAACGAGAGCGAGCGTCTTGCAAAGATTGCGTTTGATGTCAAAGCGTAGGACGCGACGGCATGATCAGAATGTAACCTTTCTAGCAGCCGTGATGCTCATTGACAGAATTCAAGTCAAAGTTACGGGGTACGGATGCGTAACCATGTTTACACGGGCTAAGACTGCTTGTTTTTGAAAGTTTTTTTAACGAATTACGAGAACATGCAGGATTGGTTTCTTTTTTTTGAATTAATACATGCGTGTTTTCTTTGACGAAACTAGTGACTTTTTTTATTATGACAATTGCCACCGACAAAATACCTTGGATTGGCTCGATCGATTCTTGTTATCCTAAATTTTAAACAAAATAATAGGCTGTACACCACTGTTAGTTGTTGCAACAATTATTTAGATTTGCGCATCCGGCGCGGAAAGTTATCAGCGACGATATTAAGCGCCATGATTTTATTTCCACGGAAAAATTATACTCCGCGAAAAAAAGACAACCACCTCTGTAATGGGACACACATCGGTTGGAGAACCGTTGTTGTGGTACATTTACTTAGCTGGTTCACAAATACTTGACACGCGCTTGTGCGGGTACCAGGCTTCAAGCGAGCTTGAAGTCCTTCTTATGGGAAAAATACCCTTTTATCAAATTTAAAAGTTACTTAAATCCCAATTATTATGGGTAATAAATAAATGTGGTCGCCGCCAGATATAAATCTAACGGCCGAAATCTATTTCTATTTAATTAGCTAGGGTAAGGTTTTTAGATTTAAATAATAATCAGTTCCCCTTTTGACCTTAAAGCATTAAGTGCCTTCCTAAGGCTTGCGCATTGTTCTGTAAGAGATAGAAGCCTTTTTAAGGTATATCCTCGTGGCCACTAGTTGCGACTTGGTTCTACGAACCCGTGAATCCCTTGAACTAGGATTACTTAAGCTTTAATAGCTTGGACGACTCCATGAGGTGTTAAACCCATTAGTTCATTAGAACTAAGTGACTCTCTGACTCTACAACTATTCCTCAGACTTTAGGAGCGAGGTAGCTCCGCTACACATGGTAGAACTCGTAGTCAATCTACGCCTAAGTCTTTACAAGACTAATTTCTCACGAAAATAAAAGGGGTTCCAGAATTGTCAGAAGCGCAACGCGCCGCTTATGACAAGCTCAAAACCTTATTCGGGCTTGAGCACGTGGAATTTATTATTTCCCAAGGACCAGATGTAACGAGGCACTACGACATGTACTGCTTCAGTACAAGTCCACTTCGCACTGCTTCAGTTGCGAGTGGTGCCTTACGTTATTTCACGTACACTAGTACGTGCAGAGGAAGACTTCTCTTTAAGGTAACTGGGTAAAATGAAAACTGTATTAATATAATTAAGTATCTCTTCTATCTATCTTGTAAATGCTAACTTAATTATAAACTAATACTAAACATGCATTAGAATTCTTATGTTATCTTATGTTATCTTATCTGTATCTCTCTTTTGTTTACATCTACAGCTGATTAGTCTGCGGAATAAATATATATAATGGTCTATACCTATTCATAGATAAGAATTCTGAACATTACTATATAAAATAATATCCTCCAAAAATTATCTACCTATTAGATAATATATTAATTAAAAACCTTTAAGTGTTAATTTCATGTAACGATACACCCGTTGCATCACCCCTCAGCTGCGGGTGACGCACTGTTGTCTCTTGCGACAGACGGAACGTCTGCCGTAGTATCTTCCACTCGCACAATACAAAATGTCGCGAGTGCACGTGGTGATTCACCACGTGAATACGACCCCTCTTTGGAGGTCGACTACGAATGCGAGTCGGACGAAACGGCCGACTCGGGGAGAATGGAACAGTCGCCTGATAGACGTCAGGCGACTGGCTATGAGCCTTCGAATGAGAGGGCTCATTCTGATAGACGGGTTAATAGTTTATTTAGATCCGACGATGAGGATGATCCCTAATCGCCCGATCCGTCTCCCGTACGGTCACCTGCACGTGTTTTTGTGCAAGGTGATGACGATGGCGTAAGCCATCGTAAGAAAAGCTCTTTTGGTACCTTTGCTTCAGTGGGTACCACTCAGGGGAGTGAAGACCGTAAAATGTCTCATCTCGCCCTTAAAAAGAAGCCGTGGCTTTTGCCAGAAAGGCTAATCAATAGCTTGTCCGGAGAAACTACTCCTCACAATAAGTATCCTTTATTTATTGCGACAAAGCTACATGGCCTTGATCTCAGCGCGAAAGTTCTTCGTGCTAAGGAAGAGTTTTATTTCGATGATTTTCTTAAGCATCGATGGTTTAGTGGCAACAATAAGCGAGATAAAGTCTCGCTTATGCAAGCCTGGAGCGATTTCATTTGCAATGTCAAAGACATTGGACGCGAGGCCTGGCTTCAAAAACTTAACGCGAATCGCGTTAAGTTTGAGAAACGAACTCCAACCGGTGCAAAGTATAAATTGCATCGGTTGTCACGTGAGGCTGGGATTCCATGCCTCACGTGGGGTAATCCCTGTCCGTGTTGTGTTGACAACTCGAAGAGGGTAAAAGGGGATGTCTATTCCCTTTCTTCGCCCCGAAGGAAGGCTCGCATCTCTATTGAGATGCGTGATGCGATTGACGTTTTGCAATCGATTTACAAGCGCCAGGGGCGCGTGTTTTCCGATGGGCCTTCTAAACCATCGGGTGTTTCTCGTCATACTGACGGACGAGGCCCTCAACGTCA
>NC_090610.1:5502105-5525203 GCF_004359215.1 Bremia lactucae | reverse complement strand
TTCGAGTGGTGGACCTTCGGCGCTGCCTGTGCATTAACACAGCCGCCGGCAGCTGACTCCACATTGTGATTGGTAATCACACTGTGATCTTGTGCAGTTGTAATAACGTCCGTACCACAAGTGAGGCCATCGCACTCACTCGTAGTACATCCACACGCTTGTGGACGCTCCAAGACGTTCATCAGATGGCCATCTGATGAACAAGTGGCAGGCATCTTTACGGATCGATGCTGCCAGCTGATCCTTGGCTCGTATTTTCTGAGCCAAGGTAAACCTAGGATGACATCAAATTTGTCATCCAAATCCAGTACGATGAAATCATCATCATACTGTAAATCTCTTAACGTGTAGTGAAATTTCACTACGCGTTTCATTACTGTTATCGATGCGCCTGTCGCTAGACGCACCGTCATCCTCGTTGGAGGGATGTCGCGCTCAACATATTTGAGCCTACGACCCTCTTGTGACTGGCGACGAATAAAGATATTCGACGCTCCGCAATTCACTAGGGCTCTAAGTGACAAATCATTTGTCACTTTTAACTTCAAGGTGATGAGGGATACCTCATCACCAGTTGCAGAGACACATAATAATTGTGCGTCTAGAGCAACTTTAGTCAAGAGATTTGCAAATTCTTCGAGGATGCTGGATTAGTAGGGCGTTGCGCCTTTACTGACCCCTACCGTTTCTTGGCGGTCCGCCTCGCTGTTGCGATTTCGCAACAATGTCGGACCTGCGACCGTTGCCCTTTTTGGCATACGGTCCAAAATTACGTTCAGTACCTTTCGGTGCTGGGCTTGAAGCACTACACTTATGAGAGTAGTGTCTTGATTTTTGGCAGCGATGGCATTTCTGTGATCGCTTATTGCTCGAAAAGCAAGGTCTCTCGCTTTCGACGTAAGAGAGGTACATTGGTTCTGGACCTCCTAACTCGTGTCGTCTTGGAGGACGATATGATGACGATTTAGCTTGAGCCTGTTTCAAGCTAAAGTCCTCCTGTTCCGCAACGGATATTGCTTCTTCAAGCGTATCTAGTTCCAAGCAGAACAGGTGGGTCTCTACGGGACCATCCGTAAGACCTTGCTTGAACACCGTAATTAACGTGTGTTCATGAATTGGGTTATTTGTTATACAACTCGCTAAGAGTCGTATGTGCTGGGCATATGCGTGAACATCACGCTTGCCTTGCTTGAGTTTCAGAAGCTCTGAACTCAGCCGTTGGCAGTTCAAACGTCTGTTTGAGCCGGGCTTTAAAAGCCTCTAGCGACCCAAAGACGTATGGGTCGCGCAACTTGAGGCCCAATGCCCAAATTTTGGCACGACCTGCCAAATTTGATAAGCGAATGCGACTTGCATTTGCTCGTCGACGATGTGACGTGCTCTTGTGGCATCGTCCAACTCGACAAACCAGCTCAAGATAGAGTCTTCTTCGACTCCCCTATACTTAGAGATGTCAATCTTTAAGGTTTCGGGACGACGCGTTTGCGTCATCACCCCAGGTACAGGGGTCTGTGCCTGTTGTAACCTCAACGGTTCTGCCTGATGAGAGCCTTGTTGATTCAGCAAGGCTACTTTTCTCTTCATCTCGTCAAGTTCATGTTGTACGAATTTGGCGATGGCTGAACGGAGGGCATCTCTGTCCAAATTGGACAGAATTGCCAAGATTGCATCGTTTCCTACGGTCGAACTCATTTGTTCGACCGCACTCCTTTCTGTGTCACTTAGAAAGGAGTAGCATTCACGGAAACGTGATGCGTATTCCCACTATCATCTAACATGGACATGTTAGATGAGGGAAATGTGTTCCTTGGACGGACTACAAAGTGCTACCAGGTGTAACGGGGCACTACGACTTGAACTGCTTCAGTACAAGTCCACTTTGCACTGCTTCAGTTGCGAGTGGTGCCTTACGTTATTTCACGTACACTTGTACGTGCAGAGGAAGACTTCTCTTTAAGGCAACTAGCTTAAAGAGGATTAAATGAAAACTGTTTTAGTATAATTAAGTATCTCTTCTATCTATCTTGTAAATGCTAACTTAATATTTAATTAATACTAAACATGCATTATAATTCTTATGTTATCTTATGTTATCTTATCTTTATCTCTCTTTTGTTTTCATCTACAGCTGATTAGTCTGCGGAATAAATAGATATAATGGTCTATACCTATTTATCGATAAGACTTCTGAACATTACTGTATGAAGTAATATCCTCCAAATATTATCTACCTTTTAGATAATATATTAATTATTAACCTTTAAGTGTTAATTTCATGCAACGATACACCCCATTACACTAGAGGTCCTGCATGCAAGGCTTGAAGCCTTCATGCGGTACGAAGCCTCCCTGATCGGTCTGGTACAGGACCATTTAGCGGCATCTATGCCAACCCGATACATCTCTGAACCTGACTCTGAGCCGAGGGCTCGCCCTCTAACTGTAAATGTGAAAACATTAGAGGGTAAGAGGGAAAAATCTCCTTTTTGGATTAAGCAGATGAAAGTGTCCATTGATTCCGCCTTGTTCTTAACAGAACGGCAAAAGGTGGCTATGGCCATTTCCAACCTGTGAGTAGAGCCATGGAGTGGGCACCATAGTGCAGCACGTCCATAAACGACGCGTTTTTCTCATGGGATTCGATGAAACAGCAAAGGACCAGAATGTTTGCACCGCCTGATCAGGCTTTTCGCATGCGAGCACGGCTAATAGCGACTCGACGGGGTAAAAGAACCCGAGGGGACTTTGTCCAGGAGTTGAGAGCTCTCATTGCATCTATGCAGCAAGACCCGGTGCAAGAAGCAATTGTAGTAACCATCTTTATGGGGTCTCAATGAGGGCGTTGCTCGGACGGAATTATTCCGATCTCATCCTGCTACGTTCGAAGAGGCAGTTGCCATAGCGCGACGCGCCGAGTTTGACGTTAAGTCTGCTCGTGTTAGAACGCGTGTTTAACGAACAAGGTCTTCGAGCACATGGGTTCCGTCTAATAGTGCGGAACCTATGGATTTGAGCCTCGTTGAGGAACGAGAAGAGGCTCTTCAAGCTGTGGAACAGCATAAGACGATCCGTAGATTTTATAAGTGCGGAAGCACGAAACATTTACGCCCTGTCTGCCCTCTTCGAAATTTGCGTAAAGCTCAAAAGAGCTCTAACTCCACTTTTCCCAGAGTTCTTGTACTTGGGTATAACGTTTCTACTTTGTAGGTGGGGCGCTGTCTGGTTCTGATTTGGGTTCTGTTGATCCTCCTGGAGGTGTGGCTAAACAGCATGTAGCCCTAATTAGCTCGGAGAGTACAAGCCTGGCTTGCTAGTCGCTCAAGCGACTGTAAAGGGCTTTGTTAAGCCGTGGTCAATTTTAATTGACTCAGGAGCGTCTTGCAATTATGCTCGATGCCTTTCCCTTGAAGGAAGTCAACAATACGTTGAGGCACTTAAAGCGCATGAAGGTGATACAATCACTGTTTGCTTAGCGACTAGGACTCGTGTCACTGTTCGAGTGACACTCGTTATAATAACGATTCACTAAATGCTGAAAGCATTGTTGGCCTAAGGCCAAATCATTAAGGGTGCAATATCCCTGTTACGTGGAGCGGCACGTCTAAGTCCACCGAGTATGACCGGTAGAGGTGGCCTCATACTGAGTGTCAGTAGTGGCACGTCTAAGTCCACCGAGTGTGGTCGGCCGAGGAGGTACCATACTGAGTGTCAGTAGTGACACAATTGGCAGTTTACCAGGGCGTATTGCCTCAAACCCTCCTAATGCACGTGAAGCGACACGTAAACGTTCGCTGAATAAGGAAGTTGAGTAACCTACCTCCTTGTCGGATGAAAAATTAGACACCATGTCTTGTATAGAACTAATACAGGCTGGAAACCCGAGGACGTGAATGTCCCGGCCTCTAAGAGGCGTATCGTTTCCACTCCAAGACAGGGTAGGCACGAAGCATGTATAGCCTCACAAAGTGATACGAGTGAGCAAGTACATACGCTTGTAAATAGCGTAACCGGTAACATTGAGAGGGAAGTTAGGCTTTTGGCAATCCCCTCGTTAAATGCTCTTTAGAGCTAGACGAAATGTCTATTGATGAGTGCGGTCGAGCCTTATAAGCTGGTGAATTATCTGAAATGGTGGTCATTCGACCTATGGTTGTGTTAAACTCATCGTCACTTCTCGACAAAGCTGTCTGGATGACACAAAAGCTGCACTTAGTGCGCGAAGTGGGTCATCGATCCTTAAAGATCCTACAAATTCTTTTTATTTCTTAATTAAGAAATTTCAAGATGTAGTTATGAAATAATCTACCATCTGTTTTACCTCCGGATAGAGGTGTTTGTCATGAAATTGACTTAAACCCCGGGAACCAAATATTGTGACACAAGATAATGGCCTTTACCAAGGGAGCAGTGTGACATCATTGACGATTTCTTCCGTGCTAACGGAAGAAATCGTCAATGATGTCACACTGGTACGAGAGAGCAAATCTCCTCATTCGACACGGACATTTTGTATCAAAAAGCCAAATGGTAAATGGCGCATTGTAAATGCTAAATGCTGCCGCTATAACAGCACAAACCCCCATTCCTAAAAAGGATTTTCTTCAGAATAATATGGTGGGATGTACAATGTACAGTGCAATGGACTTAGTCGATGGTTACTACCAGTTGCTCATGCGAGCTAGTGATATCCCGCTTACAGCGGTTAGCACTTCAAGCGGCATGTTATGAGGGTGGCTGGTTATGCCACAAGGACTTTTCAACGCCCCGGCACCATTTAATCGTCTTGTGACGCAACTGTTTCGCCTTCATCGAGGTTATGCACAGTTTTATTTCGATGACATTTTTGTCCATAGTCGTGCGGAGCAGGGTCGGTCGGATATGAAAAACCTTCGAGACCATTTGCGAGCAGTGCTCGAGTGCATGCGCACAAACAAACTGTATGCCAATGCATCTAAATGCATTTTTGGTGCAGACGAATTTCCTTTTTCAGGATGCTTCATTGGAAAGCGAGGCCTTAGAGCGGATCTCGCTAATGTAGATGCCATAGTAGATTGGACCGTTCCTAAATACCAAAAGGATTTGCGCAAGTGGTTGGGTCTCGCCAATTATTTACATAAATATAGCGAAAATTACGCTGATATGGCTAGGCCATTATCTAATCTCCTTAAATAGGATACAGAATGGTGCTGGACTAGCACCGAAATTTATGCTTTTCGAGCAGTTTAGGATAGTCTTATCCATGCCCCGAATCTGGCACTGCCAAACCCGAATTGGCCTTCCAGTGTCGTCTGTGACGCATCAGATTTTGCCATTGGCAGTGCTCTGTTTCAAACAGATGTTGATGGACATGAACGTGTTATTGCGTTCGAGTCTAGACAGCTTTAAGTTACGAAAAAATAGCTACGCAGTTCATGACAAAGCGTTTCTTGCTATGAAGTATGCTCTCGTCAAATTCAGAGTTCATCTGCTCGGCTCTAAGCCGTTTATGATTTATACAGATCACGCGTCATTACGCATGGCGACTAAGTCGCCCCATCTCTCACAGAGAATGGCCCGACGGCTATCCTTTTTTGCGGTTTACAACTTCGATGTGAAGTATAAACCCGGCAAGCAAACTGCTTTGGCCGATGCGTTATCACACAGGCCGGATTATGAGGTTTCTCATTTCACGCCTATCTCGTCACCTATTCCTAAATTAATTTGTTCGGCTTACGCCAAGAATGAACAGTGTGTAGCTCTGCTACGAGCCTTGAATAACTCGGGCTCGGGTATTAAATTACCGTCACGTTTGCGTGCAAGGTTACATCGATTTTCTACCGATAACAACTTATTGCTTAATTGCACAGACATCGCGGACCCTCCGCGTGTAGTTGTTCCTCATGATGAGGATTTAAAGTACCGGATCCTCATGAAGCACATGATACTGTCCTTGGCGGTCATCTCGGTAGAGAAAAAAACTAAGGCTCTATCAGCCAGAGTTATTGGTGGCCCAAACTTTTTAGATGGGTTAGCACATATGTTCGCACATGCGTAACGTGCCAACGGGTTAAACCCTCGGCGCATGCTGCTGCGGCACTGGCGAGTCTTACCGTCCCCATAAGATGCTGGGAGTCCATTAGTATGGATTTTGTTTTTGGGCTGCCGAAAGATTCAGCCGGTAACTCCGGTATAGTGGTATTTGTTGACCGTTTGAGCAAAATGGCTCACTTAGCGGCCGTGCCGGATTCCATTGATGGAGAGGGTACAGCTTAGCTGTTTATCGATCGCATGCTTTGACAACATGGTTTGCCAGTGGCAATTGTCTCTGATCGGGATCACTGCGGACCATCCGCAAACCGATGGTCAAACCGAACGTGTCAATCGCGTCATTGAAGACGTTTTATGCAGCGTGTGTGCTCAGACACCAAAGCACTGAAGCTCAATGCTCCCAGTAGTGAGATTTGCGTTAAATTACGCTGTTCATGCCTCTATAGGCTATACTCCGTTTTATATAAGCGGTCTTACTCATCCGCGTCTTCCGTTTACGATACCACTGGGTGGTTCAGGGCTTGGTGGGGGAGAATTGGCCGATAGGCTTGCTGGTATCAGCCCTGTTACCGTTCGGAAACAAGTAAGCGAGTTTATCGTGACGCGATTTAGTGTCTTAAGACATGTAAGTGATACGATGGCTGATAGCCAAGACAAACAAAAAGAACAAGCGGATGCCAAAGGCAGAAGCTGTATTAATTCTCATATGGCCGGAAACCGAGTTTTACTAAACGCCAAAAAACAACCTACCAACTTGGTTTTCGTGGTCTTCAAGACCATATTGCGCCCGCGCTTTATTGGACCATTTACGGTCGTGGCCAAGAAGGGCCTAGCTTATTCTCTAAGCCTTCCCAGCAAGCTGCGTACACACCCAGTGTTTTACGTTGGCTTGCTTAAGCCATATCGGGACCCTTCCCACTTGGACTTGAAGGCGCTTGCGCCGAGACAGGCGGTCGGGCCGCAGATTGCTGCATCCTCACCAGGATGTCCAGCTGGCCCTTTAAACAAGGCTGCTGACGCTCTAGCGTCGAAAGCTGTCCCGAACCGCCTCAAAAGAGCTCTCAACCCGAGCAGGACCTCACGAATACGTTGCACCTCGTGCCGCAGAGCATCAAATGCTTCCACCAAAATTTCGGCCCCCTCCCGCGCTGCTTGATGCGCGGGGGAACCTTCCGTTTCTTGTGGAGAAACTTTTAAAGCGACGTCGTCGTGAGGGTCAATACCAGTTTCTGGTGAAGTGGCTAGGGTACCCCTCTACTGAAAACTCTTGGGAGTTCGAGGTACCTCTTCGGTAAGATTGCCCTTATGCCGTTGACGTTTTTGAGCGCCCAGCTCATGGTCAACTCGCGTCGAACGACGCTTCCCACCACTAAACGTGGGATTGGGTGGATCCATAGCCTCAGTGCGACTTCGATCCATGGTTGTACGGTCAACCGAAGCACTGATATATTGGCTAGGCCTTTCTTCGTTTTATGGCATAAATGCCGAACGTAATTGGCCTTTGGCCTTAAGCTTAGCAAAGTCGAAGCGAAGCTTCCAATCTAAACGAACATCACCTCTATCCGCAGACTCTCTGACATTCCAGATATTACGGAGTTTGCGGGCCCGGTTAACCCATTTCTCAAATGAGACTTCGTTTTCAGTTCTTGTTTCGTTTGGAACAAAACGATCGGAATTTCCCTCATGGAGGTCACCGAAGCCCCACGGGCTTGATCACGTAAACGCGTCACATACTGGCTTCGCGTCATTACCTTCGGCGTAAGGTATTGCTCATGAAGAGCGTCGCGAACAGCGATCTCCGGATCACCAAAGATCCAGATGGCCAAGCTATGACCCGCTATCTCTTTCAGACGCTCGTCCGCACTAGGCGGAGTGAATCTATATTCACTATGAGCCTTAGCTTTCGCTTTTTCGGCAGCTCGACGACGAGCTCTTTCCTCTATGAGAATTATCTCCTCTTGCTCTTCATCGAGCGGATTTGTAATAATGTTGGACTCAGGGTCCCGTGTCCTGCTCAATGCAATTAAAACATCAGCGGCACCACGTTCTGTGAACGGATTCTGGGCTCGCCGACATTCGTCCGGAGGAGAAGGCGTGAGCGAACGCCGCTCTTTTTTTCTCTTCCTCTGATTGGGAGTGGCTTACAAAGTCCATTATTCCCTCATCGTCGAGGAAGGTGCTCAGAGTCTATGACTCACGCTTGATTGTCATTAGACAAAGGAATGAAAAAAACAACCAAACGGTTAGCTGTTAAGGTTCCAACCTCAAAGCGGAAATTAAGCGAATGTTGTCACTCGGTGTCAACATTCTGATGGAGGAGGGTGTAATGGGGCACACGTCGGTTGGAGAACCGTAGTTGTGGTACATTTACTTTATGGGTAAAATACCCTTTTATCAAATTTAAAATAGTTACTTAAATCCCAATTATTATGGGTAATAAATAAATGTGGTCGCCGCCAGATATAAATCTAACGGCCAAAATCTATTTTTTTTAATTAGCTAGGGTAAGGTTTTTAGTTTTAAATAATAATTAAATAAAGTTCATTCCCTTTTTGATCTTAAAGCATTAAGTGCCTTCCTAAGGCTTGCGCATTGTTCTGTAAGAGATAGAAGCCCTTCTAAGGTATATCCTCGTGGCCACTAGTTGCGACTTGGTTCTACGAACCCCTGCATCCCTTGAACTAGGATTACTTAAGCTTTAGTAGCTTGGACGACTCCATGAGGTGTTTAACCCATTAGTTCAATAAAACTAAGTTACTCTCTAAGTCTGAAAGTCTTTCTCTGACTTAAGGAGCGAGGTAGCTCCGCTACAACCTTTCCATTCTTCGGGAGTGGCGTTGTCTGCTTACGGTCGTGCGTAAGGACGCATGGTCCGTATAAACAATGAACGGTCCATCTCCCAAGATATAAACCCTACACTTAGCCAGTGCATATTTTATGGCAAGGAGATCCTTCTCAAGCACTAGATAATTGCGTTTAGCCTGATTAAAGCCAACGCGATTGATAGCAGACGTCGCTCTCTGCGCCATCGGTGTCATATTTAACTTATGCAGAGCGTCACAGCTGCAGTCGCTAAAATTGGCGAGTGCATCAATCTTTGCTTGATACCCTCAAAGGAAAGCTGACAATCAGCGTTCTATGAACGCTTTACATTTTTTTTAAACAAAGAAGAATTATGTACTGTCATTATGGTATAACTGCGGGAGTACATATAGTAATCTACCGCTAAGCCAAGGAACTTTCGAAGTCCATTACATCGACTGGCAGAGGTCAGTCGGTGATCGCCTTGATCTTTCAGGATCAGGGCGCACACCGTGTTTACCTACAATGCACCCAAGAAGTGTTATTTCGCTTGCGGCTAATATTTGCATACAACTTAAGCTTACGCATAAGTGTAAGAACCTTTCGGACGTTGGTACGATGTACTTTAACGTCCGACTTTCCGTTAAGGCTCTGCTATGAACGAAGACGCCATCAAAATAACTCGGTGCAAAATCCTACACCGATATTAACAGATTGGTCACACATCTGTTAAATGTTGCAGGGGCATCATTAAGCCTCTGTTGCAAACTAGGTTATCCCATAGCATTCTGCTGAGGTACTTACTGCTGTGAACGGGATATCATGTCCACGCATTAGGATCTGATAAGATTTATCCATCAGATGCATTGACGAAAAGACAGCACTCTTTGACATACTAAATGATTACGTCTTTTCGTGGTATCGGCGTTTAAGCCGTTACATTGAAGCGTTCAGTTTATTAAACGTATGCACAATCCGCCATGCTCCTGTTGCTTTATGAACGCAGAAGGTCGGAAGCTATGTTGGGAGGTTCACTCCCTCACGCGGTTTGCTACGAATTGATTGGCAAAATTCTTGTCGTTCGATAAGACTTGTTCACGAGGCAGTCGAGGAAGCTGAGACATGGAATGCCTTAAAACAATGGATCAAGTTTAGTGCAGTGCCTGTCACGGATGACAAGTACGTGGCCAATATTCAGTCGGCAGTAGTATTTCCTGAAAATTCGTTTTCAGCAGCTCATCGAGGGCCGAAAGATTCCCTCGATGCGAAGACTCGAATCGGACGTTTTACGTCTCAATCCTGGGGGCTTTGAAGACAAATCCTTTATATAAGAATTTGATCGAATTTAAGGATGTATTTCCTGATTCCATATCGTGCAAGTTTTCTAAGGATAAATGTACTCGACACGAAATCGATCTGATACGAGGTTCGAAATACTGTGTCATAAGCTAGTGGCGTTGATACATATTTCCAAAGGTAGCTGGGACCCCTCGTCGCAGATTTCTGGGGACTTGCTCCTTCACACGCTTATGGGACTTATCCCTTCAAATTTTATTTGGAGACTACTTTCCACAACTGCCTCTAGCTGAGACTGCACAACCGCAGCAAGATCGTCCACTATCGGCTCTCCAGTCGATCTAG
This sequence comes from Bremia lactucae, assembly GCF_004359215.1. Taxonomy (NCBI): domain Eukaryota; phylum Oomycota; class Peronosporomycetes; order Peronosporales; family Peronosporaceae; genus Bremia; species Bremia lactucae. The sequence goes on along the minus strand of NC_090610.1, from coordinate 5,514,733 downwards.
GACTTTTGCACTGGCGCTTATAGACATGCATTTAAAAAATTACTGGGTGTCTGTTACGTGGCAAGCTTCTCGTTTTGTTCCTGTCAACTTATTCGAGTGGTCGAACTTCGACGCTGCCTGTGCTTTTGCACGGCCGTCGGTAACTATGTCCACGTCTCAATGGTGGACCTTCGACGCTGCCTGTGATAGTGCCAAGCTGTTGGAATCTAATTTCAAAGTGTGATGTGTTGTTCGTATGAGGTCTTGTGCACTCGTAGCACATCTACAGGCTTGTGTACGCTTCAAGACATTCATCAGATGGCCATCTAATGAGCGAGAGGCAGGCGTCGTCACGGCTTGATACTGCCAGGTTGTGCATGGCTCGTATTTTCTGAGCCATGCTACTCCAAGGATGACCTAAATCTGGCATCGAATACAATACGATGAATCATCATCGTACTGTGTAGCCTTCAATGTGTACTGGATAATAACTACACATGTATTTACTATTGCAGATGCGCCTGTTACTAGGCGCACTGAAATCCTCGTTAGAGGTTTATCGCACTCAACAAACTTCAGTCTGCGATCTTGTAGGGATTGGCGTCAAATGAAATTGTTTGACGCCCCATAATCACTGGGGACTTTGGTGGCAATTTATTTGCCACCATGATGATGTTAACCTTATCACGTAGGGCAATTACACATTGTTTGTGTGTGAGGAGCAACTTTCATCTAAAGGCCTGGAAATTCTTTTGACGCTGCTGGATTAGAAGTACGCTTCGCACATACTGACCCCAACCATTTTTTGACGATCCACCTCGCCGTTGCGATCTCAACAGCGTCGAATCCGCATCCTGCGCTAATTCTTGAGGGAGGTTGATTGTTTCGCTCGGTGTTTCTAAGCACTGTGCGTGATAACAATGAGCGAAACAATCTACAGGGCATTGCGCCTATGAGTGCAGTGCCCCATGCACTGTGCGTGGGGCACTGCACTCATAGGCGTAGTGCCCTGTCTTTTGACAACGATTGCATCGCTGCAGTCAATTGAAATTTGCAGTGCATACGAGAGGTGCATGGATTTTGAGCGTTTGACTTCTTGTCATCTCAGTGGACGATAAGCACCCGAGTTGGCGAAAGCCTATTCCAGACTGAATCCCTTCTAGATATCGCTTGATGAAGCGTCTCTAATTCGAGCCGGAACAGGTCAGTCTTGACAGGACCGTCTGCAAAAGCACAGTTTCCTGTGTTTGATAATTAATGGGATGACTCAGATACAGCTTTCTAGGTATCATGTATGTTGGGGACAAGGGTGACGGTTGCCCTGCTTCAAATTCAGGAGCTCTGCTTGAGTTCTGAATTCAACTCGTGGCTGCTCAAAGAATTGCCAGAGCCAGGTCTCAAAGACCTCATACGACCCAGAAATAAATGAACCGTGGGACTAGAGCCCCAAATTTTGCACGTTTAGCTAAGTTAGACATGCCGAACTTTACTTTCGTCGCATCGTCTTCGATGCGTCGAGCTTCAATGGCGATGTCTAATTTGACGAACCATCCTTAAAAGGGCCTTTAGCTTAAAGAATTTGATCTTTAAGGTTGTAGGTCGACGCCAAATCGTCCGCCTGCTAGCAGCATGGAAATGATGCTATCTCAACAATTTAAGCTGTTAAGTAAGACATTGTGCAGTCTCGCAAGTCGCGCTAGCAGCTCCGGCACGATGAAGTTGCTCTGAAGACAACAAATATGCCGAGGTACAGGAATGGACATTGTCAATTTCGAGAGAGATTAAGTGCCGCTCAGAATAGGGCTAGTTTGCAGGAGATGCTAATTATGAATACAAGTGCCAGGACTGTAAGGCTGATCAAGAAGAAGCGTCAGGATTGCAAGGCCGATCAAGAAGCAATGATGATTCGGATAAAAGTGTTTAATGTGTCAAGCCGGGTATCAGCTATTTGTTTTTTATACAGTGCGACTAGCAGCCGAGCTGTATCGACATAGATAAGCTCTCTGAGAAAACCTTTTGAAGGTTTCGATAGTGATCACTACTGCAGACGAGAAAAAGGGGGAAGCAAATGATGCTCGTGCAGCTACGGCAAGAAAAATTTATTAGGATGTTTCTTTTATGTCGGCACTGTCAAGAAAAATCCTTAAGTGATCTTCAAAGATTAAGCTGTTAGATCAAATGCGACGCAGAGCTGATTGCATTACCAAGGCATAGAAGATGTAAGTCTTAGAATGCAGCAATCAAGGACATCGTTCAAGCAGCAAATCAGGAGCGACTGAGTTGCGGGTGTGGCCATCATATTTAAGTCATCTGCCTACGAAGGTAAATTAAGGTATGTACATATTCCACGACCGATTGATCATCAAAAGACTCAGGGTGGTGATAATGTTGACAAAATATGCAAAGGATGCAGGATGGACAAGTCGATCGTCAAGTCATTCCTAAAATCAAACTAGTAGGTAAAAGCCAAGATCAAGTTTCACGTTGGCGACAAGAGTCGCAATTTGATGTCGCAAAAGCGAACACATGTTTTATAAGGGCTTTAAAAGGTGCTGGAACTACTGAGCAGTGCTTAGGCAAACAGCGCACGTTTGTCGAAGATTAGCATACTGGGTATCAAGTATGCGAGTGAAGCGTTGTAGTTGACGGTACGACACTACAAATGCAGTCAGACGAAGCCACTGCGTGGCTTAACAACGCCTCCAAGCCAACTAATTCACATTGCTACAGTCGTTTCAGTAAAAGGCTTTCTCGAACCTCCGTCGAGTAGACGCATCAATACATTTTTTAAGTCGATGAATCAATCATTATTCATTTTGAGTAGCAAAAGTTGCCGAAAATCCAATAAATGAAAAATAAGAAAAAGTTGAAAATTGAACAACTCAGAGGATACTCCCCAAAGGAATATGGGAAAAGTCCCAAAATGCTTGTGGGAATCAGTCCCAGGAACCTGTGGAAATAAGTTCCCATGAAGAAACCGAGACGTTGGACGTCTTGATTAATACGGATTGAATGTAAGCGATAAAACTTGATGTTATGGCGCCTCCGAGGATAACTTCGGAGATAACTTAATTGCCAACGCTAGGCACGAAACGATTCTTGCGTAATCTGCTTAGTGTCAAAGTCAAGCAGTTTTTGCGTATCTGTTATAGATGACGAGTACGTGGCGAAAACTCCGTTACGATTTGCTGAGAAAGAATGGGGTTTCAGCAGCACACCGATCGACAAAAGTTCTATCGATGAGAAGACTCGGATTGAACGTCTTACTTCTCACTATTGGAAGTCGTTGAAGGCAAATCCTTCGAATAAGAATTTGATCGAAACTAAATTGTGTTCCCTGATTCGGGTACCATGCGTGTCGCCTAAGAATAAAGACACTCGACACGAATTGACCAAATACACGATTCGAAATGCTGCATCATGAAGCAGTGGCCACTACCCTTCGTAAACAAGTATTAGTGATCGACATATTATTTGTCGATCATATAGCAGCGGGTCATGTGAAATTCAAACTCTCCACATAAATCTCCGACTTTTTGTATGCGCAAAGCAGCACGAGAGTGGCGGATAGGCCATGCATTAAAAAATTGAAGGCTGCAACGGTACCAGCTCAAACGCCGATACCGGGAAAGGACGTATCGAAAGTACAATCTTCACGTCGAACGGACGGGTTCTAACACATCCTTAGCGGTGTACAGATGTCCCGCTTACAGCAGTAAGCACCTCGAGCGGGACAGAGTTAAGCTCAAAATCGCTTCTGGATAAAGCTGTTCTTTAGGATACAGTTGCGGCACAAAGTGCGCGAGTAAATCGTCGATTCTTAAGACCTTACATATCCATTATTCCGTTTTGTTCAGGAATTACAAGGCGTTGTGTGTCACAATGCACCGTTTTTGTACCTCCTGATAGATGGTGTAAGTCACGAATTGACTTGGTTTCTGAAAAAAATTCTGGGTTGCACGATAGTGGCCTTGACCAAAATATCAGTGTGACGTCATTAATGATTTCTTTCCCGTTCAGCATGTGGCTGGAATGGTACAAGAATGCAAATTCCCCAGACGACACTGACGTTTTATGTCAAAACGCCAAATGGTAAATGACGAATTGCGCATTGTGCACACTTAAAATAAGCTTAATGCTGCTACTATACCAGCATAGACCCATTGCTAGAAAGATTATTCTTCATAACAATATGGTGGGCAATACAATGAACAGTGCGCTCGGCTTAGTCGATGATTATTATTAGCTGCTCGTGCGAGCTAGGGACATCCCGCTCTTTAAGTGGTACGCTGTGGGAGGGGCTGGTAATGCTACCGCGGTTATTCAATTCCACAACTACTTTCAATCGTTTATAGTCGCAACTGTTCCGTCCTCACGGAGGTTTTGCACGGACGTAATTTGATGATATTTTTGTCCATAGTCGTGCGATCAGGGCAGCCAGGCGTAAAAATATACAATAACCATTTGCGATCAGTGCTTGAGTACATTCGCACAAATAATTTGTATTCCAAAGCTAGATTGTTCCTTGCTAGAATAAGAGTCGCTCTCAAAATAGGTGGGTAAACGTGGATGGCGTTAGCCAATAACGAAAAAACGTGTATGCTTTGTCGAAGCATGCACCATATTGTTGATGTCAAATTCTACAATCGGCGCGAGCTCGCTCTAATTCGTAAATGGGTGGACGTATTCACGAAGTATCTCTTCGAGGAGACAATATGAACGCTCAGTAAGTACATCTGTTTCAGGATGATCAGAAGTTGCCATTTTTGAACTGTGCTCCAATTGATTTGGACACTGTTTGCTAAAATTCCGCCGTGAACCTAGGGTCTCGATCTGAGACCAGTTCACGGAGTACCCCATGGAGTCGAAATGCCGTGTCAATAAAGACACGAGCACAGCCTTTGGCTGTGATCGACTCCGGGATGGCAGCAAGATGTACCATCTTGCTAAAATGGTCAACAAAAATAAGAATACCATTATTCTTATTTGTGAGGAGGTTGATTTCCTCACATGGCCCGCTGGTAAGCGTTCGGCAAAGAATTTGTCGATCGCTATTGAATGTTCACTGGGCAACGGCCATTGCTTCAAGACACAGTATTTCGAACCTGGTATTAAGTCAATTCTTGTCGAGTGTCTTTGTCCTTAGACAACTCGCACGGTTTTGAATAAGGAAAGACATCCTTAAATATTTAATTTTTTATAGAGGGTTTGTCTTCAAACACTCCCAGGATTGGGACGTAAAACGTTCAATCCGAGTCATCTCATCGAGGACACTTTCGTCCATCGATGAGCTACTGGGAATCCGTACGTTCTCTGGGAACATTATTGCCGACCGAATATCGACCACGCAATTGTAATCTGTGAGAAGTACGCAGACCTGCTTGACTTTGCCACTACGCAGATTACGCAAAATCAGCTTCGATTATAGCGTTGGTAATTGAGTAATCTCAAAAATTAACTTAAGAGACGCGCTTAGATCAAGTGTATAAGCGCCAAAACTTAACCCATTGTTTACTAGGACATTATTGTCTCAGTTTCTTCTTTATAACTAGTTTTTTCAAAGGTACCAGAGAACCTTTGACCACAAATTTCCGGGGACTTATTCTCGCAGAAATTATTTGGGGAGTATCCTCCCCAACATGACTCAAGCTGTGGTTGCGCTACCACAGCGAAATCCTCTACGATCGACTCTCCAGTCAATCTAGGACTTCCGCACTATCTCTTATAGACTAGCGCTTTTAACGTTCTTGGATGTTGCTTTTCAAGCAAGCATCTTCGTTTCGTGCCACTCATCTTATTCGAGTGGTCGAACTTTGACGCTGCCTAGGCTTGTGCACAGCCGTCGGGATCTAACTCCCACAACGTGTTGGGTATTCGCATTGAGGTCTTGTGCAGTCATGCTAGCGACCGACTCACAAGTGAGGCCATCGCTCTCACTCGAAGGACATCTACACGCTTGTGGACGCTCCAATATGTTCATCAGTTGGCAATATGATGAACAAGAGACAGGCATCGTCACGGCTTGACGCTACCAATTTATACATGACTCGTACTTTTCGAGCCATGTTAATCCAAGAATGACATCAAATTTGTCATTTAAATGAAATCAACATTGTTCTGTTTACCTTTAACGTGTATTGGATACCAAATACACATTTTTAAACCGATACAGATGCGCCTGTTGCTAGGCGCACTGTCATCCTCGTTAGAGGGATATCGCGCTCAAAAAGTTTGAGTCTGCGGTCTTCTAGCGATTGACGTCTAATAAAATTATTTGACGCCCCACAATCGACTAGGGACTTAAGTGGCAATTTATTTGTCACTTATTTCCAAGGTGATGAGGTTAATCTCATCCCTTAGTGTTGCTAGCGGAAGGTCAGTATTTTCGCTCATGTTATTAGGCACTGGCCGTGGTGACCCATTTTTTGACAACGATATCATTTTTGTGACCATCTGTAACTTGAAGCGCGAGGTTTCTCGTTCTCTACATACGAGAGATCCATGGGTTCTGGACCTCCGTTCTTGTTGTCTCGGTGGACGATATGCACCTGGGTGGACGAAAGCCTGTTTCAGGATAAAAGGCCTTCTGATCTGCTATAGATATCGATTGGTCAAGCGAAGCTAGTTCTGGCCGGAACATGTGGGTCCTGGCAGGTCCTTCTGCAAGACCTTTTATAAACACAGTTACCTGTGTTTTTTTCATTAATTGGATGACTAACGGTACAACTGACCAGGTATCGTGTGTGATGGGTATAAGCGTGAATGTCACGCTTGCCCTGCTTCAAATCCAGGACCGCCGGCTCAAATATTTGTCTGAGCCGGCTCTTAAAGACTTCATACGTCCCGAAGAGTAATGGGTCGTGAAGTTTAGCTCCAAGGCCCAAGATTTGACACGTCCGGCTAAGTTGGACATGACAAATTCACTTTCGTCGCATTATCACTGATACGTCGATCTTATATGGCGTCGTCTGACTCGACGAACCGTCTCAAAAGGGAGTCGTCTTCGACTGCCTTCGACTAAGCTATTTCTATCTTAAACCTTTCGGGTCGATGCGGAAGCGTCGGTCTATTAGCAGCATATAGATGCTGCTGTCTCAACAGTTTCAACTGTTTGAGCACCCTGTTCTCTAAAACACCTCCGCGAGTTGAGAGCCTTGCTGGTGAACAAGGCTACTTTTTCTTGGGCCTCGTCGAGTCGTGTTGAATGAACTCGGCTATGGCCGCATGCTGTTCATCCTACCCAGAGTGCACAGCATGGCGCCAACGGCTGGCCCGCCTACGACCGAACTCATTCGTTCGATCGCCCTCCATTCAAGGTCACTCAAATGGGTAAACCCTTCATGCGTGGCGTGATAACCTTCTTGAGGGGCTGAAAAGCTCCCTCCTTCTTCATCCAAAATGTCCATGTTGGATGGAACGTGCGTAGATCGCTGAACGATTTAGGAAGTGCTACCAGGTGTAACGGAGCACCTCTCATTAGTACTGGTAAGTACTTGTTGACCTTACACTGGTTACAGTGAAGGTTAGGCATCTCGAAATTTCATGTACACAGGGTAAGAGAAAGGTTTTTAAGTAGCTAAGGGTCCTTAGCCACCAAAGGTAATTCAAAGGATCAGAATTAGGGAAAGTAAAACTGTATAAATATGTTAAGTCTCGTACGTAACGATTTTCTATCTACTACTGAACTCATTATAAATATCTAACTAAGTATGACGTCACCTTGCGCACCGCACATATCTGTCTTTTGACGATTGGCGGGGTTGATTTCGACTTAAATCTACCAATTAATAGAGCTAATGTCTTATTGCATCACTATTATCCAATTTGGAAATATTGACATTATTAAAGTTAAAATTAATAAATATAATACTTTGGTACTTATTGATATATATCCTCTCATAGGAAATAATAATCGTTATTCCTCTTATCGAACCTGTTCCAGTTACCGTTGATCTTTAATTACCCCTTCTGTGTATCCATAGTGTGGCCGACCGTTTACAATCTTCCTTAAATACGAATCGTATATAACTAATACCAATCTCGAGTTGGAGACGTGCGTAGATATTTCGCATTAAATCGACTCATCACCTTGGCCTTGCTCTTCGTGTACGCCGAATAAGCGCGGGCACTATGGCACACAATGGCAATAGTCGCGGTCCACGGGACAGAGCGTATGTAGCGCTGAATGGCACATAAAGCCACCCAGGCGGCCCCGATGACCGGCAAGCGCTTGGCACCTGTTGAAATGGATGCCACGGCGACACAATGGAGCTTTTCTTGGTGCACGCACCGCAGCATGCTCCAGTACGTTTGTTGCAACGTTCGCATATGGTGTCCATCGTATTGATATGGACCCACACAATGAATAAGCTTGTCCACTCCGGCATCAAACGCCGGAGTCACGATCGCATTACCAGCCTTCAGCCGAATTTTTAATTCCCTTACGTGATCATCTAGCTTTGGACCTGCTCGTCGAAAGATTGCCGAGGATGCGTAATAGCTGCTTCGATATTGTTTTAAGTCATAACCCGTCGGGAACGCCAGTCCATCCACCCGTTCATCTCCAATTATCTCAATCTTTTCAATGTCTCCTTGTAGAATTTGCACCAGTGTGTTAAATTGATACAATTGCTCGGCTGAGCGCAAGAAATTCGTCAACTTTGGACAGGCCACATTCAGTACCATTGGACTTGGTACACCCTTAACCCATTTGAATGTAGCCATTTGTGTCGTCTCACTCCTTGTAGCCATCTGTGTGGACGCTAAGACTCTCTTCTTCTTCGTCTGATTCTTCTTCGTCTGAGTCTTCGTCGTCTGAGTCAATGTTTTGTCCAATCACGTTGTTTAAGTGCTCCACAGGTGGCAAGTCCCCTCCAAAATGAGTGAAGAGCATTTTCTTCCAAAAGTGATTCTGATTCAGCACACTTTGCCACAAGACGTTAGATGCAAGGATCTCAAGTAGATTGGCGGACGAAGGCAAATCTAGCATCACTAGCACCCCTTCCAGCAGCGTTTCTACCTCCAAAGCACGAAAGATCGCTCGCGAACTCGATGAAACTTTCATGTGACATGGCCGCTTGTTTAATGGTACGTCAGAGGGTGCCGGAGATGCGTGGGTATACATTTCCTTCTCGTCGGAGGGCGTCGCGTGGAAAGATAAATGTTAACGAGTTTAATTGGAACTGTGGATTGTGCTTTTCCTCGAAATTGCGGAGATTTATGTGAACGTTTCTATGCAAATCCTCTATTTTTTTAAATATTATCTTGTCTGATAATCCTAAGGATTAATGGCATCTAAAAGCAAGTACGTCGGTGCTACTGTGGCTGATGTATCACACAAAGCAAATGGAAGATTGTTTCTACAAGTGCTTTGCAAAGTGCTTGCAGAAGACTTGCAAACAAACAATGGGAGATGATAGTCGGCATCTATTCTTACTATATATATATAAGCTGCGCTTAGTATCCTCACAAACATCGTTGACAAGAAATGCTTTATCATTCTAGCCCAGCGCTTCTCACATTGGAAGCTCAATTTAAGTACTTAAATTAGATTAAGTAGAGGTCACGTACATATAACATTGGCTGTACAAGTATTGACTGAAATTGATTAAATTGAGTGAGCACTTCTGATCGAAAAGCCCTTACTTCGGCCATCAGAAAGCAATCATGTATAATCGGTTGGCAACACGATTAGGCAATGATAAAGCACGCTAGTGTCACGAAGAATCGCTAAACTGAGCTAATGTAAAAATAATATTCGAGGCACCTTTTTTAAGTCGAAGTTTGTTTTTAATTCTTGCGGTGCGACCTAAGCCTTTGGCCAATCTTCTTACAAGTGACACAGAATTTGCTGTACTTTGAAGCTGCTGCGGCTGCAAGCATTGTGACATAATCGATCCGTGCCAAGGTTTTCGTGGGGGAAGCGAACGCGTGAGACTTGCAAGACTCTTGTAATGAGTAATGCATCCCCATAAAATGTGCTGGTAATTGACGCTGGGCTAGCATCCACGCAAGTTTTTATATGCGTCCACAGAACACCACATCACCAGCCAGCTGAGTCATGGTCGATCGTACCGCGGCATTTCTCCCATTTAAAAAAAAGTAGCCATACATGGCATCATCCATCGAATCTGTACAGACGCTTATAAAATATACGTATCACAGTCGAAACAGAATCGATGCTGTCCGAGCTGCGATGTCAAATTTGACGAAATTGCTGCTTGTGACGGGGTGTACTGTTACATGAAATTAACACTTAAGGTTTTTAATCAATATATTATCTAAAAGGTAGATAATATTTGGAGGATATTACTTTATATAGTAATGTTCAGAATCCTTATCCATAAATAGGCATAGACCATTATATATATTTATTCCGCAGACTAATAAGCTGTAGATGTAAACAAAAGAGAAAGACAGATAAAATAAGAATCCAATTGCATGTTTAGTATTAGCTTATAATTAAATAAGAGTTAACAGAGAGAAAGAAGACATACTTAATTATATTAATACAGTTTTCATTTTACCCTCTTTAAGCTAGTTACCTTAAAGAGGAGTCTTCCTCTGCACGTACTAGTGTACGAGAAATAACGTAAGGCACCACTCGCAACTGAAGCAGTGCGAAGTGGACTTGTACTGAAGCAGTACAAGTCGTAGTGCCCCGTTACACCTGGTAGCACTTTGTAGTCCGTCTAAGGACCACATTTCTTTCATCTAGCATGGACATATTAGATGATACTGGGAATACGTATCACGTTTCTCGTGAACGTTACTCCTTTCTAAACGACATGGAAAGGAGTGCGGTCGAACGAATGAGTTCGATAGTAGAAAACGATGCAATCTTGGCAATGCTGTCCAATTTGGACAGAGATGCCCTCCATTCAGCCATCGCCAAGTTCATACAACATGAACTTGACGAGATGAAGGAAAAGGTAGCCTTGCTGAATCAGCAAGGCTCTCAACAGGCAGAACTGTTGAGGTTACAACAGGTACAGACCCCTGTACCTGGAATGATGACGCAAACGCGTCGTCCCGAAACCGTAAAGATTGACATCTCTAAGTATGGGGAGTCGAAGAAGACTTCCTCTTGAGTTGGTTTGTCAAGTTGGACGATGCTATAAGGGCACGTCACATCATCGACGAGCAAATGCAAGTCGCATTCGCTCAATCAAATTTGGCAGATCGTGCCAAAACTTGGGCATTGGGCCTCAAGTTGCGCGACCCATACGTCTTTGGGTCGCTAGAGGCTTTTAAAACCCGACTCAAACAAACGTTTGAACCACCAAGGGCTGAGTTCAGAGCTCATTCCGAGCTTCTGAAACTCAAGCAAGGCAAGCGTGATGTTCGCGCATATGCCCAGCACATACGACTCTTAGCGAGTTGTATAACAAATAACCCAGTTCTTGAACACACGTTGATTACGGTGTTCAAGCAAGGTCTTACGGATGATCCCGTAGAGACCCACCTGTTCTGCTTGGAACTGGATACGCTTGAAGAAGCAATATCCGTTGCGGAACAGGAGGACTTTAGCTTGAGACAGGCTCAAGCTAGTTCCTCATCATATCGTCCTCCAAGACGACACGAGTTAGGAGGTCCGTAACCCATGAACTTTCTTACGTCGAAAGCGAGAAACCTCGCTTTTCGAACAATAAGCGATCGCAGAAATGCCATTGGTCTCGTACATTACCTTGAATACCTTCAGTAATCCAGCCAGTACGCTCTTGCTCATAATCAGAAAAAGCGAGAAATCATGAGTTTATATCGACAAAAGTGAGGTTGCATTTGGCATCTTCTCTCGAGGGAATTCTCAATGGTCCCATCGCGACTCATCTATTAATCTGGCGTCCTTAAACCAGTGCGTCACATCCATCGCTGCCAAAAATTAGGATACTACGCTCATGAGTGTAGTGCCCCACGCCCAGCACCGAAAGGTACTGAACGTAATTTTGGACCGTATGCCAAAAAGGGCAACGGTCGCGGGTCCGACATTGTTGCGAAATCGCAACAGCGAAGCGGACCGCCAAAAAACGGTCGGCGTCAGTAGGGGCGCAACGCCCTACTGATCCAACAACCTCAAGAGAATTTGCAAATCTCTTGACTAAAGCTGCTCCAGACACACAATCATTATGTGTCTCGGCACCTGGTGATGAGGTATCCCTCATCACCTTGAAGTTAAAAGTGACAAATGAATTTTCACTCAGAGCCCTAGTGGACTGCGGAGCGTCGAGTAACTCTATTCGTCGCCAGTCACTAGAGATTCGTAGGCTCAAATATGTTGAGCGCGACATCCCTCCAACATGGATGACGGTGCGTCTAGCGACAGGCGCATCGATAACAGTAATGAAACGCGTAGTGAAATTTCACTACACGTTAAGATATTTACAGTATGATGATGATTTCATCGTACTGGATTTGGATGACAAATTTGATGTCATCCTAGGTTTACCTTGGCTCAGAAAATACGAGCCAAGGATCAGCTGGCAGCATCGATCCGTAAAGATGCCTGCCACTTGTTCATCAGATGGCCATCTGATGAACGTCTTGGAGCGTCCACAAGCGTGTGGATGTACTACGAGTGAGTGCGATGGCCTCACTTGTGGTACGGTCGTTAGTACAACTGCACAAGATCACAGTGTGATTACCAATCACA
>NC_090610.1:5426120-5496728 GCF_004359215.1 Bremia lactucae | reverse complement strand
TCAGAAGGCCCATCGGAAAACACGCGCCCTTGGCGCTTGTAAATCGATTGCAAAACGTCAATCGCGTCACGCATCTCAATAGAGATGCGAGCCCTTCCCCAGGGCGAAGAAAGGGAATAGACATCCCCTTTTACCCTCTTCGAGTTGTCTACACAACACGGACAGGGATCACCCCACGTGAGGCATGGAAGTCCAGCCTCACGTGACAATCGATGCAATTTATACTTTGCACCGGTTGGAGTTCATTTCTCAAACTTAACGCGATTCGCGTTAAGTTTTTGAAGCCAAGCTTCGCGTCCAATGTATTTGGCATTGCCAATGACGCGCTCCAGGCTTGCATAAGCGAGACTTTATCTCGCTTGTTGTTGCCACTAAACCAACGATGCTTAAAAAAGCATCGAGATAAAAATCTTCCTCAGCGCGAAAGTTCTTCGCGCTGGGATCAAGGCCATGTAGCTTTGTCGCAATAAATAAAGGATATATATTGTGAGGAGTAGTTTCTCCAGACAAGCTATTAATGAGCCGTTCTGGCAAAAGCCACGGCTTCTTTTCAGGGGCGAGATGAGACATTTTACTGTCTTCACTCCCCTGAGTGGTACCCACTGAAGCAAAGGTACCACAAGAACTTTTCTTACGATGGCTTACGTCATCGTCATCACCTTGCACAGAAACACGTGCAGGTGACCGACCGTACGGGAGACGGAACGGGCGATGAGATCATCCTCATCGTCGGATCCAAATCGACTTTAAACTCGTCGATCAGAATGAGCCCTCTCATTTGAAGGCTTATGGTCAGCCGCCTGACGTCTATCAGGCGACTGTTCTATTCTCCCTGAGTCGGCCGTTTCATCCGACTCGCATTCGTAGTCGACCTCCAAAAAGGGTCGTATTCACGTGGTGAATCACCACGTGCACTCGCAACATCTAGTGTTGTGCGAGTGGAAGATACAACGGCCGTCTGCCGCAAGAGAAAACAGTGCGTCACCCGCGGCTGCACGAACCGCAGCCGAAGGCGCGGCACTATCGACACCCTGCATGAGTTTATTCTTCATGCGATGGAATTTAAAATGATGGTTCTGACAAATCAACATCATTTTAAAAGTAAGTGGTCACATAGTGACCACTCCATCCAATGACAGTCAGAGTGATTATCGTTTAAGGGAGGGGTGATGTAACGGGGTGTATCGTTACATGAAATTAACACTTAAAGGTTTTTAATCCATATATTATCTAAAAGGTAGATAATATTTGGAGGATATTACTTTATATAGTAATGCTCAGAATTCTTATCCATAAATAGGTGTAGACTATTATATCTATTTATTCCGCAGACTAATAAGCTGTAGATGTAAACAAAAGAGAGAGACAGATAAGATAAGATAAGATAAGATAAGAATCCAATTGCATTTTTAGTATTGGTTTATAATTAAGTTCGAGTTAACAGATAGAAAGAAGACATACTTAATTATATTAATACAGTTTTCATTGTACCCTCTTTAAGCTAGTTACCTTAAAGAGAAGTCTTCCTCTGCACGTACTAGGGTACGTGAAATAACGAAAGGCACCACTCGCAACTGAAGCAGTGCAAAGTGGACTTGTACTGAAGCAGTACAAGTCGTAGTGCCCCGTTACACTACTGGTGCCGCATGCGGCGATCAACATTCGTTTAGCGACGTCGAAAAAAGATGTGCAAGTCACGATCTTGTTGGAGGAATTTTCATTAATTCTTGTCGCCCTCTCGACAAACTGTACGTGCGAATATGTAAAAATAGATATCAATATTTATTAAAGTAGTGGCAACGATAAAGTGTCCTACCACAGTCGCATTGTATCATCATCGTGTGAATTTGTTGCACAAGAACCGGTTCCCAAGAGTCAAACGCTTCGGGTATCCTCTCGTTGACAAGGATCTGAAGCTTATGCTCAACGGAGCGGTCAACAAGCAACTTTCCAACCAATAAGCGTTTGTTCCCAGTAGCATACACCAATGCAGGCGGCGCTGATAGAAGTGGCGATTTTACTCACCTACTCGTAGCAGCCGTGTTGTTCCGAAGCGGTATATTGATCCAGACGAGATCACATACCCTCCGTCTAGGGAAAGAGATCGTAACGCCGACCTTGGCTCGAGCGTCGATTAGGTGGGATGGCGAGAAAAGCGAAAGACTTCCCGCGAAGAGACTCTTCCCACCTTGACATGGACTCAGAGAGCGATGGAGATCGCGCGCGTGACGCGTGTCTCTCAACACTAGCTTCTCCAAAAGGTCCAGCCAAAATTTTAAGCCTTTCGTTTCCCTAGCGATTCTTCGAGCGAACATTGTAGAGATGCGAAGTCAGTCGCGACACTTGACTTTCGAGATCCCTGATCGCCGTTCAGCACCGCTTAGCGCCTGCGACCGAACGGAAGCAGGATAGGACTCGAACCTCCTCGACCACCGAAAACGGCCTGGTGTTACGCCGCAATTATTTCGTCGTACCTCCAGGTAATACAAAAGCCACGTTTTTTGGCAGGGTAGCAGTACTTAATAGTACTTTTTTCCCACTCTTAACTTCCATTGTTTTAAGACATGTTGGTCCGCAATTTGCTTTTGCTTCTCCTATGCGCTTGCCATCGCGTCACGGACTTTTCGCATGATGCTTATAATAGCTCATCCAAAAAGCGTTGAGCCTTTTTTGCTTCCGCTTTTAGCAGCAAAATCGCCTATGACATTGCTCAGAGTTCGGCAGTTGTCAATATCTAGACGTCGTTATCATTTGAGAGCACATACATTCTTTGCCGTGCCTCCGCACTGACACTTTTAAATGTCGTGACCACTGCCAAGCTGGCATGGTCACGAGAGCAAGTTTCGGAACATCTATCCCTCTTCTCATTCACACCGAGCGAAGTGAGGGGCCCCCCAACACTAAGGCTCGGGCTGCGCACAAACGAGACTGGTGTCCGAGGATGACGCAGTCCGTTTATATAATACGGTGTCTAGCCCGTACTGGCGCGGAAACAGCTATTTATAGCGAACCCCAAAGGCTATTGTTTGCTCCATTATTTAGGAGCTGCTATCGAGCGTAATACACCGCCACGACCCGATTGGCAAGTTCTGTTTGGCCATCGGTCTAAGTATGATCTGCGGTCGACATGTGAAGCTTGCTACTTAGGAGCTCAAACACATGTCCCCAGAACCCTGACGAAAAAGGTGGATCCCGGTCCGATACTATGGACCCCAGCATCCCGTGTCGTCGATATACATGATGCAGGAACAAAAGAGCTGTATTCTTGCCTGTGATCGATGTCTTACATGGCACTAAAGGCACCATTTTGCCCAGTCTATCTACAAAGACGACGAGCACCTCCGACCCTCATGGTCGGGCGGCATGCCAAACATGAAGTCCAGACTGACCGGCTCCAACAATCCGTTGGAATCGGCAGTGGCTTCAACGGCGCACTGCTGGACTGTGCAGGCTTAATACGCTGACACTGTTTGCAAGAGCGAATATAGTTGGCCACCCATCGATATAGGTGTGGCCACAAAAATTAATTCCTCTAACCCTCGTAAGATTGTCTATTCACGGCCCAGATGTCCATTCGCATCATGGAGCTCGTGAAGTATTTTCAGCATTAAATCTGTTCATAGATTCTCAAGGGATCACAATGTGACGCTGATGTCATAAAATGCCATCGCTGTAGCTAAAGCGACTAGCTTTGCCTTCAGGTGCGATGGAAGGGTTACCTTTCATCCACCGACGTGACCCAAGAGCAGGGGACAATGTTCGTCCTGACTGTAGCTCTCCTTAACTTCGGAAACCAATGCATTTGTTACGTGGTATACTGGCATCTTGCAGCTAGGTGTCTTCCGAGGAGAGTGCAATTCTTTGTCATCGTAACAGCTGGCTCGAGCAGTCGCGTGCTCTCTGCTTCTCCACCGTTAGCTGCTCTTTAGCAGGCCTTGCCATTTATTGGACTTGTATACGTCGATAAATAACTAATAGATATAATAATCTGAATCTTTATGTCGCACTGAATCTCAATGCTTCTTTCGGCCGGTGATGATCTGAGCGCATTAAGTTTTGCCGATTGATGAAGATTTCATAGTAACTGATTGTCGCAATGGTCGCCCCTAGTGGCTGCAAAATGCACTTCGTCGCAGATCTTTTGACTCACCAGCACGTTGAGTATGCAGCAAAGCAAGGGACGTGGCGAAGTAGATTTGAAGAATTGGCATACACTTAAAAAGGCCAAATGTAATTTAGAGGGGGAAAATTGTTTACTTTGCGATATAGCAGCAAATAGCTTGGTCGACGCCCTGCGCGTCGACGGCCGGGACTGGCCTCTGCCTATGAAAAGGAGCACCAGCTGGAGCTGCTCCGCTAGTTCCATATGGACTAGCAGGAGTAGCGTGATGAGAAGAAGCAGGGAGTACAGTACAGCCCATAATTTATCGCACACGCAAGCGAGCGAAGTTGATTCGCTGCGACCGCTGTTATGCCACATCAGAATGTGGCAGAATACGGCGCAGAAATTCTGCCTCCTATTGGTCGATTGTTTCATTCGAATGCAACACGACCAGGATCGGTGAAACACATCCAAGAGATTTTTCCTGATCTTTCCATGAATTGTATGACCCAAATAGTTATGAGCGTATATAGTGGCGTAGCGACGCGCTTTGAGCTCACGCTCTTTGGCGTCAGATACCATGTTGTGGATAATGATTTGAACGACAGATAATGAGTGTTTACCTAACTGAGAAGCAGATGAACAGTGCTCTCCTGAATGGTCGCTGCGCTAGCCAGCGCAGACGATGAGACAGTTGCCTTGTTGACGTTAGGCAGGTTTGCATTTGCAAAGATAGGCGTCTTCATGGATGGGCGTCTTCATGGATGGGCATTACAGCGCCATCACGGGGTAGCGATGTCGACTCATTGCAGTCTCCAATGAGCGATGGATCTACATCCTCATAATGCAAGTAGGATTGATCATTCAGTCCAGTTAACAACGCGACAGCAGCAGCAGTAGCTGTCGGCGTTGTAACTGAGGCACTAGGCGACAGCGGTGTTTCATCGCGGCGCGTGCGCTTCGTGTAAGGTTGTTTAAGTGTCATCGCAGACGACCAATCAGCTTTGCCCTTTTTATGTGGTATGTTAAGCGTCGTGCGGAGCGGTAAAGAGGATTAAAGCGGCGCGTCGTATGCGACTCGCTGTCCCTCGTTTCTCCTGTTGACGATCTTTACTCAATCTAAAATAATCTTAAAGAGGGAGTGGTATTACGAGCTTGCTGCCTTATTTTACACACCCGTTATATACTCAACGGGAAGGCCAATTACTTCATGCAAAGTAATTTCATCTGTCACTCCAGTGAGGTTCATATAGTGATAACCTTTGTGTATGGGATGTACATAAGTACATTCACATTGAAAGGGATGACGTCTAGCGTCATTTGCAAGTTGAGCTATTCAGAACAATACGATCGCCACGTAGAGATGCAGATCTACAAAGATGGCATCTATTGATTGGGTAAAAATATTCCACATTTAAATGTATTAAGTACAAGTTAGTCTCAAAATACCTTCTAGTTGACAAGTGCGCACGTGAAGAAGGGTTACCGCTTCCGTGACGACACTTGTTTTAAGATACAAGCTGTTGGGTGAGGTCGCCTTAGGCGCCCACCAACTACCTCACTGCAAGTGAGAGAAGACGGTCACACCACTTCCTCGCTTTACTTGAAGGTGCGTGCTTTGAAGTGCGAGGCCGCTTTAAAAGCGTCCGCCTACATTGACCAAGACGCTCAACGTTTTTGATTCTTCCTGAAATCTTTCTTTCGCAGTTTTGTGGGTTAAATCCCGCAGGCTTGTCCCCTTAAGTATTTCGCGACTTACCCCCTTACTTATTTAGGAGATCCTCTTGTTGTTAAATTTTCTCAATTTTTTTTAAAATTTATTCGACTTGGGGCAACTTCTACTACTCAAAAAGAAAAAGGGTTAAATCAACCTTCCAAATGTACTGTCACGTCTACAAGGCGGAGGTCTGAGGAAGCGTTAAGCGACAGTACGGTAGCAACAAGGGTTAGTCCGCTTAAATGCTTCATAAAGCCACGCAGTGGCTTTGTCCTAATGGTTTTGCAGTATCGCACCGTTTTCCATCGTCAAATACAACGCTCCACTCGCATGCTTGGTATCCAAAAACGTGCATTGCTTGCTGGAGCTCGGCTCAGTAATTCAGCACCTAAAGAAGCCTTTAGCAAATGTAATGGGGCACGCTTCGGTTGGTGAACGTTTGTTGCGTTCCTTTTTTCTGATTGGTATAATACCTTTTCGTTCTATTTAAACTAGTTAATCACTAAAATTCTACTTATTATGGGTAACATATGTGGCAGCCACCAGATATTAATCTGGTGGCCGAAATCTATTATTATTTAATTAGGGTAAGGTTTTAGATTTTGGTAATTAAATAAAGGTGAGTTTCATTTTTTATCTTACAGCGTCAAAGCCTTTCTTATGCTCGCTCATTGATCTACCGGATAAAGAAACCTTTCTAGGGTATTGAGTCTCGAGCACTCGTTGCCACTTAGTTCCCCGAACCCCTGAATCTCTTGAACTAAAATTGACAAGATGTACGAGCTTGTATTACTCACTGTGTTGTTATACCTATCACTTCTATAAAATTAAGTGGCCTTGAGTCTATAAGTCTTCCTCTGGCTTAAGGAGCGAGGTAGCTTCGCTACTCATGGTAGCCCTCGTAATCAATCTACGCCTGAGTCTTTTAGACTTATCCTCTTTATGATTGGATCCCTTCCCTGAACTCTCGGGGCTGCGAAGTATTGCTTTTGACAAACTTAAAACCTTGTTTAGGCCGGATCATACCGATCACATTATATCCCAGGGCCAGAGGTTCTGGAAGCCAGGCGGGGAGCCTCTATGCAATATGAGGCCTTCCATACAGGGGAGATCCAAGACCACTTGGCGGCATCTGTGCCAGATAGGTACATCCGTGTTCCTGACTCCGAGCTCAAGACTCGCCCTCTTATTGTCAATATCCGTACATATGAGAGCAAAGAAGGAGGAAGTCTCCTTATTTTTATTTCAGGCAAAAGGACATAGCCATAATTACGGCCATGGTCCAAACCCAGCAACAAAAGTTGGCCGTAGGCATCTCTAAGCTCGATAGAAGCGCCAGTGAGTGGGCCCTCACATCGAAATTTCCATAGATACTATTTTTTAGCATCGAAACAGCTAAAAACGGGAGTTAACTCGCATATTTGTGCAACCAGCCTCTCGTCAGGGTAAACGTACTCTAGAGGACTATGTCTAGGAGTTGAGAACTCTAATTGCTGTCATGCAGCAAGACCCATTGCCAAAAGGGATTATTTTAAACATCTTTCGGAAGGCCTCAACGTGGGCGTTATCCAAACGGAGCTATATCGTTCCCATCCCGCTATTTCCGAAGCAGCGGTTGACATTGCGGTAAACGTAGAATACGACGTGGAGTTCTCTCGCGTTAGGGATCATGGGTACCCTAAAAGCTCGAGCACATCGAGTTCGTCTTACAGACCAGAACCCATCGAGCTCAGGATAAAGCAAAGCTATATTCTGTAGAATAGCCTTGTAAAATCCGTAGATGTTAGCAGTAAGCATTTACACCCGGCTTGTGCATTGCCTACTTTGCACAAAGCTCGAAAGAGCAACAATCCCGACCTATACTAGAAAGTTGGTACAATGCGGAAAAACGTCGATACCCAGCAGGGGCGGGGCGCCCTACTGGGGAATCTAGGCTCTATTGATCTCTGGGAGGTGAGAGTAAACATAACCTAGCCGAAGCAGCTTTGAGCGGAATAGCCGGAGCGTAAGTACAACCCTGGCTTGTCAGTCACTCAGGCGACTGGAAAGGGCTTAAATAAGCCATTGTCAATATTAATTGACGCATGGGAATGTCTAAGTTGATGAAGCTCAATGTAATTTTAAGCCCGGCTAAGACACTCGTTGCGATAACGAATCGCAGAACGCCTCAATGACGCGATTAACAAGTTCATTGTGACCATTGGTGTGCGCATGGTCCGCTGTAAGCATGCCCAATGTGGTGCCAAGCACTTGGAAAATCGATTGCCACAATTTATTAGTGAAACGGGTCTCGATCAGAGACAATTGAGACAGGTAAACCGTGTTGTCGAAACACGCGATCAATGGACAGCCTTGATGTACCTTCACTATCAATCCAGCCGCTAAATGAGCCGTATTGATTAACCGGTCAACAAAGACCACGATGCTCGTGATACTGGCTAAATCTATTGGCAGGCCGAACACAAAATCCATTTTATGGACTCCCAACTCCCTGGGAGTACGGGCAGACTGGCCAGTTGTGCAGCAGCATGAGCCGAGGGTTTGACCCGTTGGCAAGTTTCGCATGTGCGAATGTAGGTGCTGACCTAATTTTTTGTATAGCTTGAACCACCAATATATAACTTACGTGACCGTAGGTCTTTTCTCGACCGAGATGGCCACTAAAACTGTATCATGTGCATCATAGAGGATTCAAAACTTTTAAATTCTTCTCATGAGGAACCACGATGCGCGGAGTATCCGCAGCATCAGTGCAATAAAGCAACATGCCGTTATCGATAGAAAATCGATGTAAGCCTGCACGCGAACGTGTCGACAATTTAATGTTCCACTCAGTGCTCTTAAGAGCTCGTTTCAGAGCTACACACTGTACATCCTTGGCGTTAGCCGAACAGACTTATCCAAAAAGAGAGTTTTAAATTCGACCTGCATGATAACGCATCAGCCAAATTATTCTGCTTGCCATGCTTATATCACCTCGAACTGAATTTAGCGGAAAATAAAGCTGTCGAGCCGTTTTCTATGAGAGTGGGCCAACTTAGTCGCAGTACGTAAGGACGAGTGATCTGAATATGTCCCAAACGGCTTAGAGCCAAGCAGATGAATTCTGAATTTGACAAGAGCATACTTCATTGCAAGTAACTCTTTGTTATGAACTGGGTAGTTCTTTTACGCAGCATTAATCTGTCTCGACTCGAACGCAATTATACGTTCTCGACCATCATGTTATGTTTTAACAGAGCACTGGCGATGGCAAAAAATCCGATGCGTCACAGACGACACTGAAAAGCCAATAGGAATTTGGCAGAGCCGAAATCGGGGCATGAATAAGACTACCTTTCACTGCTTTGAAAGCATCAATTTCGGCGCTAGGCCAGAACCAATCCGTACCCTTTTTAAGAAGATTGGATAATGAACTAACCATATCAGCGTAATTCTCGCTATATTTGTGCAACTAGTTGCCGCGGCCCAACCACTTACGTAAATCCTTTTGGTTCTTTGGAACCGGCTAATCTACTATAGCTTTTACATTAGCGGGATCCGCTCTTAGTCCTCGCTTCCCAATGAAGCCCCCTACAATAATTTTGTTCTGCGCTAAAAATGCTTTGATGCATTGTCATACAATTTATTTGTACGAATCTAATCAAGCACTGCTTGCAAAGGGTCTATGTGGTTTTCCACGTTATACCGATCCTTCTCCACACAGACTTATTTTGATGACATTTTTCTCCTCATATGGAGAAAAATGTCATCAAAATAAGTCTGTGAATAAACTCCGTGGGGGCGGAACAGTTGCATCGCTAGACGATTAAATGTAGCAGGGGCGTTGGAGAGCCCCTGTGGCATAATTAACCACTCCCATAGCATACCGATTGGGGGGTTAACCGCTATAAGCAGGATATCACTAGATCACATGAGCAGTTGGTGATAACCAATAACCATCGGCTAAGTAAAGTGCACTGTGCATCGTACATTCCACCATATTGTTCAGGAAATATCCTTTCGAGGCACGTTGACTTGTGCTGGCATAGTGGCAGGATTAAGCTTATTTTAAGCATGTACAATGCGTCATTTACCATTGGGCTTTTTGACTAAATGTGTGAGATGGGGAGATTTACTCTCGGATACATATCAGCCTCATACGTCAATGACTTTGCATTGCTCCTTTGGTAGAGGCCACTGTAATGTAACACATTTTTTTGATTCTAGGAACCACGTCAATTACATGACGGACACCTCTATCTTGAGGTAAAATCGTTGGTGAATTGATACACACCACATCTTGGAATTCCACAATTAAGTAATAGAATGGATTCGTTGGATATTTAGGAATCGATGATCCATTTCGCATACTGAGTGCAGCTTTTGTGCCCTCCAGGACGGCTTAGTCCAGAAGCGATAATGAGTTTAACTCAATTGTTGGACGAATGACCACCATCTTAGATAAGTCACCAGCATTTAAGGATAGGCGCTATTCATCAATAGACATTACGTCTAGTTTCAAAATTAGCATATAAAGAAGATATTCCTAAAGGCTATTTTCTCCCTCAATGTTTCCGCTCACACCATTTACAAGGGGATAAAACTGCTTGCTCGTATCACTTGGTGACGTCATAGACTCTTCACGTCTCTACTGTCTCGGTGCGAGACAATACGCCTCTAAGAGGGCGGATCATCCACGCTCCCAAGTTACCCAACCTTTACCAGAGCTGGTGTTCAATCCGACAGTCGACGAGGAGTTATTGCAATGGGGCACGCATCGGTTGAAGAACCATTGTTGTAGTACACTTACTTTATGGGTAAAATACCCCTTTTTCTAATTTTAAAATAGTTAGTTACTTAAATCCCATTTATTATGGATAACAAATGTGGTCGCCGCCAGATTTAAATCTGGCGGCAAAAATCTTTTTTAAATTAGCTAGGGTAAGGTTCTTAGATTTAAATATTAAATAAAGTGCAGTTCCCCATTTGATTTAAAAGCGTTAAGTGCCTTTCTAAGGCTTGCGCATTGATCTGTAAGAGATAGAAGCCTTTCTCAGGTATATCCTCTTGGGCACTTGTCACTTGGTTCTACGAGCCCCTGAATCCCTTGAACTAGGATTATTTAAGCCTTAATAGCTTGTACGACTCCTTGAGTTTGTTAAACCCATTAATTCAATATAACTAGGTGACTCTCTGAGTCTGAAAGTCTTCTTCTGACTTAAGGAGCGAGGTAGCCCTGCTACGCCTGGTAACACTCGTAGTCAATCTACGCCTGAGTCCTTACAAAACTAAACCCTCACGAAAATGGAAGAGGTTCCAGAATTGTCAGAAGCGCAACGCGCCGCTTATGACAAGCTCAAAACCTTATTTGGGCATGCACGTGGAATTTATTATCTCCCAGGGACCCGAGGTCCTGCATGCAAGGCTTGAAGCCTTCATGCGGTTCGCTTAGCGACTGGGACACGTGTCACTGTTCCCAAAGTTCCATTGAGATTAAGTATAAAGTCTCTGGACTTTGACAGTATGGAACGCTGTCTCGTCCTTGATTTAGATTCGAAATATGATCTCATCCTTGGTATGGCCTCGTTAGAACACCATGAGCCATGGATCGATTGGAGGTCTAAGACTGTGAACGCCACGCGCATGTTCCTAGCAAAGTTTTGGAGAGTCGTGAACCCACCTTTGCAAGGCAGCAAAAGCGCTATTGGCGCGGACCATTGAATGAGTCTGTCAGCGTTTTAGACATCGGCATGTCTGAATCAAAAATGTCATTTCTGTAGATAACACTATTACGTATTGCGAGCGTATCTTTCTAGATACCTCGCGTAACGGATGACGCGAGGCGTCATCCCTCCCAACGTGAATGCACCTATGTGCATCACATACACAAGGGTTGGTCACCACACTCGAGTGGGGGGTCTAATTACTTTACTTAAGTAATTGACCATCTCCATAAGTACACTTTGTGTACTTAATGGGGACTGTGTAACATTAATGCAACTTTAGCCCGTTACAGGGTGTAAATGCCAATTACGGGATGCTCCCATTTAAAAATCGTTGCTTTTATTATGGTGTTACTGCTCGGCTTTTTGGACAAACTTTTAATCGGAAGACCGCGCGTTCATTGAAGCGATCATTTGGAACATTCTTCAAGAAAAAGTAGGTTTCGCGAAGATTCGTATGCTGAACCAGGTGATCAAAAACTTCCTCGCAATATTGGGCAGAGCAAACGGAATCGTCATACCGAAGTATTGTGATTACAGATTAAAAAAAAAACGACAGTATCTGGATTACCTGTCTGGAGTCACCTCTATAATCTAATAATCATGCAAATTAAATAGGATCTTCATTTTGCTGTTTCGTTTATTAAGCTGAACTCCGTTTTTTTTTCGATCGAAACGCGTCGGGATGATAGAAGGTCAGCACCCCGTTGTTCAGGCGCTGCTCGGCACGTTCGTCACGTGGGGGTTCACAGCTTTAGGCTCTGCCATGGTCTTTGTGCTAGACGTCAAAGACAAGCACACGAGCCAGAAAATTCTCGACGGCATGCTTGGTTTTGCAGGTGGCGTCATGTTGGCTGCGTCGTATTGGTCGCTGTTGGCTCCAGCCATCGAAATCGCGAAAGAATCCGATTTGTATGGACCTAATGGCCGCTATTCGTTCATTCCTGCTGCCATTGGCTTCATGCTTGGGGCATTAACACTTTTTGGCACCGAGAGGGCATTGCCACTTTTTGAAAAATATCTCGGCGTTCGTATCCAATCAAAGGGCGGGAATACCGACTTCGAGGTTTTAAAAAAGAAAAAAAATGATGATTATATTAGCAACAATAACAAACGCGAGTGTTATGATAAACCCACAATGAATAGCACGAGTAGCTTCCGTCGAGTGTTGCTATTGGTTTTTGCCATAACGTTGCACAATTTGCCGGAAGGAATGGCCGTGGGCGTCGGTTTTGGCAGTGTCGGGTACAGTGCTCGAGCAAGTTTTGCCAACGCGGTGAATTTGGCCATTGGCATTGGTTTGCAGAACTTCCCTGAAGGACTTGCGGTGTCGATGCCACTGAAACGCGAAGGCATGTCGACATTTCGGGCGTTTATGTGGGGGCAAGCTAGTGGCCTTGTTGAGCCAATTGGAGGAGTACGTTAGCAAGTCAAAAAGTCTTGGAAACTTAATATTGAGACTCATGGGGTGGTGTGGCATTTGCCAAAATGCAGTTGCTTGGAGCGGCCGCAGTTTTGTATGTGCAACCAATTTTGCCTTATGCTCTGTCATTTGCCGCGGGGGCGATGATTTTTGTGGTAGTCGATGATTTAGTGCCGGAGACAACTCAAAGCGGCAACCAAAAATTGGCGACATTTGGTACGATCGTAGGGTTTGTAGTAATGATGGTCATGGATGTTGCTCTTGGCTAAACGCACGACACTTTGGATTCGACAAAAACTCGAATTTGTTAAACATAAAATGAAAATCTGATATTCTACGAATTAGTATGTGTGCCTTAGTCACTCTTTTATTTGAAAAAAAGATGATTCGTCTTTTTGCCATGTATTTGGGATCAAAGGTATTTGAGTGTGAATGTCTTTTGCAAGTGCTAACCAGATGGCGTTCATCAGTCCAACCATTGCCACGAGAGTGACGCACGTAAGAACATACTCCGAGGCCTGGGAATAGTCAAACTTGGTTTGCAATGTGTTCCTCCCACGGTCGAGACGAAGTGCCACTTCTGTTTGTCGATCCTCATTAAGGTCTACGCGGTGAGTATCGATGTATTTAATGTCGTGGCCCTCTCGTATACTGGCCCTTAAAACCGTACCTTTTAATTCGGAACTGAATAATTTAGTTTCACGGTAGAACTTGTTCTTAATTGCTACAAAGCAACAACTCGATCGCAGAGAAATAAGCACCTCGTTTTGCAACAAAAACCAAAGATTGCAAAGTATTGTGACTTGCTGTGACTTGTGGTAGCTAAGTGTACCAGTCAAAAGCACGTTTGCAAAACTTCCGACTTGCAAAAGGCCCATGTTGCCGTCCAATTGTTGATGAAGAAGAGACTGATTATAGATACAACCAATTTCGATAGGAGCCTTAGAGAACGAGGCTACACGCATCATAACCGATGCGTGGTATGCTGTCGAATGGTCTTCTTCCACGTCCATTTGGTCGTACGTTTTAGACTTGCCAGTGAGACAATCTACCCGTGGTGCATTGTCCTTGTCAAAAGGAACAATCATTGAGGAATTGCCACTTGTAGACGTCGTATTGTCTGAAAAGGCAAAAGCCAGATACTTTTGTTTGTTGCCGCATTTGTGACCTTTGCCACAATGAAATGTTGTTTTGCGACTTTTCTTGTCAAAGTTCCTTTCCGTCGGTTGCTTGCTGATCGACACTAAAATCGTGTGCGATTTAGCGTGTGTTTCATTAGTTTTATCTCTTGAGAACAATCGTGTTTGATTGAATTGCTTGAAAAGCTGAAAATTCGTGTATTGCGACGCACTTATTCCTTGAATAGAAGCGAGCGATGAAGTCGTCATACACTCGCTGCATCTTGCAAAATAGGAGAAAAGGCCATAGCTTACGATAGCAATGAGGGCCATGGCAACTTTAATTGTATGAAGTGCTTGAGGCGAGAGATCCGATCCAATCTATTGCAGGATTTCGGCCGACTATTCAAGGCCATTCGAAAAGGTGAGATCTTAGTGTGTTTCGTTCAGTTTCACTATTTTTTTGGAAGGCGTTATTGGCTACGCCTTTAAGCTTGAAAGGGCAGACACTGTGTCTTTAGCGTTAAGCAACTGAACATAAGATGGTTACATCCAAGGAGGTGCCAAAAACTTGAATTGCGAGTGTCCTATTACGAAAAAGCTGTTTTTGCTTTACCCGTACAATTGTTTTTTTAGCTCGAAAAGTTATTTAAATTCTGCTTTAATTGCCATGAAACTCCTTTAATTATAGAAAAGGGTCAGGAACACGGCATTTGTTAGATCTTTTTGGCCTGACACACAAATTAGCGATTCGAATTTTTAGCCAATTCCCGACTGGCAACTATATGTCTCGTCCTCCAAATTATAATGCGCTGTGGTACTTGTACGAAACGTATAGTTAACACTGTCTGCGGGATATGACAGTTTTGGAAAAAAAAATCATATCAAGAGTAACACGCTGAGCCTGTTCGATGAAAAAGCTGGCAGCTCAAAATAAAGTCTTTGCAACACCTTGCAATTTAAACGGTGCCAATATTATACGGAACGATGTAACTCACAGTTTGCGCTTCAATTACAAGCTCTTTATAAACTATCGTCTTGCTTCTTTCAGTGCTCTTGGAATTCTGCCCCACGAATATGACTTTTCGACAACCCAATATACAGACTAAGCAACTTCCTTATGTGCCATCATAAGAAAAATATAGGTCCTTTCGTTTTTAATCCTTAAATGCTGCACTAAATAGGTCGATACTGTTGACGACGAGACCCATTTTCGCGACGACGATATTGTGCGTACACTGTTGTTGCGAGCAAAAAAAATGTACACATCACAAAAAGAGACACAGTGACGCCCGAGGCCGAGCTCGCTAACGGCACGCCTGCCCGCAAGACTGTCGCACGAGCGTGTTCCTTCCAACTCTCCTGAGACTCGTCGCTTTCTTTTCGAGTGGTCAAGAACGCGGCTCCCGCGGCTTCGCGCTCATTAAATTTTGCAGGATACGAAATGTTCGTACACTTTTCGTCCCCAAATAAAAAACAATCAAATAGATGAAGAGCGTGTAGTGGACGTACGGCCGGCACCATGTGGCCAGCGCCCTTGACAGTCTTAAACGTCAATCCGCGCTCAAAATCTTGGTGGTAGCCTGCAATTTGCGCATCCGGTCCAAGCCACGCGCGCCAGGGCGACACCGGTCGAAGGGCCAGACCTTTGTCTTCGGTAATCCATCGCTGTGTCCCAATAAAATTAACCACCGAGTCGGCGTCGCCACTATAAATAAGAATTGTCAAGTTGTTGCCAAGCAATGTGCGATATTTGTCAAGGGATGAAAATGTCCGATCATAATTATGCGATATGAAAGGGTGGCAAGCCATCCACTGTACAGGGAGTTGCCCTTCAACATGCAACGCTTCTTGCACGTCCGCTCGATTGAGCAACGTTTTTGTATAATCCCCCGCACAAGGACCAACAACTCCACGATGCGTTCGAATCGTCTCGAGACGTTGATGAAGCGCAGGCGCATGCACCGCCGTGCGCTGGTTATTCCTGCATAGATCACCATAAATGTAATAGTGGTTAAATTCGCCCACGTCCGCTGCTTCGTGCGCTTGAACGACAGCCTTTTCACAATGTGCCGTGCAATTCACGTCCGTGAACATACATTGGGCAATATTATGATCACAATAGTCTAAAAGACGCAAATAGTCCCCATGCGAGATAAGTGCATGGGTATAGTAATACTCCATATACGCATTTCCATCGATCCCCATGTCCGTGAGCGGGTTGCCAATGGCAAATCCCTTTAAGGTGACACCCTCGAGCGGATTGGTTACTAATCGCTCGACTAAGTACGGGATATACATCCCCGCGTAACTCTCCCCGGTGACGTAAAAGGCCCGGTCGCGAAGCTCAGGGTACGTCGTCAGAAACACGCTGAGGAATAATCGCAGACGATCCGCGACGATATCATCATTGTAGTACCCTGTTGCCGCTTGCAAAGGCTTGCTAAACCCAACGCCCGAGGGCGAATCGACCCATACGATATTGGCACGGGCATTCCAGCCATATGGGTTTAAACCCACGTTTCCATCACGTTTGGCAACAAACGGACCATTTTCAGTGAAAAAACCTTGCGACGATGCACAGCCGGGACCGCCGTTTAGCCACAATACGAAAGGGTCTTTCTCCGGCGACCGTCGCGACTGTGCGTACCAGTAAAAGAGCTTCTCGTGGGTTGGTGACGGGAGCTCAAGCTGTCCCGCAAAGTGTGCAAAGGGAACATCCGCTTGATTCAGTCCTGGTAGGTCGTGAACTCGATGGGCAGGGTTAGCCACTACGATGGGCAGTAAAAGTGTCAGGAGCTTCATTGCGTACTTAAAAAAAAAAGAACTGAGACTCTTGTTTCAGATAGACGATAGGAGGGGGTGTCACAGTGGATAGGGGGGACGATGTGAGAAAAGGTGAGGGAGTACGTGTTTTTTTGCTGTCGTGGCCACGTTTGCCACTCGTTTGCATTGATTGGCAAATTGCAAATTCGAGTCACAAAAACTTGTGCGTTTGATGGAATGAAAGCCTTGCCGTGTTTAAAACAAAAACGAAAAATAATTTTTACCTGATTTTGACTAAATTCTCATATTTTAAGAATTTAGTCAAAAATCAGGTAAATATTTATACATAAAAAATAACGACTATTCGAATTAAAAAAAGAAACTATATTTTGTTTAAAACACTTTGACAACCTTAGTGAACCATGTCGTAGCCATTAACGCGATTCCGACCGTTGCGAATGCCAACGGCCACAATGACGCCGCCTACAAGTATAAACATCCTCCCTATCGCGGTGCTATTGCCGTCAAGGAATCCATTAAGTGTCGTTCCTTTCGTAATTTTCTCAGTAATCTCGAAACCTGCCTCCATCTCGTCGTCGTCCATAGGGTACACAAAGTGGTTACACGCCTGTTGACCGTAGAGAAAGCATTCAAACAGGTAGAGACCGTGAAGCGGTCGAACAGCAGGGACCATATGACCAGCTCCTTTTACAGTTTTAAACGTTAACCCGTCGTACGTTTGTTCGTAACCCGCCAATTGCTTGTCTGGACCAAACCACGCGTGCCACTTGTCGCGAATGCGTAGTTTTAATCCTTGGCCCCCAATCCAGCGCTCGGTGCCCATAAAATTCACGACCGAATCGGCGTCGCCACTATAGATTAAAACAGTAAAGTTATGACGAAGAATGTTGCGGTACTTTAGTAAAGCCGACGCACTGGATTGAAACAAATCGTTAACACGGTCATTACAACCCTTCCATTCAATCTGTCTTTCCATGCTTTGAGTCACGTGAATGGCTTCTTGAACTTCAGGTAGATTTAAATACATATGAGTCAGCACGTCGGCACACGCACCAATGTCGCCACGATGTGTGGGAGATCTTTGTGCCGAGGACGTTGGCTTTTTACGTAAAGCATTGGTTTGACTGGTGTTCTGAAGGCATCGATCACCGTAGATAAAGTACGGATCTAACGCATCGGCATTGGCTTCCTTCTCGGCTTCTTCGAGTAACGATTGACACCCAAGTGGACACGGTGTGTCGTCAAAGAGACACCCAATGCGCTCTCCACAGTGGACTTGAATCTCTTCATACGTTTCCAAAGACACCATTGCGTGGGAGTAATAATAGTCAATATACGCATTGCCATCAATGAGATTGTCGGTAAATGGATTGCCAATGGCAAACCCTTTAACATTCACGCCACGAAGAGGCTTTGTGACGAGCATATCGATGAGGTACGGAATATACATGCCAGCGTAACTCTCGCCCGTAATGTAAAACGCGCGGTTCTGCAGCTCGCTGAATTTTTCAAAAAAGAGTTCGAGAAACTCGCGTGTTTTAGCTGCCACGATGTCGTCATTGTAGTAATGCGGTTCTTGCACACTTCCACTAAAGCCTACTCCAGCAGGAGATTCGAGCCACACGACATTGGCTTTGCGGTTCCAAGAATATCGATTCACTTTCACGCTTCGATCGTCCTGAGCGACGAAAGGACCGTTCTCCGTGAAGAAACCACCCAACGACGAACAGCCTGGACCACCATTGAGCCATAGGACAATTGGATCATTCGCGGGGTCCGTTTGACTCTCCGTGTACCAATAAAAGAGCTTTTCTTCGGTCTTTAGATGCATGTATCCGGCATAATGTTTGAAAGAAAGGTCATTTAGTAATCCAGGCAAGTTTTTCACCAGCGCGTCGTCATTGTGAACTTCCAATGCACGCACTGCTAAGAGTGCATAGCTTGCAAGTAAATGCATTGCTACCTTCATCTCGATCGATGATCCAAAAGTTTTAAAGTGAGGAGAAGAAGGAGATGTTTATTTGGTATTGCCAAGACAAGAGCTCAAAAACAAAGGTCTCGTATCAATCGTCTGGTAGAGGCGGCATCAGATTGTCAAGCTCTCGAATTGAAACATACAATGTAGGCTACACGAGAGGATAAGGCAGCTTTTTTTCTTACCAAGAGCAATTTTTAGGGCGACGAGTCCCGTTTAGACTCGCGTTGGGATAAGCCGAAACCAAGGGACTTGTTCCTTTACTATTACAAGAGCATCCGATGATTATTAATAGTTTCAAATAACGCCGCATCTTTGACAAATCTATTTGTAGTCGTGTTGTTCAATAGAAGAAGGAAAAGTCGTGTGGCGTGACTACTTTATCCAAACCTTCTAATCGTGATGAGCATACCAAAGAGCGACTTGTGGCAAGCTGCAGCTTCACTTCTACTGCCTGAAATGGCGTGCGACAGCGACACGAGATGGTCGAACGTGATGTGTCGTAGCACGTCCAGACGATTATGAGGCAACACGTGACGAGCGTCATAGCGTACTACGAGTCGCCTTACCATCACTCGAAAGTCATGAAATCGGTCGTTCAGGGCGCACCAAAGTTCGTGCTTTTCTTTGTATACGATTAAGCGCATGTCAATGGCATGAAAGATATCGGCGTGAAGAGGCAGTTTGGAAGAAAACCACGACTCTTGACCGTCAAAATGGGCACAAAGTCAACTCGAAAGGTCCTCCCGAGAATCAATCGTATTATTCAAGACAGGTCATCGGCATTGTTGTGGTATTGAAAGCTATCTCGATTTGGCTTTGAATATATTGACAGGACGTCTTTAGCTCAATCCTGTGTCGATTTTCGGGACTAAAAGTTACTTGAAATAGAAAAAGCAACATCAACGGCTCTTGATTCGTTTTCGAGTGATTGCTAAAAGGATTCCATTAAATATTTCATAAAGAGAGGGGGGCTCGACAATACATGATGAGACGCAAGGCTATCCTTGCACGACAATCGTCAGAGTAGCAAAGTGAGCATTAAGGTTGTGAAAAATATCGCTAACGCTTGATTTAATTTGCCGTTGAATATCCTAAGCAATTCCCTAAAATATCCATTATCCGGTCCCTGTGCACTGTAAAGATGCCACCATGCTCGTCCCAACTAAATTTGCCATGAAAATATTTAGGCAATTCTTTCGCCAATACAGAAGCCGCTTTGTAACGGCCGTCACAATTTTGACTGACACCGATGCAAAAAAAATTGTAGTTACACTATGTGCTCGGGATCCAGCAGCAATAAATAAAACTATTTCCTACAAGAACTCCCTTGGCGCTCCATATATATATTTTTGTTTCTAAAGGACGCGTCGTTTCAAAATCAACTTTAATGATTGGCTATATTCTTCGTGCCAACTCCAACGTATGCAGTATTTTAGCCAATCTTAACACTTCCACGGACGCGACGAAGGACTTTAAAACTGCATGAAAGCGACAATTGCGGTCGCCGTGCGCCACCGTGTCGTGGCCTTTGAAGCGCCACTGCACGAGCACAAGGCACTACGAGCCGTATACCGTGCATTTAAAACATCTTTTTCTGTACCCGGTCAAGCAACTTCCACGTCTTTTGGCAGTGTCGCCATCACCGACGCAGAAGTGTTTCGATACGTAACCTTCTTCCTCTCGCCTGATGGCTCAAAGGAGGATCCACAGACAGCTCGGCATCTACTGACGCTCTTAGCAATGTATAGTACCAAAGAGGTACTTTATCTATCCGCCACAACAACGCTCCTTCGTTGGCAAGACGCCGAGGCGAGCTATACGGTGTCCACGGATCCCACCTTGGCCACATCGACTGACAGGGTGTTCGTATTGGTCACGTACCGTCCACGAGAGCTGTTGCCATTGTACATGGCTTCAGCTCGACGCGCGGTACGGTTTGTGAATGCCGTCGTGGCTTTAGTGACAGCTAATGCGTACGTCTCGACCCTCGGAGGTGGCCACTTTTTATGCCGCCATTTAAACGAATCGACGCAATTGGCCAACGTGCAAATTGGCATTTCAATGAGTTTACATGATCCAGTGCTCGAGAGTAAATGTAGAGTCAATCTATTGTACAATGCATTGCAATTTGGTCGGTTTAAACGCGCCAGGAGGATGTTAAAACGAGAACAAGCTGTGGCGGAACAGCTTGAAAGTCGGGAATTACGCAGCGTGTGTCATGCGGCCAGTGTGTACTTGGAGAAGATGGCAACACTGCATCAGGAACAGCGACTCACGTGTCGGAAAAGGGGACTTCCAGGGACGCTGTATGACAATTTCTACCGGCAAAGGATTCTTCGACTTGCCCCGTGAAATTTAAGCAAATCAAATTTAAGAGGAAATAAACGTTATGGCACGCAAAAAGAAAGCACGAACTTTGTTGTCGTATATATTGATCGTGACTTTTAGACTTTGTAAAACGGTGGCTAGAGAGTGATTGCGACATGATAGTTTCAACATGGCCTTTGAACAAGTGTAACTTTATGTTTTTTGCTGATCCGAAGACGAATTAAAAATAAGGAAACACGGAAATCAATAAATAAAATGAGGCCACAAAAAGTTGCAAGATCTTCAAAATTTGCAACAAACGGTTATTTTCCGACAAGAAAGTTAAAAATATCGCCGTCTTGGCAAATATAATCCTTGCCCTCGGAGCGTAAAAGTCCCATTTCTTTCGCTGCTCGCATGGTGCCACTTTTGACGAAATCCTCGTACCCGACCGTCTCGGCACGAATGAAAAGCTTTTCAAAGTCCGAGTGAATCACACTAGCTGCCACAGCGGCAGTGGATCCCGCAAGGACATTCCACGCCCGTGCCTCTTTCTCCCCAACTGTGTAGTACGTTTGTAGCTGCAAAAGTTCTTGACTCGCACGAATAACTCGTGTCAAACCAGTTTCACGCAATCCGCCCTCGTTTAAGTACTCGAGCTGACTTGCATCATCCTCAAAAGAAGCAGCGGCTTCTTCCAGAGAGCCGGATACGGTCAGACATACATTCCCTTCTGCCTCGACACACTCACGCACGATTTCGGTCAGTTTGTTGCCCTTTGCCGCATCTTCCTCTGACACATTGCATATATAAAGGGTTTTCTTTGCCGTCAAGAGTTGCAATTGCTCGAGTTGCAGTTGCTCGTCTGGCGTGTCGAGACTTACGTTTTCGGCCAAATGGCCATTTTCAAGATGAAGTTGCAACCGGTTTAGAAAACCAAGAAACGACGCGACTGTCGGGTCCGTCAATCTAATTACACGTATAATCACACATTTTTAATAAAAAAACATTTTAAGCCCTAATCCGTGTGGCAAAAGAATACACCAACTTGTTTTTTTTTGCCAGCGTGGCCAATCGCTTCTCCACCGTTTGCAAGTCAGCTAGAATTAGCTCCGTACGGATTGTTTCCAAATCTCGCAGAGGATCCACGGATTCGTCGACATGAATAATATTTGTGTCTTGAAAGCATCGCACGACGTGAGCGATCACCGCCACCTGCCGAATGTTCTCAAGAAATTTGTTGCCTGATATTCAAAAACCTGTAAGAATTAATAAAAAGGTTTTTGTGCCAACGCACCGAGCCCTTCTCCTCGAGAGGCCCCACGGACCAATCCAGCAATGTCTACAAATTCAAGCTACCTAGGGATCATTAATAAAACGTTTTTGCATTTATCCATAAGAAAGGTTGCTCTAACCTGCGTCTCAATTACCCGCTTGGACTTTTCGACCTTTGCAAGGTGTTGCAAACGCTGGTCAGGCACCGCAACCCTCGCCACATTTGGATCAATGGTGCAGAAAGGATAATTAGCGGCCTGAGCCACCTCGGTCTTTGTCAAGGCATTAAATAGCGTCGATTTGCCGACATTAGGCATTCCGACAATGCCCACAGATCGCTGAAATCCGCGATAGCCCACTGGCGTACACGTCATCATCACATATCGATGCGCAAGCAACATCATATCAACAAGACTCAATACACATCAAAAGTTGCAAAGCTATAAATTATTACAGTACCCAAAAACGATTGGTATACGTGCCAAAAAAGGCGTCCTATTTGTCACTAAATAGAGCGACCTATAGTTTCCTCTTTTTTTTTTTAAATTTCAGCCTCATCGACAAAAGTTTAACTGAAAGCATGACAAAGTTCTGAAGCATCCTACGCCTTGATATCAAACAGAATCATTGCAAGACGCTCGCTCTCTCGTTCCACAAATTCAAAGCCGCTGCTGTATCGAACGCATGTTCTTTCGTTTGCACGCGTTTCGGTGGCCCCGAGATCTCAAAACACTCCGTGATAATCGACCCATCTCTTGGCTTGATAAGAAAATTAATATTTTATTAAAAAAAAGTTGCAAGGGTAGACCGTGTCCTATCAATGAATTTGCGATGGCGAATTGATTGGTGCTTTCCGTTTATGATTACGAAAAAATCCGTCAACTACGATCCCTTGTCATGGAGAAGGTCGCTCCATGATTTGTTACAGACATTTCTTTCTTCATAAATAGCTGAAAGTATTTGTCATATGGTTTCTTTCTAACGATCGAGACAAGTTTAGTATTCGTCATCGCCTTTGCAGCCAATAAATTTACGTTCGCCAACGCAGCCACTGGCATCTTGCAGCGAGGTGTCTTCCAAGGAGAGGGCGTTTCTTTGTCATCGTAGCAGCTGGCTCGAGCAGTCGCGTGCTTTCTGCTCCTCCACCATTAGCTGCTATTTAGGTAGACATTGCCATTTATTGAACTTGTATACGTCGTTATATAAATAATAATAGAATAATCTGGATCTCAACTCGCACTGAATCTCAATGCTTTTTTCGTCGAGTGGTAATTTAAATCACGTTTAAGGTTTTGCCGATTGATAGAGATTTCATATTTACCGATTTGCCGTAATGGTCATCCCTAGTGGCTGCAAATTGCACTTCTTTCCCGATCAATCGACTCATCAGCACGTTTGAGTTTGCGGCAAAGCAAGGGACCTGGCGAAGTAGATTAAAATAATTGGTATACACTAAAAAAAGGCAACAAATCCATACGATGATGATGCAATGCGACTGTGGTAACACACTTTATCGTTGCCAATAAGTATTGGTATCTATTTTTATATATTCGCGACGTAATTGCTTTTAAATGCTATTAATTCCTTTAGAATTATTAGACTAGATAGTTTAAGAAAAAATAGAGGATTTGCATAGAAACGTTCACATAAATCTCCGACAATTTCGAGGAAAAGCACAATCCACAGTTCAAACTAAACTCGTTAACATTTATCTTTCAACGCGACGTTCTCCGACGAGAAGGAAATGTATACCCACGCATCTCCGGCACCCTCTGACGTATCATTAAACAAGCGGCCATATCACATGAAAATTTCATCGAGTTCGCGAGCGATCTTTCGTGCTTTGGAGGTAGAAACGCTGCTGGAAGGGGTACTAGTGATGCTAGATTTGCCTTCGTCCGCCAATCTACTTGAAATCCTTGCATCTAACGTCTCGTGGCAAAGTGTGCTGAATCAGAATCACTTTTGGAAGAAAATGCTCTTCACTCATTTTGGAGGGGATTTGCCACCTGCGGAGCACTTGAACAACATGATTGGACAAAACATTGACTCAGCCGACGAAGAATCAGACGAAGAAGACGAAGAGGAGCTCTTAGCGTCCTTACAGATGGCTACAAGGAGTGAGATGACAAAAATGGCTACATTCAAATGGGTAAAGGGTGTACCAAGTCCAATGGTACTAAATGTGGCCTGTCCAAAATTGACGAATTTTTTGCGCTCAGCCGAGCAATTGTCTCAATTTAACACACTGGTTTAAATTCTACAAGGAGACATTGAAAAGATTGAGATAATTGGAGATGAACGGGTGGATGGACTGGCGTTCCCGACGGATTATGACTTAAAACAATATCCAAGCAGCTATTACGCATCGTCGGCAATCTTTCGACGAGCAGGTCCAAAGCTAGATGATTACGTAAGGGAATTAAACATTCGGCTGAACGCTGGTAATGCGATCGTAACTCCGGCGTTTAATGCCGGAGTGGACAAGCTTATTCATTGTGTGGGTCCATATCGACGCGAGGAACACCATATGCGAACGTTGCAACAAACGTACTGGAGCATGCTGCGGTGCGTGCAGCAAGAGAAGCTCCATTGTGTCGCCGTGGCATCCATTTCAACAGGTTATAAGCGCTTGGCCATCACCGCGGCTGCCTGGGTGGCTTTACGTGCCATCCAGCGCTATATACGCTCCGTTCCGTGGACCGCGACCATTGCCATTGTGTGCCATGATGCCCGCGCTTATTCGGCGTACACGACGAGCAAGGCCAAGGTGATGAGTCGATTTAATGCGAAATATCTACGCACGACTCCAGCTCGAGATTGGTATTAGTTATATACGATTCGTATTTAATGAAGATTGTTGACGGTCGGCCACACTATGGATACACAGAAGGGGTAACTTGAGATCAACGGTAACTGGAAAACAGGTTACATAAGTATTAGTTCCGATAAGAGGAATAACAATTATTATTTCCTATGAGAGAAAATAAATCAAGAAGTACAAAAGTATTATCTTGATTAATTTTAACTTAAATAGTGCCAATATTTCCAAATTGGATAATATTGATGCAATAAGACATTAGCCCTATGAATTGTTTGATTTAAGTCTAACTAAACCCCGCCAATCGGTTCAAGACACGATTGTGCGGTGCGCAAGGAGGAGCCATACTTCGTTAGATATTAATAATAAGTTCAAGAGCAGATAGAAGATCGTTACGTAGTAAACTAATACAATTAACATATTTAGTTTACTACGTAACGTTTTACTTTTCCCTGATTCTAATCCTTTGAAATACCTTTGGTGGCTAAAGACCCTTGGCTACTTAAAAACTTCCTCTGTACCCCTGTGTACGTAAAATTTCGAGGCACCTAACCTTCACTGTAACCAGTGTAAGGTGCCCCGTTACATCTGGTAGCACGTAGTTCATTCAGCGACCTACGCACGTACCATCCAACATGTACATGTTGGATGAAGAAGGAGGGAGCTTTTCAGCCCCTCAAGAAAGTTATCACGCCACGCGTGAAGGGTTTACCCATTCGAGTGACCTTGAAAGGAGGGCGATCGAACGAATGAGTTCGGTCGTAGGCGGGCCAGCCGTTGGTGCCATGCTGTACACTCTGGGTAGGATGAACAGCATGCGGCCATAGCCGAGTTCATTCAACACGAAATCGACGGGGCCCAAGAAAAAGTAGCCTTGCTTCATCAGGCTCTCAACTCGCGGAGGTGTTTTTAGAGAACAGGGTGCTCAAACAATTGTAACTGTTGAGACAGCACCGACCCTTCCGCGTCGACCCGAAAGGTTTAAGATATAAATATCTAAGTCGAAGGCAGTCGAAGGCGACTCCCTTTTGAGACGGTTCGTCGAGATAATTGACGCCATAGAAGCTCGTCGTATCAGTCAGTGATAATGCGACGAAAGTGAAATTTGGCATGTCCAACTTAGCCGGACGTGTCAAATCTTGGGCCTCGGGGCTGAACTTCACGACCCGTTACTCTTCGGGTCGTATGAATTCTTTCAGAGCCGGCTCAGACAAATATTTGAGTCGGCACATGCCGAATTCAGGGCTCGAGCCGAGCTCCTGGATTTGAAGCAGGGCAAGCGTGACATTCACGCTTATACCCAACATACACGATACCTGGTCCGTTGTAACCGTTAGTCATCCAATTGATGAATAAACTCAGGTAACTGTGTTTTTAAAAGGTCTTGCAGACGGACCTGTTAAGACGCACTTGTTCCGGCCAGAATTAGAGTCGCTTGACCAAGCGATATCTATAGTGGATCCGAAGGACTTTAGCCTTAACAGGCTTTCGTCCACTCAGGTGCATATCGTCTACCGAGACGACAAGAAAACGGAGGACCAGAGCCCATGAATCTCTCGTATGTAGAGAGCGAAAACCTCGCTCTTCAAGTTATAGACGATTACAAAAATGATATCGCTGTCATAAAATGGGCCACTACGCCTGCCTAAAAGCATGAGCGAAAACACCGACCTCCCGCTAGCAACAGCGGAGGGCGCGGATCTGACGCTGTTGCGAAATCGAAACGGCGAGGGGGGTCGTCAAAGACATTCGGGTTCAGCAGGTGCTGAGCGCTCTACTGATCCAGCAACGTCAAACGAATTTGCAGGCCTCTTGACGAAAGTTGCACCTCACACACAAACGTTGTGTGTAACTGCCTTAAGGGATGAGATTAACCTCATTTCCCTGAAAATATGTGTCAAATAAATTGCCTCGTAAGTCCCTAGTCGATTGTGGGGCGTCGTACAATTTTATTAGACTTCAATCGCTAGAAGACCACAGACTCATAATTTATTGAGCGCGATATCCCTCTAACGAGGATGACAGTGCGCCTAGCAACAGACTATCGGTTTAGAAACGTGTAGTTTGTATCCAATACACGTTAAAGGTAAACAGTACAATGATGGTTTCATCGTACTAGATTTGAATGACAAATTTGATGTCATCCTTGGAAAAACATGGCTCAGAAAGTACGAGTCATGTATAAATTGGCAGCATCAAGCCGTGACGATGCCTGTCTCTTGTTCATCAGATTGCCAACTGATGAATGTCTTGGAGCGTCCACAAGCGTGCGGATGTCCTACAAGTAAGTGCGATGGCCTCACTTGTGGGTCGGTCGCTAGCATGACTGCACAAGACCTCAATGTGAATACCCAGCACGTTGTGGAGTTAGATTCCGACGGCTGTGCACAAGCCTAGGCAGCGTCAAAGTTCGACCACGCGAATAAGATGAGTGGCACGAAATAAAGATGCTTGCTTGAAAAGCAACATCCAAGATCGTTTAAAGCGCCAGTCTATAAGAGACAGTGTGGAAGTCCTAGATCGACTGGAAAGTCGATCGTAGAGGATTTCGCTGTGGTAGCGCAACCCAGCTTTAGTCATGTTGGGGAGGATACTTCCCATTAAATTTTCTGTTGGAATTAGTCCCCGGAAACTTGTGGTCAAAGGTTCTCAGGTACCTTTGAAAAAAATAGTTTCAAAGAAGAAACTGAGACAATAAATGTCCTAGTAAACAATGGGTCAAGTGTTGGCGCTTATACACTTGATCTAATAGCGCCTCCTAGATTTACTTCGGAGATTACTCAATTACCAACGCTAGAACCGAAACTAATATTGCGTATTCTGCGTAGTGGCAAAGTCAAGCAGGTCTGCGTACTTCTCACAGATGACAACTACGTGGTCGATATTCGGTCGGCAATAGTATTCCCTGAGAACGTACAGATTCCCAGCAGCTCATCGATGAACGAAAGTGTCCTCGATGAGATTACTCGGATTGAACGTTTTACGTCCCAATCCTGGGAGTGTTTAAAGACAAACCATCTATAAGAAATTAATAAATTTTAAGGATGTCTTTCCTGATTCAGTACCGTGCGAGTTGCCTAAGGACAAAGGCACTCGACAAGAATCGACTTGATACCAGGTTCGAAAAAAAATTATGTCATGAAGCAATGGCCATTGCCTAGTGAACAATCAAAAGCGATCGACAAATTCTTTGCCGAACGCTTATCATCTTGCTGCCACCCCGGAGTCGACCACATCCAAAAGCTGTGCTCGTCTCTTTATTGACACGATATTTCGACTCCATGGGGTACCCCGTGAGCTGGTCTCAGATCGAGACCCTACATTCACGGCGGAATTTTAGCAAACAGTGTCCAAATCAATTGGAGCACAGTTCAAAAATGTCAACTTCTGATCATCCTGAAACAGATGGTCTTACAGAGCGTTCACATCGTCTCCTCGAAGAGATACTTCGTGAATACGTTTACGCATTAGAGCGAGTTCTTGTCGATTGTAGACTTTGACATCAACAATATGGTGCATGCTTCTACAAAGCATACACATTTTTTCGTTATTGGCTTACGCCATCCACATTTACCCACCTATTTTGAGAGCGACTCTTATTCTAGCAAGGAACAATCTAGCTTTGGGATACAACTAGTTGTGCGCATGTGCTCAAGCACTGATCGCAAATTTTCATTGTATATATTTTTTACGCCTGGCTGCCCTGATCGCACGACTATGCACAAAAATATATCATTAAATGGTCATTGTATATTTTTGCGCCTGGCTGCCCTGATCGCACGACAATGGACAAAAACAATATCATCAAATTACGTCCGTGCATAACCTCCGTGAGGACGGAACAGTTGCGACAATAAACGATTGAAAGTAGTTGTGGCATTGAATAATCGTGTTGGCATTACCAGCCCCTTCCACAGCACGAGCAGTCATCGACTTAGCCGAGCGCACTGTACATTGTCTTGCCCACCATATTGTCATGAAGAATATCCGTTCTAACAACGGGTCTGCGCTGGTATAGTAGCAGCATAAAGCTTATTTTAAGTGTGCACAATGCGCAATTCGCCATTTACCATTTGGCGTTTGACATTAAACGTCGGTGTCGAATGGGGAAATTTGCAAACGCAGATTACGCAAGAAGCCTAGCGTTGGCAATTTAGTTATCTCCGAAGTTAACCTCGGAGGCGCCATCACATCCGTATTCCTTTGGGGAGTATCCTCTGAGTTGTTCAATTCTCAACTTAATCTTATGATACATTTATTCGATTTTCGGCAACTTCTGCTACTCAAAAGGAATAATGATTGATTCATCGATTTAGAAAATGTATTGATGCGTCTACTCGACGGAGATTCGAGAAAGCCTTTTAATGAAACGACTGTAGCAATAAGGATTAGTTGACTTGGAGGCGTTATTAAGCCACGCAGTGGCTTCGCTTGACTGCATTTGCAGTGTCGTACCGTCAACTACAACGCTTCACTCGCATACCTGATTATAAGTATGCTAATCTTCGACAGACGTGCGCTGTTTGCTTAAGCACTGCTCAGTAGTTCCAGCACCTTCTAAAGCCCTTAAAATACATGTGTTCGCTTTTGCGACATCAAATTGCGACTCTTGACGCCAATGCGAAACTTGGTTTCACAGCCGCGATCGACGTGTTCAGAACATTCAAACTTGATGTGCTTAGTTCATGTCCCTTGTAGTCGTAGCGTCATACGAGCTTGGAAGTAGTCAAAGCCTTCTCGCCTTTGAAACGAACAATGCCCAATTCGTGAAGGCAAATACTTTTTTGACAGAACTCGAGAAAATGCAATCATCTCTTTTGGCAGAAGGTACTCGCATGCCAGGCATTCGAAAAAATCGGCGACGATCTTGCAAATTTCTGCACAATCGATAAGGTCGCCTATAATGAGGCTCAATTCGGTTGGTAAACCAAAAAGGTGCTACAATTTGCATTATTAGTTTACTATGCATTATATGCATATTTAAGTAATAATGCAAATTGTACCACGTTTTCGGTGTATCAAAATAGGTATTATGCGTGGCGGCCACCAGAAAGAGATCAGGTTGCTGAAATCTAATTTTAATGT
This sequence comes from Bremia lactucae, assembly GCF_004359215.1. Taxonomy (NCBI): domain Eukaryota; phylum Oomycota; class Peronosporomycetes; order Peronosporales; family Peronosporaceae; genus Bremia; species Bremia lactucae. The sequence goes on along the minus strand of NC_090610.1, from coordinate 5,466,410 downwards.
AATTGGAGTATGATCCGACAAAAAAAACATTCAACAAAATTCAATTCCCCTTTTGACCATAAAACGTAAGTTCCTTGCTAAAGCTTGCGCAGTGATCTGTGAGAGTACCAAGTATCCCAAGGTATATACTCTCGAGCAATAGTTTCTACTTCGTTCTACAAACCGCTGAGTCCGTAAACTAGAAATCATAATGCCTTACGAGCTTGTACGTCTTGCTGAGTTGTTGCACTTCTCTGTTCTATAGAACTAAGTGACTCTTTCGGTTTAATGTCTTTCTCTCGCTGAAGGAGCGAGGTAGCTTCCCTACACCTGGTAGCGCACGTAAGCAATCTACGCCTTAGTCTTTATAAGACCAAGCCTCTGCTGGCATGGATTCCTTGCCCAAACTTACACGGGCGAAACGCGTAGCGTTTGGGAAGTTAAAACTTTGTCAATGCTCGATCGCTAGAACACGTTCTTTACAGGGCCGAGAGGCTGCTGATGCAGCATATTTGCATCGCATAATCAGGCTTTTTGCATATGATCGCGTTTCTAATCGGCCCATTAGGATAAACGGGCCTCAAGAACTACGTTCAGGAGTTATGAACCCTTTTCACTGTTATGCAGCAAGACTCATTGCAGGAAGTGGCTATCCATCTTTATAAAAGTCCTCAATGTGAGCGTTGCCCGCAAGGAAATTTGCCGATCCTATCCCTCTACTTTTGAAGCGGCAGTTGACATTGCGTTTAACGCTGAGTTCGACTATAAATTCTCTCTGTTGGTACGCAGGGACACCATAGTAGCTCTACATCGTTTGTCTAATAGACCGGAACCCATGGACCTCAGCCTTGCTGAGAAAGGCGAAGAAGAGATTCGAGCTGGGGAACAGTGCTAAATGGCATGAGGCGTGAATACAATCCAGGCTTGCTAATCGCTACGGCAACTGTTAAGGGCTTTGATATGCCACGGTCAATTTTAATTGGATACAAAGCTTCATGTTATTATGCTCGACGTCAATCTCTAAAAGGGAACCGGTGTATGCTGAGGCCCTTAAAGCGCATGAAGACGATTTGATGACTGTTCGCTTAGCGACTGGGAGTCGCATTACCGTATATAAAGTTCCGTTGACTTAGGTATTGTGCTTTTAGACTTCGACAGTCTAAAACGCTGTCTTGTCCTTGACCTGAATTCGAGATATGATCTCATTCTTAGTATGGCCTGGTTTGTACGCCATAATTTATGGATTGATTGGTGATCGAAGACCTTAGGCACCACGCGCAATGTTTCTAGCGAAGCTCTGGATAGTCACGAGCTCACCGTAGCTAGGCAACAATAGCGTTATTACTGACGGAATCTGTCAGTGTGTTTAATATTTCAATTTCTGAGTTCTTATACCTAAGTTAGGCAAAAAGCGTTATTACGAACGGAACCTGCCAGTGTGTTTAAGATTAAAATGTTTGACTCATTATTTGTTTTTAAAATGGCACGTATGATACTTGTTAAAATGTTGCGATAATATATAATTGGATGCTGAAAGAATTGTGGGCCTGGGGTCGAATTATTAAGGGTATTTCTCACAAATCTACGTGAGGTGGCACGTTTAAATCTACTAAGGTCGGCCGAGATGGCACCATACCGAGTGTCAGTCGTGACACTGCTGGCAGAATGCCAAGACGTTCGGGCTAAGCCCGTTTGACGCACGGGAAGTGACCCGTGCATTTTTACTGAATGACAAGTTGAACAACGTTTTTCTTCATTGGATGTTAGAAGAACATCGGCTCTGTGTATACAGCAAACTAAGGTTACAGAGCCTGTAAAATTTACAGACATGAATGCTTCGGCCTTTATGAGGTGTAGTATCTCGACTTTGAGAATGCAAAGACAAAAGTTGGATATGGTGAGACGCAAAGCGCGTATCATGCCACATAGTGATACTAGCGAGCAGCTATATACTCTTGTTAATAGTGTGACTGGTGATGTTGAGGGTGGGTTGACCTGAGGCTACGCAATAGTTACATGCTAATTTAGAGCTAGGTGAAATGTCTGTAAATGAGTTTAATTAGGCTTCAAAGCTGGTGACTAGTCTGTGATGGTGGTCATTCGACCAGATATGTTTTTGGAGTAGCCAGTTATGCCACAAGGGCTTAGTAATATTCCTGCAACATTAAACACATGTGTAACTGATCTGTTGAGATCGATTCGAGATTTCGCGCCAAGTGATTTTGATATTATTTTCGTTACAGCCGAGCCATGAACAGATTGTCGGGCGTTGAAGTACATCGTTCCGCATCCGAAAGAATCTTACACGTATGCGTGAGCATAAATTACACCAATCTCACGAAGTGTATATTAACTGCAAGCGAAATACCATTTTGTATGCATCCTGGAAAAAAAGGGTGTACACCCTAATACCGAAAAGATCAAGGCGAGCACCGTCTGGCTTTTGCCAGTCGATGTAATGGGACATTGTAAGTTCCTTGGCCTAGCGGTTAAACTGCAACTACTCGTACAACTATGCCGAATGACAGTGCATTTTTCTTATTTTACTCGAATATGTAGAAACGAACAGCATCACCAAGGCAATGCGTACAGGATCAAGCTGCCATGTAGGATGCTCATGTATCCTACGTTTTACGTCGGACGTTTCCGCCCGTACGACAAGTGCGAGAATTTTTCCGGGTGCGAGTAAATGCTGCGTAATCAAACTTCTCCCAGCGACATCATCATTCAAGAATGCAGTTCGTTAACATACTGTCGCCGGCTCGTTGATTAGCTTTCAAAGCGTCCATTCATTCGCCAATTGATCAATAGCATCTTCGGTTTGGTCATTCGAACGACCGGTGCAAATAATGTTCACAGTCAACATCGAGTCATACGCTAATGACCCCTCCCCCTCCCGTAAGCCCGGGAGGACGCGATTGCAATTATGTCAATGAACAGTCAGACGCGACGACCAAAATGGACCCAGTTTATCATCATCCCTCCATATCCATTTAAGAGCTGGAACGGAAAAAATTGCTTACTCGTGGTGCGCTTCTTCAATCGCCGGGAGGTGAGGGGGTTCGAACGAGTAATCTCATTCGATTTTGGGGTATCCACCTTCACATTATAGTTGGGAGACAACTGAAGATAGATGTCCTGGGTCTCATCGGACAGAGTGACGAAAATCATTCTTTGATTCATAAGGACCATCGAAGAAGAGAGCCTCGCGCGCTCGTAAAGGGTTGCATTTAGTCAATCCCTTCGCGCATTCTATACGAGAGGCACGCCTTCCATTTGTGATCCTGAGTACGCATTTATAGGTGCTTCGTCTGCGTATGTGACACAATATTATTATGGGTCTCACACACGAGAGACAAGGTAGCCCTGCCTTTCTAGACAAACGATGCATCTTGTACAGTGTGCATTGTGTGGACTTTTTCTAACCGGTAACGTACCGTAATCAGTTTGTCTAGCCAGGGCTCGTGGCTTACGCTTTGTACATTCTGCATAGAAAGCATCCCAAGCTTGAAACAAGGGATCCAAATCCTTGACACGGTTGCCAAAGAATCATCGATGTTGAAAAAGCATCGAAGAAGAAGTCGCGTTCGTCCTCGCCATGTCTGTGAAGCTTGCGGATGAGTCGAACAACGAATTTTTTTTCGTCCGTTGGTCATTCCAAACCAACATAAAAAACTGCCTTTCGCAGCAACCAATGCTTTTCGGAAGAGGATTTGTAGTCTATGTCCTCAAGACCATGTTAGCAGTCAGTCTGACATTCATTTCGATGTGATCTTTCTGGTTCACTTCGTTCCTGGTGATGCACATTAATATCACTAGCACTTTTACGATTGTCTGAGACATTGAAAAAGCAACTCGTCAGATAAGAATCCAACTAACAAAAGAACTGTGAATATCTCATAATTCGAATCAACAGAGCTCACCGGTATGACGACATCGGTCTCGGGTGATCCGAAGGCCTTTACAGACGTTTTAGAGTTGGACGGGATGTATACAGTTTCACTTTATTCCTATTCTAAGTCCCCTTTAGTATTTACCTTTAGTTTCTAAGCCACGCTAAGTAACTTTACAATTTTATATACATGCACGTTGTGTACGTGAAATATTCCGATGCACCTTTCCTTGACTTTTAGTGTAAATTAGCTAGAAAAGGTGTCCAGTTACAGCAAACCCCATTTTGAAAATGCCCGTCGCAATTCTACATGCGAGCTACAACTTGAAGAAGTGCAATTATACGGGCCTAAGATAAAGGCTTAGAGATGCAAGCAGCTCCGGGTCGAGAAAAAAAGAGGCAGTGCGTCTGTTTAAGCAATGACGTGTTACCAAGTCTTCGCCTGGAGTATTTGGAAGGACCTTGCAACGCGCACGTAAGTCCAGAGGCTCGTCTTAAAACACGTTAATAGCGGAAGAAAACATGAGGAAGACCAATAAAAGTCAAAAAGATGCTGCAGCGAGTTTTAAGACGAGGTTAGCACAACGGGTTGATATGAATAAGTCTGAATTAGGGCCAACGCAGTGATACTGACGTTATTTTGTAAGTGGTGGTACAGGTGATGCATATAATATAACGGGGCACATTTCGCTAGTATAACCTCAGTACTAGTGAAATGTGATAACAGTGGATATAAATGTGCCTTCGTAATACTTGACGTACACGACGTTCAAAGAAGAATTACAAGTTGCTAAGAGTTCTTAGCAACTGAAGGCTAATGCTAAGCAGGACTTAGTAAATGGAAAATATAAAATTGTATTGATATATTTGAATCAGTACGTATTGATGTCTTTTTTATTGACTTAATATATTTATCTACACTATGCATGGCGACTCATTGCTAACCGCATTTGCGCGTCTAGCAGCAATTGGCGGCGTTAATTTGACGACTAAAGTCAACCAATGCACAGAACTATCACAAGGCCATTACAATAGGGCAATTTTTGGTAATATTGGCAATTTAAAAATAACATGAATCTTTATTATTTCTTATTATTTCTCTTATAGGTGAGATTATTTCAGTTACAAGCTACGCCGTTACATGACCCCCCCCCCTCCCTTATCCCACAGTCTCTTTAGGGACTGTTATTATCTTACAGATACATAGCACTATAACATCTCTCTAAGAAGCAAAATTGTAGGCGAGCTACCGCCTAAGAAGACGTTTGAGCGTCTGGTGTTTTTGTGTCATTTATGGCTGCGTGCAGCTGCTATGTTTGCCATATTAGAGGCGCACCGCATTATCTCGTTGACTATGCAATGAATCAGAGATTGGAAATTTTTCAAAATCAAACGAGTGCTTTCCTGATTGGAGGCGCATTTTATGAGTCGAACGAAATGTCCGAGTAAGAAACATATACCTGGGGCTGATACCGCCAAACCAGTGATTTCTGGCGAACTGAGTGAAGGATTGATTGCGCAGATGTTCGTTTCGTCCAAACCTCCTATTGACGAGTCATCTTGTGATGATACCGATAACGATGTCGATGCTGGTGAAGCTAACATTCATCTCCAGGTCGAAGTGATCGTAAAGATCGCCTTATAATAATACTCAAATGCTGACAAGTAAATGGGATAGGGACCGTAATACTTTGCGTGTCATCCCTAAAATGCCTTGATTACTCACTTAGTGTACCTTCATTAGCTGGTCAAGAATGACCAACGATCGGTACAAATTTACGTCGTTCGAATTATCCAGGCTTCACAGCTCTGGTGAGGACAGACACGAATTCATCATCGATGCTTTTTCAATATCGATGATATTTTGGCAAGTATGCCTTGTTTCAAGCCTGGGAGGCTTTGGGGCATAATTTACCAAGCGTAGGCCACGATCCTTAACTGGACAAACTAGTAACGGTACGTTACCAATTATAAGAAGGTACATAGAGTGCACACTGTACAAGTTGCACCGTATCTCTAGAGAGGCTGGGTAACCTGTATGAGCTGCATCGTTTGGCTTGAGAGGCAATGTTACATTTCCTCTAGTGAGACCCATGTTAATGCTGCGTTAAAGACGCAGCCTATGCACCTAGAAATGCTTAATCCTCATTGAATCACCAATGAAGGGCGTGCCTATCTTATGTAAGCGGAAGATAAAACAGCCGACAATACCCTCAAACGGGGTCTTTTGACGAAAGGTGTCACAAAGGAACACCGTCGACAACTCTTCAATGAGACCAGCGACTCAATCGACAATTCACTCCCAACATCAGGCAAGGCGGATACCCCCAAAACCGACGGTAACCTCTCGAGACGATGAAGCTCAGCGCCTTCCGGGTCCGGAACAGATATCCTGGGCCACTCATGATGCTTGAATGAGGCCATGATGAGCTTTTCGAACTTGTACGAATGCTCGAGTTTTTATTTTTAAAACCAAGTGGCTCTTTGAGCCTATAAGCTTTCCTCTGACTTAAGAGCTAGGTGTCTCCGCTACATAACTTGTAAGAAATCGCCTTATCTGGTGCTGCCGCATATCAAAGCCCAACTTCCAACACAACCTCCTTAATAAATATCAGACAGGCTGCCCTGAAAATTATAAACTTAGGCATAGTGAGTACACGTCATTTGCATTACACGCTTTCTTTGTGCTACTTCTCATCGATCCATCACACTTTGCTTCCGGTCATTCAAAGCAGTCGGACTGTATATTAACTACTTTGTTAAAATGGCCACGTTAACTTTTACATATTCACAAAGGGATCCGCTACCCCCCCCCAGTTTTCGCTAACCAGCCCCTTCCCAAATACAGAACCCCTAAGTTATTAATGGATTAACCCAGGCTATGTTAACGAGCTTGATTGGCTGGGGCGAATACCCCTGGATTTGAATACATGACAGAACGATCGCGATGGAAAAGCTTGCACTTCATACCATTCCATATTACCGTACCATCACCCTTTCAATTTCTAACACTACTAATACTAATATTACTATGCATCAACTCGAAGATATCGTCCGCACTACCTACGAATTCTTGGAAGAGGCTCGCTAAGCAGTAAGACGTCAATTCCAAAATCAGGGCTTCGTGTTTACTTGCAAGAGAACAAGGAGAGTTGGGCATCGCTGCGATGGTGAAATCAAATCTATTTTTTCGAAATCGGGCAACGCATCTCTGACAAAACAGCAGCAGCGTAAACGCGTAAGCGGAAGCCGTGGAGCAGGTTGTCAGTCCGCTATAACAATCCGTTGAATGAGAGGATATGGAGACTTAGTTTACTGGGTAGTTGAGGCCAACAAAGTTGAACACAATCACGAGCCGTTTGCGGATGTTGCCGTACATCCGCAATACAACGGGGCACTACGACTTGTACTGCTTCAGTACAAGTCCACTTTGCACTGCTTCAGTACAAGTCAACTTTGCACTGCTTCAGTTGCGAGTGGTGCCTTACGTTATTTCACGTACACTAGTACGTGCAGAGGAAGACTTTTCTTTAAGGTAACTAGCTTAAAGAGGGTTAAATGAAAACTGTGTTAATATAATTAAGTATCTCTTTTTTCTATCTGTTAACTCTAACTTAATCATAACTAATACTAAACATGCAACTGCATTCTTATCGTATATGTCTTTCACTTTTGTTTATCTCTACAGCTGATTAGTCTGCGGAATAAATAGATATAATTTTCTATACCTTTTTATGGATACGAATTCTAAACATTACTATTAAAGTAACATCCTCCAAATTTTATCTACCTTTTAGATAACATATTCAGTAACAACCTTTAGGTGTTCATTTCATGTAACGATACATCCCGTTACACGACGCCTCTATCTGCTGGTAGGCGGCACGGTACTTCCTCTGAGAACACATCGCGATGTTTCCACAGAACCTAAAAAAAGTACGGACTGTCTCTCAAGGCATCCCAGCCTTGAGCAGCGAACCATTTATTTATTTTAAGCCGTTTCTAGGAAGCTTTCGTCCATTGTGGACGACGAGCAACAGTCCATTAAGCTCTCTTCTGGAACTTTAGTGCACGTTAACCGAGTAACAAAGGTTGTAAGAAACTTCAAAAACATATTTACCAAATGCCAAATAAAGACTTGCCGGAGCACCTCACTGATCTACAATTTTGTCTTAGACGGCCTCGGACACCTCGTCTCTTAGATAGGATTTGATCTAAAGGTTACACGTAAAGATGTGCCTTTGATCGTCCTAATCTGTCGGGTACTTGTTCTTCAAGTCACCACGACATTTGACTAGGAAGCGGGTGACGTCGCTCTTCTGGCTTACGCAACCCTTCCAACCGCACGAGGCTCTAGGCACTGTGCCGGTTCATGCGACGCTTGACTTTCTGTAAGCTCGCAGTCTACTACCACAGGCTCTCGGCTCTGTGCAAGACACTCGGACGCATGACTACTTGTCATAGCCCTTTTCACTACCTCAATCTTCCCGAGCTGGGTACGAATTGGTGACGTTTGACATCCCGTCAACGCACCCTCAACTGTGTTCGACATGACATCAGTTGCATACGCCTCTCGCAGGAGCACATCCTTTCCATTAGCTGCGGTGAGTTCGCAACTGTGCATGCACGCCAGTCTATCCATGGCCGGTGTTTTGCCTACCATGGCATGCCTAGATTGAGGTCATACGGACTCTCCATACCTAGCACTGTGAACTTCTCCTTACAAGAGAAGTTACTAAAGCTGAAGGCGAGTTCTACCTGAACTCCTCAGATTAACGAGCGCGCCATTCGCTGAATGAGCGGTCGCCTCTTCTCACTTGCCATCCTGGCGACTCAAACGTCGCCGGTTTCTTTCTTAGAGCCGGGAGTTTCAAAAAAATTGTGATGCACTCGAATCCACTAGGAGGGTCATCACCTGGTCATAGCCTCGTACTTGAGCGATATAGACTAGAAGGGTTGAGGTCCGAAATTTCGGTACCTCGGGGACTATGCTACCCATTTGATCGACAGCTCTGAACTGAAGGGTAGCTTCAGAGTCCGCGTCAGTAGGGCACCCCGTCCCTACTGCGCTCCTGCAGTTCCCCACCCCTCAGTGGTCGATGCAGAACTCATGCGTCTCGCGCGCTGGTTCTTGCCATCACCCTTTGGGAAGGAAGTCCTCTTGCTGGGCGTCTTCGCCCCAGCAGGGACCTTGGTATAGCAGCGAGCCTTCATACCACCGCGCTTGCCACATTTAAAACAAACTACATCTGCATTGCCAACTCTATGGGAGTGGCATATGACCTCTCGGCCAATGGCTTACACCAAGCTGTCGCCGAGGCACTGTTTAAGGATTGCTCCTCAACGAAGGCAATTTGGATTGCCTCTTCCATCGTCCACGGCACCTTTCTGAAAAGGGCCTGTTGCGATTGGCCGTGTCGTAATCTGTTCATAAACGTGGGCACCTCAATGTGCTCCGGAAGCAGACCTACGGTAATGGATGCCGACAGCGAGCGCATATCCTGCACATACTCTTGTAGAGATCGCTTCGCCTGTCGCAGCCCAAAGAAGCGCGCCTAAAGTAATATCTCGTTATTCGGCGGCTGGTACATGGAGCGAATGTTTTCCTTAAAGATTGTTCATGTTAGAAATGCCTTTTTACTTGCCTTAAGCGACGAATAAGTCTACTCTTAGGCCTTACTCGCGCAGGTGCGACATGGCGAACGTAACCATCCGGGTGTCGTTTAGATGAGCTGCGCCACACCGAATTTTCACGGCTAACAGCCAGTGGAGAATCAGGGGCGCTGCAGTTCCATCGAACTTGGGCGGTTCCATCCCAATGGGCCTCGGCAGATGCGGCCGGGTGGAGAGCATCTCAACAGTGCTGTTGAGAGCCTCGCTCACAGCCTACTCACGCCTCAGCTCATCCTGAGTCTGAGTGACGGACTCCGCCGCAGCATAGCTCTGGCCTCGGACGCGGATCTCCGCTGCCCGAGCACGAATGCCTCAAACTTCTCCAACTGAGCAACATGTTGCTCAGGAGGACTGCCCAAGAGCCTGACCAGAGCTTGATCAAGTCCCTGCGCCAAGTGCTCTGCTACCTCCCGATAATATACGAAGAGGTGGGGAAATGAGCCTAATCAATATTGAGGCTCATCCTCACTGACACGCTCAGAGATGCGGGTCGTGAAAGGATTTCAAGTGCTACCAAGTGTGGGCGGGGGAAGTCTTAATGCGGCCACACTCTACTTAAGCATTCACCCTAGCACAGCGAGGAAGCGGTTGACCGACTTCTTTTGCGTGCAGTGAGGCAGCTGTGGTGGGCGCTTTAGCGACCTCACTTAACGCACTAAGTTCTTTGATATACGTGTCGTTCCGGGTGCGGGAATCCGGCTCCTCGTGCGCACTTATCAAGTAGGAATAAGTCTTCAGACTAATTTATATTTAATCTTTTTAAATATAAATACCTATTTAACCAATCATAAATTGTCATCCCTGTTAATAAACACTAATATGTATTGCGAGCGTATCTTTCTAGATACCTCGCGTAACGGATGACGCTAGCCGTCACCCCTATAATGTAAAAGAATGCCCTCAGGGACATCACATACACAAGGGCGGGTCACAATATGAACTACACCCAATGGTAGGAACAACTACATTACTTAAGTAATTAACCATGCACTCAAGTACACAAAGTATACTAAACGGGAATTGTGTAACATTAGGGCAACTTTAACCCGTTACACAACACATTCTTGCCCTTCTTTATAAACAATAAATGCCCGGACCTCTTTCTTATGCAAAGATAGGTAAGGCATTGCATTAAATAACTGTGCCAACGAGATTTTTCTGCTGCAAAAAACTGCACTGGGTCGGCAACCTAGGATAAAAGAGCTGAACGTCTGAGATTTAACAATAACAAATAATTGTTAAACAAACTAAGAGACTCAGAGAGTCTCTTAGTTCTATAAAACTAATGGGTTTAACAATTTAGGGAGTCGTACAAGCTATCTAAGCTTAATGATCCTGGTTCAAGGGGTTCGGGATTTCGTAGAACCAAGTGGCAACTAGTGTCTAAGAGGATATACGTTAGAAAGGCTTCTATCTCTCGCAGATCACTGCGCAAACCTAAGGAAGGCACTTAACGCTTTAAGATCAAAGTGGAACTGCACTTTATTTAATTATTTAACCTAAGACCTTACCCTAGCTAATTTAAAAAATAGATTCCGGCTGTCAGCTTTATATTGGCGGCGACCACACTTGTTTCCCATACTTAATGAAATTAAAGTAATTAACTATTTTAGAATAGGATAAAAAGGGTATTTAACCCATAAAGTAAATTTACCACAACTACGGTTCTCCAACCGATGTGTGCCCCATAACACCCTTCCCTATCAGACTGTTGACACCGAGTTACAACATTCACTTCATTTCTTCTTTGAGGTTGGAACCAAAACAGCCAACTGCTTAGTTGTGTTTTGCATTCCTTTGTCCCATGACAACTAAGCGAACGTCACAGACTTTTAGCACCTTCCTCGACGATGAGGGAATGGTGGACTATGAAAGTCACACTCCATCGGAGGATGATGAAAAAGAGCGTCGCTCTTACTCGCCTTCTCACGAGGATGAACGTCGGCGGTGCCCGGGAATCCGTTAACAGAACGTGGTGCCGCTGATGTCTAAACTTCATTGAGCAGGACACGGGACCCTGAGTTCAACATCATTACGAATCCGCTCGATGAAGAGCAAGGGCGGGCAATCTTCATAGAGGAACAAGCTCGACGTCGAGCTGCCGAGATAGCTGAAAGCCAAATCTCATAGTGAATATAGTATCACTCCGCTTAGTGCGGAGGAGCGTCTCAAAAAGATAGCGGTTCAAAGCTTGGCCATCTGGGCCTCCGGTGACACAGCGAAAACGCCGGAGGAGATCGCTGCTCGCGACGCTCTTCATGAGCGATACCTTACGCCAAAGGTAACGACACGAGGTCAACATCTGACGCGTTTACGTGATCAAGCCCGTGGGGCTTTGGTGACCTCCATGAGAGAAATTCCGATCGTTTAGTTTCCAACCAAAACAAGGAGTCAAAATGAAGTCTCATTTGAGAACTGGGTCCAACGGACCCGCCGCCGCCGTAATATTTAGAATATTAGAGAGTCTACGGATGGGGCTGATGTTGTTTGGAACGGAAGCTTCGCTTTAATTTAGCCAAGCTTAAGGCCAAAGGCCAGTCACGTTCGACATTTATGCCACAAAGCGAAGAAAGGTCTAGCCGATATTTCAGCGCTTCGGTTGACCGTACAACTATGAAAGCACTGAGGCTATAGATCCACCTAATCCCACGTCTAGTGGTGGGAAGCGTCGTGCGACGCGACTTGACCCTGAGCTCGGCGGTCAAAATGTCAACGGCGTAGGGGCAATCTTGCCGAAGAGGTACCTCAAACTCCCAAGAGTTTTCAGAAGAGAGGTACCCTAGCCACTTCACCAAATACTGGTATTGACCCTTACGACGACGTCGATTTAAAATTTTCTCCACGTGAACTTGAAGGTTCCCCGCGTATCAAGCAGCGCGGAAGGGGGGCGAAATCTCGACGGAAGCTTTTGATGCTCTAAAGCAAGAGGTGCAACTTCTACGGGAGGTCCTTGCTCGGGTTGAGAGCTCCTTTGAGGCGGTTCAGAACCGACTTTTGCTGCTGGAGCGTCATCAACCTTTTTTAGAGGGTCAGCTGAACATCCTGGTGAGGATGCAGCAATCTGCGACACGACCGCCTGTCTCGGCGCAAGCGCCTTTAAGTCCACGTGAAAATGGTTTTGATATGGCTTAAGCAAGCTTGAGTAGAATACTGGGTGTGTACGCTACTTTCTAGGAAGAATTAGCGTGTCAGCCAGGCCCTTCTTTGCCACCACCGTAAAAGGGCCAACAAAGCGCGGGCGCAATTTGGTCTTGAAGACCGCGGAAACCAAGTTAAGTAGGTAGGTTTTAAGCGCTTAATAAAACTCGGTCTCCGACGATATAAGAATTAATACAGCTTCTGCCTTTGGCATCTGCTTGTTCTTTTTGTTTGTCTTGGCTATCAGCCATCGTATCCCTTACATGTCTTAAGACACTAAATCGCATCGCAAGAAACTCGCTTACTTGTTTCCGAACGGTAACAGGGTTGATATCAGCAAGCCTATCGGCCGATTCTCCCCCACCAAGCCCTGAACCACGCAGTGGAATCGTTAATGGAACGCGTGGGTGGGTAAGACCGTTTACATAGAACGGAGTATAGCCTTTTTTTTAGAGGCAAGTACAGCGTTATTTAACGCAAACTCCACCACTGGGAGCATTAAGCTCCAGCGCTTTGGTGTCTGAGCACACACACTGCGTAAAACGTCTTCAATGACGCGATTGATACGTTCAGTTTGACCATCGGTCTGCGGATGGTCCGCGGTGGACATGTCCAATCTGGTGCCAAGCACTCGGAAAATTGATTTCCAGAATACCCGTGAAACGGGGGTCCCGATCAGAGACAATTGCCACTTGCAAACCGTGTTGTCGAAACATGCGATCGATGAACAGCCTTCCTGTACCTTCACCAATAATGGTATCTGGCACAGCCGCTAAGTGAGCCATTTGCTCAATCGGTCAACCAAGACCACTATGCTAGAGTTACCGGCCGAATCTTTTGGTAGAGCGAAAAAAAACACATACTAATGGACTTCAACACCCTATGGGTACGGGCAGACTTCCCGGTGGCGCAACAGCATGCGCCGAAGGTTTAACCTTTTGGCAAGTTTCGCATATGCGAACGTATGTGCTGACCCATTTATAAAGTTTGGGCCACCAAAAAATATGGCTTACAGAGCCGTTTGTCTTCTCTCTACCGACATGACCATCAAGGGCAGTACCGTTTGCCTAATAGAGCATTCGGTACTTCAAATCCTCATCATGAGTAACAACGACGCGCGGCGGATCTGCAGCGTCCGAGCAATAAAGCAACAGGTCGTTATCGATAGAATATCGATGTATCTTGCACGTAAACGTGTCGACAATTTTAAACCCGAGTCAGAGTTCGTTTTCGAGCTCGTAGCAGAGCTACACACTGTTTATCCTTGGCGTCAGCCGAACGAATTAATTCAGTAATCGGCGACATGACAGTCGTTAAATGGGAGAGCTCATAATCTGGCCTTCGTGATAACGCATCGACCAGAGCATTCTGCTTGTTAGGCTTATACTTCACCCCAAAGTTGTTCTCAGCGAAAAAGGATAGCCTTCGGGCCATTCTCTGTGAGAGATGGGGCGACTTAGTCACCGTGCGTAAAGACGCGTGATCTGTATATATTGCAAACCGCTTAAAGCCGAGCAGATGAACTCTGAATTTGACGAGAGCATAGTTCATAGCTAGTAACTCTTTGTCATGAATTGCGTAGTTCTTTTCCGCAGCTTTAAGCTGTCTAGACTCGAACGCAATAACACGTTCACACCCATCAACATCTTTTGTAATAGAGCACTGCCTATGGCAAAATCCGAAGCGTCACATACGACACTGAAAGGCCAATTTGGATTTGGCAGTGCCAGAATCGGGGGATGGATAAGACTTTCCTTTACTGCTTGAAAAGCATTACGTTCTGTGCTTGTTCAGCACCATTCTGTATCCTTTTTAAGGAGATCAGATAATGGCCTAGCCATATCAGCGCAATTTTCGCTATATCTGTGTAAATAATTGGCAAGACCCAACCACTTACGCAAATTCTGTTGGTTTTTAGGAACCGGCCAATCTACTACGGCTTTTACCTTAGCGGGATCCGCTCTAAGGTCTCGCTTTCCAATGAAGCACCCTAAGAAAAGAATTTCTTCTGCGCCAAAAATGCATTTAGATGCATTGGCATACAATTTATTTGTGCGCATACGCTCGAGCTGCACGCAAATGGTCTAAGTGGTTTTCCATATCCCGACCGACCCTGCTCCGCGCGACTATGGACAAAAATGTCATCAAACTGAGTCTGTGATTAACCCTGATAGGGCGGAACAGTTGCGTCACTAGACGATTAAATGTTGCCGGGGCATTGGAAAGCCCTTGGGGCATTACCAACCACTCCCATTGCATACCGCTTGGGGTGCTAACGCTGTAAGCGGGATATCGCTAGCTCGCATAAGCAATTGGATTAACAATCCACTAAGTCAAGTGTACTGTACATTGTACATCCAACCATATTATTCTGAAGAACAGCCTTTCTACGAATGGGGGTTTGTGCTGGCATAGTGACAACATTAAGCTTATTTTAAGTGTGCACAATGCGCAATTCGCCATTTACCATTTGGCGTTTGACATTAAACGTCGGTGTCGAATGGGGACATTTGCAAACGCAGATTACGCAAGAAGCCTAGCGTTGGCAATTTAGTTATCTCCGAAGTTAATCTCGGAGGCGCCATCACATCCGTATTCCTTTGGGGAGTATCCTCTGAGTTGTTCAATTCTCAACTTAATCTTATGATACATTTATTCGATTTTCGGCAACTTCTGCTACTCAAAAGGAATAATGATTGATTCATCGACTTAGAAAATGTATTGATGCGTCTACTCGACGGAGATTCGAGAAAGCCTTTTAATGAAACGACTGTAGCAATGTGGATTAGTTGGCTTGGAGGCGTTATTAAGCCACGCAGTGGCTTCGCTTGACTGCATTTGCAGTGTCGTACCGTCAACTACAACGCTTCACTCGCATACTTGATTATAAGTATGCTAATCTTCGACAGACGTGCGCTGTTTGCTTAAGCACTGCTCAGTAGTTCGAGCACCTTCTAAAGCCCTTAAAATACATGTGTTCGCTTTTGCGACATCAAATTGCGACTCTTGTCGCCAATGCGAAACTTGGTTTCACAGCCGCGATCGACGTGTTCAGAACATTCAAACTTGATGTGCATAGTTCATGTCCCTTGTAGTCGTAGCGTCATACGAGCTTGGAAGTAGTCAAAGCCTTCTCGCCTTTGAAACGAACAATGCCATATTCGTGAAGGTAAATACATTTTTTAACGGAATTCGAGAAAATGCAATCATCTCTTTTGGCAGAAGGTACTCGCATGCCAGGCATTCGAAAAAATCGGCGACGATCTTGCAAATTTCTGCACAAATCGATAAGGTCGCCTATAATGAGGCTCAATTCGGTTGGTAAACCTAAATGGTGCTACAATTTGCATTATTAGTAAACTATGCATTATATGCATATTTAAGTAATAATGCAAATTGTACCACGTTTTCGGTGTATCAAAATAGGTATTATACGTGGCGGCCACCAGAAAGAGATCGGGTTGCTGAAATCTAATTTTAATGTAATTAGAGTATGATCCGACATAATAAACATTCAACAAAATTCAATTCCCCTTTTGACCATAAAACGTAAGTCCCTTGCTAAAGCTTGCGCAGTGATCTGTGAGAGTACCAAGTATCCCGAAGGTATATACTCTCGGGCAATAGTTTCTACTTCGTTCTACAAACCGCTGAGTCCGTAAACTAGAATTCATAATGCCTTACGAGCTTGTACGTCTTGCTGAGTTGTTGCACTTCTCTGTTCTATAGAACTAACTGACTCTTTTGGTTTAATGTCTTCCTCTCGCTGAAGGAGCGAGGTAGCTTCCCTACACCTGGTAGCGCACGTAGGCAATCTACGCCTTAGTCTTTATAAGACCAAGCCTCTGCTGGCATGGATTCCTTGCCCAAACTTACACGGGCGAAACGCGTAGCGTTTGGGAAGTTAAAACTTTGTCAATGCTCGATCGCTAGAACACGTTCTTTACAGGGCCGAGAGGCTGCTGATGCAGCATATTTGCATCGCCTAATCAGGCTTTTTGCATATGATCGCGTTTCTAATCGGCTCATTAGGATAAACGGACCCTCAAGAACCATGTTCAGGAGTTATGAACCCTTTTCACTGTTATGCAGCAAGACTCATTGCAGGAAGTGGCTATCCATCTTTATAAAAGTCCTCAATGTGAGCGTTGCCCGCAAGGAAATTTGCCGATCCTATCCCTCTACTTTTGAAGCGGCAGTTGACATTGCGTTTAACGCTGAGTTCGACTATAAATTCTCTCTGTTGGTACGCAGGGACACCATAGTAGCTCTACATCGTTTGTCTAATAGACCGGAACCCATGGACCTCAGCCTTGCTGAGAAAGGCGAAGAAGAGATTCGAGCTGTGGAACAGTGCTAAATGGCATGAGGCGTGAATACAATCCAGGCTTGCTAATCGCTACGGCAACTGTTAAGGGCTTTGATATGCCACGGTCAATTTTAATTGGATACAAAGCTTCATGTAATTATGCTCGACGTCATTCTCTAAAAGGGAACCAGTGTATGCTGAGGCCCTTAAAGCGCATGAAGGCGATCTGATGACTGTTCGCTTAGCGACTGGGAGTCGCATTACCGTATATAAAGTTCCGTTGACTTAGGTATTGTGCTTTTGGACTTCGACAGTCTAAAACGCTGTCTTGTCCTTGACCTGAATTCGAGATATGATCTCATTCTTAGTATGGCCTGGTTTGTACGCCATAATTTATGGATTGATTGGTGATCGAAGTTCTTAGGCACCACGCGCAATGTTTCTAGCGAAGCTCTGGATAGTCACGAGCTCACCGTAGCTAGGCAACAAAAGCGTTATTACTATCGGAATCTGTCAGTGTTTAATATTTCAATTTCTGAGTTTTTATACCTAAGTTAGGCAAAAAGCGTTATTACGAACGGAACCTGCCAGTGTGTTTAAGATTAAGATGTTTGACTCATTATTTGTTTTTAAAATGGCACGTATGATACTTGTTGGAATGTTGCGATAATATATAATTGGATGCTGAAAGCATTGTGGGCCTGGGGTCGAATTATTAAGGGTATTTCTCACAAATCTACGTGAGGTGGCACGTTTAAATCTACTAAGGTCGGCCGAGATGGCACCATACCGAGTGTCAGTCGTGACACTGCTGGCAGAATGCCAAGACGTTCGGGCTAAGCCCGTTTGACGCACGGGAAGTGACCCGTGCATTTTTACTGAATGACAAGTTGAACAACGTTTTTCTTCATTGGATGTTAGAAGAACATCGGCTCTTGTATAGAGCAAACTAAGGTTACAGAGCCTGTAAAATTTAAAGACATGGATGCTTCGGCCTTTATGAGGTGTAGTATCTCGACTTTGAGAATGCAAAGACAAAAGTTGGATATGGTGAGACGCAAAGCGCGTATCATGCCACATAGTGATACTGCGAGCAGCTATATACTCTTGTTAATAGTGTGACTGGTAATGTTGAGGGTGGGTTGACCTGAGGCTATGCAATCGTTACATGCTAATTTAGAGCTAGGTGAAATGTCTGTAAATGAGTTTAATTAGGCTTTAAAGCTGGTGACTAGTCTGTGATGGTGGTCATTCGACCAGATATGTTGTTGGAGTAGCCAGTTATGCCACAAGGGCTTAGTAATATTCCTGCAACATTAAACACATGTGTAACTGATCTGTTGAGATCGATTCGAGATTTCGCGCCAAGTGATTTTGATATTATTTTCGTTACAGCCGAGCCATGAACAGATTGTCGGGCGTTGAAGTACATCGTTCCGCATCCGAAAGAATGTTACACTTATACGTGAGCATAAGTTACACCAATCTCACGAAGTGTATATTAACTGCAAGCGAAATACCATTTTGTATGCATCCTGGAAAAAAAGGGTGTACACCCTAATACCGAAAAGATCAAGGCGAGTACCGTCTGGCTTTTGCCAGTCGATGTAATGCGACATTGTAAGTTCCTTGGCCTAGCGGTTAAACTGCAACTACTCGTACAACTATGCCGAATGACAGTGCATTTTTCTTATTTTACTCGAATATGTAGAAACGAACAGCATCACCAAGGCAATGCGTACAGGATCAAGCTGCCATGTAGGATGCTCATGTATCCTACGTTTTATGTCGGACGTTTCAGCGTGCGAGCAAAACGCTGCGTAATCAAACTTCTCCCAGCGACATCATCATTCAAGAATGCAGTTCGTTAAAATACTGTCGCCGGCTCGTTGATTAGCTTTCAAAGCGTCCATTCATTTGCCAATTCATCAATAGCATGTTCGGTTTGGTCATTCGAACGACCGGTGCAAATACTGTTCACCGTATCAACATCGAGTCAGACGCTAATGACCCCTCCCCCTCCCGTAAGCCCGGGAGGACGCGATTGCAGTTATGTCAACGAACAGTCAGACGCGACGACCAAAACGGACCCAGTTTATCATCATCCCTCCATATCCATTTAAGAGCTGGAACGGAAAGAATTGCTTACTCGTGGTGCGCTTCTTCAATCGCCGGGAGGTGAGGGGGTACGAACGAGTAATCTCATTCGATTTTGGGGTATCCACCTTCACATTATAGTTGGGAGACAACTGAAGATAGATGTCCTGGGTCTCATCGGACAGAGTGACGAAAATCATCCTTTGATTCATAAGGACCATCGAAGAAGAGAGCCTCGCGCGCTCGTAAAGGGTTGCATATAGTCAATCCCTTCGCGCATTCTTTACGAGAGGCACGCCTTCCATTTGTGGTCCTGAGTACGCATTTATAGGTGCTTCGTCTGCGTATTTGACACAATATTATTATGGGTCTCACACACGAGAGGCAAAGTAGCCCTGCCTTTCTAGACAAACGATGCATCTTGTACAGTGTGCACTGGTGTGGACTTTTTCTAACCGGTAACGTACCGTAATCAGTTTGTCTAGCCAGGGCTCGTGGCTTACGCTTTGTACATTCTGCATAGAAAGCATCCCAAGCTTTAAACAAGGGATCCAAATCCTTGACACGGTTGCCAAAGAATCATCGATGTTGAAAAAGCATCGAAGAAGAAGTCGCGTTCGTCCTCGCCATGTCTGTGAAGCTTGCGGATGAGTCGAACAACGAAATTTCTTTTCGTCCGTTGGTCATTCCAAACCAACGAAAAAAACTGCCTTTCGCAGCAACCAATGCTTTTCTGAAGAGGATTTGTAGTCTATGTCCTCAAGACCATGTTAGCAGTCAGTCTGACATTCATTTCGATGTGATCTTTCTGGTTTACTTCGTTCCTGGTGATGCCATTAATATCACTAGCACTTTTACGATTGTCTGAGACATTGAAAAGTGACTCGTCAGATTAAGGGTCCAACTAACAAAAATCTGTGAATATCTCATAATTCAAATCAACAGAGCTCACCGGTATGACGACATCGGTCCCGGGTGATCCGAAGGCCTTTACAGACGTTTTAGAGTTGGACGGGATGTATACAGTTTCACTTTATTCCTATTCTAAGTCCCCTTTAGTATTTACCTTTAGTTTCTAAGCCACGCTAAGTAACTTTACAATTTTATATACATGCACGTTGTGTACGTGAAATATTCCGATGCACCTTTCCTTGACTTTTAGTGTAAATTAGCTAGAAAAGGTGTCCAGTTACAGCAAACCCCATTTTGAAAATGACCGTCGCAATTCTACATGCGAGCTACAACTTGAAGAAGTGCAATTATACGGGCCTAAGATAAAGGCTTAGAGATGCAAGCAGCTCCGGGTCGAGAAAAAAAGAGGCAGTGCGTCTGTTTAAGCAATGACGTAGTTACCAAGTCTTCGCCCTGGAGTATTTGGAAGGACCTTGCAACGCGCACGTAAGTCCAGAGGCTCGTCTTAAAACACGTTAATAGCGGACGAAAACATGCGGAAGACCAATAAAAGTCAAAAAGATGCTGCAGCGAGTTTTAAGACGAGGTTAGCACAACGGGTTGATGTGAATAAGTCTGAATTAGGGCCAACGCAGTGATACTGACGTTATTTTGTAAGTGGTGGTACAGGTGATGCATATAATATAACGGGGCACATTTCACTAGTATAACCTCAGTACTAGTGAAATGTGATAACAGTGGATGTAAATGTGCCTTCGTAATACTTGACGTACACGACGTTCAAAGAAGAATTACAAGTAAGAAATCTTAGCAACTGAAGGCTAATGCTAAGCAAGACTTAGTAAAGGGAAAATATAAAATTGTATTGATATATTTGAATTAGTACGTATTGATGTCTTTTTAATTGACTTAATATATTTATCTACACTATGCATGGCGACTCATTGCTAACCGCGTTTGCGCGTCTAGCAGCAATTGGCGGCGTTAATTTGACGACTAAAGTCAACCAATGCACAGAACTATCACAAGGCCATTACAATAGGGCAATTTTTGGTAATATTGGCAATTTATAAATAACATGAATCTTTATTTTTTCTTATTATTTCTCTTATAGGTGAGATAATTTCAGTCACAAGCTACGCCGTTACATGACCCCCCCCTCCCTTATCCCACAGTCTCTTTAGGGACTGTTATTATCTTACAGATACATAGCACTATAACATCTCTCTAAGAAGCAAAATTGTAGGCGAGCTATCGCCTAAGAAGACGTTTGAGCGTCTGGTGTTTTTGTGTCATTTATGGCTGCGTGCAGCTGCTATGTTTGCCATATTAGAGGCGGACCGCATTATCTCGTTGACTATGCAATGAATCAGAGATTGGAAATTTTTCAAAATCAAACAAGTGCTTTCCTGATTGGAGGCGCATTTTATGAGTCGGACGAAATGTCCGAGTAAGAAACATATACCTGGGGCTGATACCGCCAAACCAGTGATTTCTGGCGAACTGAGTGAAGGATTGATTGCGCAGATGTTCGTTTCGTCCAAACCTCCTATTATCGAGTCATCTTGTGATGATACCGATAACGATGTCGATGCTGGTGAAGCTAACATTCATCTCCAGGTCGAAGTGATCGTAAAGATGGCCTTAAAATAATACTCAAATGCTGACAAGTAAATGGGATAGGGACCGTGATACTTTGCGTGTCACTCCCTAAAATGCCTTGATTACTCACTTAGTGTACCTTCATTAGCTGGTCAAGAATGACCAACGATCGGTACAAATTTACGTCGTTCGAATTATCCAGGCTTCACAGCTCTGGTGAGGACAGACACGAATTCATCATCGATGCTTTTTCAATATCGATGATATTTTGGCAAGTATGCCTTGTTTCAAGCCTGGGAGGCTTTGGGGCATAATTTACCAAGCGTAGGCCACGATCCTTAACTGGACAAACTAGTAACGGTACGTTACCAATTATAAGAAGGTACATAGAGTGCACACTGTACAAGTTGCACCGTATCTCTAGAGAGGCTGGGTAACCTGTATGAGCTGCATCGTTTGGCTTGAGAGGCAATGTTACATTTCCTCTAGTGAGACCCATGTTAATGCTGCGTTAAAGACGCAGCCTATGCACCTAGAAATGCTTAATCCTCATTGAATCACCAATGAAGGGCGTGCCTATCTTATGTAAGCGCGAAGATATAAACAGTTTACAATACCTTCACAAGCGCGCAAGGTGCTCTTATTTCGATAGTCCTTGTGGATCAAAGGATGATTGTCGTCATACTGTTCGATGAGACCCGGGACATCCATCTTCAGTTGACTCCCAACTATCATGCGAAGGTGGATACCCCCAAAATCGTTAAAGATAACTCGTTTAAACCCCCTCACCTCCCGGCGATTGAAGAAGTGCACCACGGAAAGCGCTTCCTACCATTCCATCTCTACAATGTATATGGAGGAGGAGGATAAATTGGGTCCAACATGATCTGCCGGTTCGACTGTTCGTCGAAACGATCTCAGTCGCGTCCTCCGACGATTGTAGGACGTCTTGTAAAGTCGTCATAAAAGGATAGTCGGGAGTTGTAGTACATTTATACCCTCGTCTTAAATAATCTTACACTTATGCGTAAGTATATTTTGTATGCAAAACTCAAGAAGTGTATATTTGCTGCAACAAATAAATACTCCTTGGGTACATCGTGAAAAAGATGGCGTACGCTCTAACCCGGAAACAACCAAGGCGATCATCGAGTGCCCGCTTGCTCAATTGCTGTTCCTACTCGCGGTAGATGTCGTTGCCGTGGCGACTCAGCACGACGAACAGATGGCCTGTGCTTGTCAATGTAAGGGGACTTTTAAAGTCCCTCGACTAAGCGGCGTAGCAACATAAGTGCTCGCGAATTATGCCGGATTGAAAGTAAATACTTCTTTTTTCTTGAAGAAAAAGTAAAGTATTAATGCAAAGCTTGATGAAATCGCAAATACTGGCGATTGCTGACCAAGACAGACCGTTTCATGAGGTGTGTGACGCCAGCGAGATTTGTAATTGACTCTCGTTACTGCAATAAGACACAGACAGTGCAGAGAGCCTCGTCTGCTATCAGTCGGATCAAGTTTATCCAGCTGAGCATAACTATCCAGTGAATGACGAGGAACGCCTTGCCATGAAATATGCGCTGGCTAAGTTGAAGGTCTATTTAGCTCTTAGGAGAAAGCCAATTCATTATTTATACGCACCATGCGTCTTTACGCACGGCGGTAAACAGTCCACACCTCTACCAAGGAATGGCGAGACGTTTATATTTTTGTGGAGGATAACTTCTGTAGAATGCAAACCAGGACAACTTGCTTATGGTGTCGATGGTGTCTTTTCAAGCCGGCCTGATTTTGGGAGGCTGCGCAAATCAACAGTGAGGATAACCCCACTATTGCAACAGTCAATAGTGAGCATAAGCCCACTGCTGCAACAATAAGTGTTCCGTCGCCAGCATTCCTTAACGACGTGAGAAGAGCCTTATAAGAGGAGAAGGTTCTTGAAAGTTTAATGGATACCTGAGAAACTCATCCTTCAATTTTAAAAGGAATGTCGAAACTGTACCGATTTTTAACATATCGATACATAGGTTCATAAAATTTATATGCCCAGAAGTCTCCACGCAATAGTTAACTGTATTACACACTCATTGCTAGCGATACAAAACGTGTCGTCATCCTCACCGGTAACGACTTGCTATTACGCATGATATATGAGTGTCTTATTGCACCAATAAGTGGCCATCGTGGACGTAAAAAATTGTTTCACGGTAAGTCACGATTTCTACTGACCTTGCCAGTTCACAAGTACATACGTGCTTGCGAAGTTAGTCAACGTGTAAGCCCAGTGTTTTATCCCTTTATCCCCGTGCTCCACACAACCTCTGTCTGTTTGGCCCGGTAGAAAGCTTGAAGTCCGTTTTAACGGACTTCGTCTTCGAAAATTCAAAGACGACACAAGAATATTGGTATTCTTATGATTGTTAATCGTTTTAGCAAGATGGTATGTCTTGATGCAGTCCCGGAGTCGATCGCAGCCAAAGGCTGTGCTGTAATCTATTATAAAGAGTTTCTTGCAATGAAGTTTGCTCTTGTCAATTCAGCGCTCATCTGCTTGGCTCTTAGCCGTTAGCCGTTTGTGACATAGACAGATTACGCGTCTTTACGCACTGCGACTAATCGCCTCATCAAACCCCATGGCTTTCATTTTACGTCGAATATAATTTCGAGTCGATATAAAAGCTTGACAAGCAGAATGCTTTGGCTGATGCGTTATCACGCAGGCCGATTATGAACTCTCTTATTAAACAACTATAACATCACAAATTACTGATTCAATCTGTTCGCCAAGAATAAATAGTGTGTAACTCTGATACGATCTCTTAAGAGCACTGAGTTGGACATTATATAGTCGGCACGTTTGCGTTTAAGCTTACATCGTTTTTCTATCGATAATGGCCCGTTGCTTTATAGCACGGATGCTGCGGATACTCCGTGCATCGTAGACCCTCATGAAGAGGATTTATAGTATCTTAGTCGCTATGAGGTAAATGACACTTACTTTGTGGTCATCTGTATCGAGAAAATACCTACGGCCCCGTGATTCAGATTTGTGGCCCAAGAACACCGTCGAGTCGTCCGCGAACGTCAAATACGTTTGTTTGGTCCCTGTAACGGGGTGTATCGTTACATGAAATTAACACTTAAAGGTTTTTAATTAATATATTATCTAAAAGGTAGATAATAGTTGGAGGATATTACTTTATATAGTAATATCCTGAATTCTTATCCATAAATAGGTATAGGCCATTATGTCTATTTATTCCGCAGACTAATCAGCTGCGGAAGTAATCAAAGAGAGTTACAAGATAAGATAGATAAGAATTCATTTACATGTTTAGTATTAGTTTATAGTTAAGTCAACATTTACAAAGATAGATTAAGAGACACTTAACTATATTAATACAGTTTTCATTTTACCCTCTTAAGTCTAGTTGTCTTAAGAGAAGTCTTCCTCTGCACGTGCAGTGTACGTCAATTAACGTAAGGCACCACTCGCAACTGAAGCAGTGCGAAGTGGACTTGTACTGAAGCAGTACAAGTCGTAGAGCCCCGTTACATCGGTGGTGAAACGCTAGATCGTTTGTGCTTTTATTATAAATATTTTAGCGGAAATTGCTGCGGCTTCACCTGTATCGGGGGTGAAAAACGCTAGATCGCGTCTTCATGGATGTACCTCGAGAAATGAACTCGAAAATCTGATACTGCGACGTGAAGTATTCGAGGCACCTGTAATGAATGTAGGTTGACTAGTACTGTTGCCAGTACTAGCAAAAGGTGCCCCGTTTCAGGACAGGAGGTTTAGCAGTAGAAGTCATGCTGCACAAACAAGTGTTTGAACGTAGGGAAAGTGAGACAAAAGGTTTGAATGGTGGTTGAAGCAGTGTCGAAACTGTCTGAGAGTAGACCCTTTATTTAAACAACGGTACGGGAGTAGGGTATGTTAGTAAAAAGGGGTGAAATTTTGGAAAGGTACACCTGAAGACATTTTTTAGGGTGTTTTTGTAGCAAAACAAATAGTGATTCCACAGCAATTCCAATTTTTTTTAAATAAGATGTTTTAGAAGTTTCCTAATAATATGGCAACCTACTGTAAGGGAGATCGCGTAGGCTTCTTTTGGAACCAACTGACTTATTATAGGTTTCGACATGGCCAAATTTACATCAAGGAAGAAGATGTGAAAAAACTTTCGGCTCCTAATTTAAAAAATTCACTTTAATCTTTATTTTTATAAGATTCAATTTTGTATTGGTGTAGCAACCGGAGCCAGCACATTGATCTGGTGCTACCGGAAAGTGGTACTTATGCTCGACGATTGCATAGATTCTTGCATATTGCACTATGTTAAGAAGTGGCGGATTTTGTTAGCGCTTAAGTGATGTGTACTTAGTAAACCTTCCTTTAGTGACAAATCCCGACGTTTGGTGGGTAGAAGCTACCCCAATTTAAGATCCATGTACGAATCGCGAACGGAGCATAAAGACTTTAGTTCACACAGCTCTCTAGCGCGAAGAAGGCATGCAATTTAAAATTTATCTGCAGCTAAATAAACATAAAATAGCTAGTCTATGCAATATTTACTCTCGAGCAAATGAGACTCGTTTATTTTTGAATTGTCCTAAAATATACATGACCTTACAGAGCTGCTGACTTCGAGCAACGCGACCCTTTGTCCATCTGTATAAGATATAGCTCTTTCTCGCACCTAATCCAAATCTAACACAGCCGACAGATGTATTTAAATGAATGTAATTTGGCAATATTAAAGTTATTTAACACATATCGAAGAAGACATTTAAACCCTTCATTCTTTTTTTGCTGTTCTGGCTTAAAGTGAGAATGTTATTTTCTGGGTACGATTATTTTGTGTGACACTCCCATTAAAGTAAGCACATCATGAAAAACGTCCAGTAGGATTCTTAACAAGACAAATAGAGTGTTATCATTTAAACGGACGCAGCATGAAACGGTATATTCGCTAGCACTGCCTCAGTACTAGCTACGCTACACTGATAACAGTGAAGGTGTACAGTCCCTCCAAATACGTTACTTACACGACGTGCAAAGGAAAGATTTAAGCTTGCTAAACATGGCTTAGCAACTGAAGGTAAATACTATGGAAGGCTTGTTATAGGGAAAAATAAAACTGTACTTAATTTGGTAAGTTCCTACGTACTAGTACTTATTGATGTCCTCACTTAAAATATTATTATATAGTGACTTATTGTTCACCGCCCATTTGCACGACTATCAGCGATTGGCGGGGTTGATTTAAAGGTTTGAATTAACCAACAAAAAGAACTGTCAGATAACTGCCGCAATTTTACAATGCATGGTAATATTGAACATATTATCTATAATATAATTCTAGTTATAAAGGCCGTCGCTATGACCCATACATTAATACTATGGCCACAGACGAAGCAACTACGGCCATAGACTATTGATTCAACACAGCTCACAAAACCTTTCGAGTATACAAAAAAACGCTAGAGCACTTTATGGTCGGCGTGAAATTTGCGTTGAAATCACTGAGAGCGACATCTGACGTGCGGAATCCACAACACAAATAACGTAAAAACGAGAAGAACCCTACTTCTGAAGAACATGCGCAGCTTATAGGAATACTGGAGAAGAAAAATATACCTAAAGCCGAGGCAGCATGCGTAGATGTGGATAAGAAAGATTTATCGGGAATTGTTCACAAGCAACCTAATTGAATTCTGCTTTTCATAGAAGAGAAAAGGAGGATGACGACGAAACAACCACGAAACAGCCAAAATAGCGATTTGCTGGCATTTAAGTTGACTTGAGCTCCGGCATTAGTTATTCGTCTTATGATTGTGTGAACTAAATGTCAAGTGGGAATATGTCGCTGGGCTTGATGCTGCGAAAGATTACTCAAAGATGCAATTATGTTGCCCGCACGGTTTCCACAGCTTCTTACAGGAAAGCCCTTGGAAGTTTTTTTCTGTTCGGGGTAAGAGCTCTATTGCTATGTAAATATGCTGCATTTTTACTAATAGCCGCCAGGAATAGGCAATTCGAATGAGGTTTCACGCTTTCAATCTATGTAAATATGTTGCATTTATTACTACTAGCCGCCAGTAATAGGCAAGTCGCATGTGGTTTCACGCTTTTCAATCTATACAAATATGTTGCATTTATTACTACTAGCCGCCAGGATTAGGCAAGTCGTATCTTGCTTAGGCCGTCGCAACGGAAGCAGCTGCCACATATTTGCCGTTTCATCATTCGGTTGGTATCAAAGTGTCAAGGTGAAAGCGAAAAGTACGGCAACAGTTAATTCTTATCGAGACAATGTATTAATTAACGTTTGCTCTGTAGGCTGGCTAAAAACCTTTTTGAAATGGCGCGGGAGAAAAGGCCTGCTATTGTTTTCATAGATGAAATCGATTCGCTTTGTTCGAGTAGATCTGAAGGCGAAAGCGATTCGAAGCGCCGAAATTAAATGAAATATTAATTCCGATACAAAGCATGGCTAACAAGCACGACGGTGCGTTGGTGCTCGGTACAACGAATGTACCCTGAGAACTTGATCCAGCACTCAGACGGCGGTAGTATTCTGTATATTTGATCATTAAAAATCTGATTTTCAGCTGTTTATAAATACTTCCAGGTTTAAAAAGCGGATTTACATTTTTCTTTCTGAAGTCAATGCACGCAAAGGTTTACTAAGCATTCATTTGGGCGACATCGAACGAGCTAAGCGATGTTAATTTCACAGCAAATAGTAGAGGAAAACTGAAGGGTACGGTGGTTTTACCGTAGTTTATATAGTTCATGCAATTAATGATATTAGTAACAACATCGCGTGCTGTTCTGGCTACGCGCTGATGGAACCACCTTGGAAAGTTATCTCTTTACTTCCATAAGATTGCGATATAATCGGTAGTGCTTCATTTCCTAAGATTTTGCTGACAGATCTATATGCTCAGTGTGATGACAAGGCTCATCCCGTCCAGAATGGCTCATTTGTGACACCTTGCGAAGATGACCCGCCGTGCGCGTACTGCTTCATTAGGCTCTCATCGTGCCAGCCGAAGTGCCCAAAATTACAGGATCTTTTCTGATATCTATATATGCTAGGTTAATGGTAGATACTCTGAGGAGTATGATGTTGCAACGGTGGCTGTTGCTGTCTAATATCTTGGATAGGATAACGTTTAGCTGTTGCGAGAAATTGACTTCGGCTCTGTACATTTATGTGACGCTGCAGATGAACGTCAGTGTGATGTTCGGCGCCTTCCTCTTCCTGGGTGGCATCGCTTTCACATTTTGAAACTGAGAAAAGTCTTGTCGCGTCGATGTGTTGTTGCTCGTTCCGCTTGGTCTTTGTAACGGGCTAAATTTACCCTATGTTACACAATTCCCGTTAAGTACACTTTGTGTACTTAAAGGGGTGATTAATAACTTAAGTGAAGTAATAAGACCCACCACTTGGATGTGGCTCACATTGTGAACCACCCTTGTGTATGTGATGCACATTAGTGCATTCACATTGGGAGGGATGACGGCTAACGTCATCCAAGATACGAGGTATTTAGAAAAATACACTTGCAATAGATAAAAGTGCTTCTACAAAGATGGCATTTATGATTGGTTGAAATAGGATTTAATACGATTAAATATATATTAGCCTAGAAACTATTTCCTAGTTCACAAGTGCGCACGTTGAGCCGGATAACCGCTCCCGTGACGTCACTTAAACTAAGGCTGCTAGTTCGTTGGATGAGGTCGCTTAGGCGCCCACCAACTACCTCACTCTGCGTGAGAGAAGACGGTTGGGTAAACGCTTCCTCACTATGCTCAGAAGGTGTGGGCTAGTAGTGCGTGGCAGCTTTAAGTAGCGCCCGACTACACTTGGTAGCACTAGTAGCCCCTTCCACGACCTGTTCTCAGAGCATTTTAGTGAGGATGAGCCTCAATATCAATGGAGCTTATTTCCGCGACCTCTCCGAACATCATTGGGAGGTGACAGAGCACTTGGCGCAGGGACTTGGTGAACAAGCTCTTCTTTATAAGACAAAGATTCGCGCCATGTACCAGCCGCCGTACAACGAAATGATGCTTCAGGCGCGCTTCTTGGGAGCGCGACAGGCGAAACGATCCCTGCAAAAATATGTGCAGGAGATACGCTTGGTGTCGGCGTCCATTAGTGCGTGTCTGATACCGAAACACATTAAAATGCCCACGTTTAGAGCAGATTACGGCACCGCCCATCGCGATAGGCCCTTTTTAGAAAGGTGCCGTCGCCGATGAAAGAGGCAATCCAAATTGCCTTAGTTGAGGAGGACACCTTCAACAGTGTCTCAACGGTTGCTTGGTATTAGCCGTCGACGGAGAGGTCAGATGCCACTCCCATGGAGTTGGGCAATGCAGACGTTGTCTGTTTTGAATGCGGCAAGCGCCGCCATATGATGACTCGCTGCTATGCCAGGGTCACTGCTGGTGCAAAGACGCCCAGCAAGAGGAGTCCCCCCCTAAAGGGCGAAGGCAAGAACCAGCGTGCGAGACGCATAAGTTCCGCATCGACCACTGAGGGGTCGGGAAAGATAGGAGCGTAGTTGAGGCAGGATGCCCTACTGACGCGGACTCTGAAGCTACCCCTAAGTTTAGAGTTATCGAACGAATGGGTAGCATAGTCCCCGAGGTCTCGAAATTTCGGACCTCAACCCTGCTGGTCTTTAGCGCTCAAGTACGAGAATATGACCATGTGTTGACCCTTCTCGTGGATTCGGATGCATCACAGTATTTTGTAAGACCCGCGGCTCTAGACGGAGACCGGCGATGCTTGAGACGCTTTGACAGGATGACAAGCGAGATAGGCGATCGTTCGTTTAGCGGACGGCGCGCTCGTCACGTCTGAGGGAGTTCGAGTTGAGCTCGTTTTCAGTTTTAGTGACTTCTCTTGTAAAGAGAAGTTCACAGAGCTAGGTATGAAGAGTCCGTGTGACCTCATCCTAGACATGCCATGTTTGGCAAAACACCAACCATGGATAGACTGGCGCAAACGCACAGTTACTTACTCTACGCATGACACCGGAAAGGATGTGCTCCTGCGAGAGGCCTATGCAGCTGATGTCGTGTCACAGTTGATGGTGCGTTGCGGGATGTCAAACGTTGCCAAGTCCTACCCAGCTCGTGGAGACTGGGTAGTGCAAAGACGATGACAAGTAGTCATGCCTCCGAATGTCTTGCACAGAGCCCAAAGCCTGTGGCAGTAAACGGCGAGCTGACAGCAAGCGTCGCATGAACCGGCACAGTGCCTAAAATGTAATGGGGCACACATCGGTCGGAGAACCGTTGTTGTGGTACATTTACTTTATGGGTAAAATACCCTTTTATCTAATTTTAAAATAGTTAGTTACTTAAATTCCATTTTATTATGGGTAACAAATGTGGTCGCCGCCAGGTAAAAATGTGGTCGCCGCCAGGTAAAAATCTGGCGGCCAAAATCTATTTTAATAAGCTAGGGTAAGGTTTTCAGATTTAAATAATTAAATAAAGTTTAGTTTTCGTTTTGATCTTAAAGCGTTAAGTGCCTTCCTAAGGCTTGCGCATTGATCTGTAAGAGATAGTAGCCTTTCTAAGGTATATCGTCTTGGGCACGAGTTGCCACTTGGTTCTACGAACCCCTGAATTCCTTGAACTAGGATTCCTTAAGCTTTTATAGCTTGTACGACTCCCTGAGTTGTTAAACCCATTAGTTCAATAAAACTAAGTGACTCTCTGAGTCTGAAAGTCTATCCCTGACTTTAGGAGCGAGGTAGGTCCGCTACACTTGGTAGTACTAGTAGTCAATCTACGCCTGAGTCTTTAAAAGACTAATTTCTCACGAAAATGGAAGAGGTTCCAGAATTGTCAGAAGCGCGACAGGCCGCTTACGACAAGCTCAAAAAACTTATTCGGGCTTGAGCACGTGGAATTTATTATCTCCCAGGGACAAGAGGTCCTGCATGCAAGGCTGAAGCCTTCATGCGGTACGAAGCCTCCCTGATCAGTCAGATACAGGACCATTTAGCGGCATCTATGCCAACCCGGTACATCTCTGTACCTGGCTCAGAGCCGAGGGCTCGCCCTCTAATTGTTAATGTGAAAACATTCGAGGGAAAAGAGGGAGAAAATCTCCCTTTTTGGATTAAGCAGATGGAAAATTCGATTGATTCCGCCTTGTTCTTATCAGAACGGCAGAAGGTGGCTATGGCCATTTCCAAACTTGGAGGTAGAGCCATGGAGTGGCAACTATCGTGCAGTGCAGCACGTCCATAAACGACGCTTTTCCCTCATGGGATTCGCTAAAATAGCAAATGACGAGCATGTTTGCACCGCCTGATCAGGCTTTTCGCATGCGAGCACGGCTCCTAGCGACTCAACAGGGTAAAAGAATCCTAGGGGACTTTGTCCAGGAGTTGAGAACTCTCATTGCGTCTATGCATCAAGACCCGGTGCAAGAAGCAATTGTAGTGACCATCTTTATGGGGGGGTCTCAATGAGGGCGTTGCCTGGACGGACTTGTTCCGATCTCATCCGGCTACGTTCGAAGAGGCAGTTGCCATAGTGCTTCGCGCAGAGTTCGACTTTAAGTCTGCTGGCGTTAGCACGCCTGTCTACCGAACAAGCTCTTCGAGCACATGGGTTCCGTCAAATGGACGAAACCCATGAATCAAAGCCTCGTTGAGGAAGGAGATGAGGCTCTTCAAGCTGTGGAACAGCATAAAACGATCCGTAGATGTTATATGTGCGAAAGCACGAAACATTTACGCCCTACCTGCCCTCTTCGAAATTCGCGTAAAGCTCGAAAGAGTTCCAGCTCCGACCTATACCAGAGATCTGGTACGGTGCGGGAAAACGTCGATACCCAAAAGGTGCGGGAAAACGTCGATACCCAAAAGGTGCGGGAAAACGTCGATACCCAGTAGGTGCGGGTGCCCTACGGGAGAAGACCTAGGCTCTGTTGAACCTCAAGGAGGTGAGAGTAAACAGAACCTAGCCCCAATTAACTCAGTGTTCAATGGCACGGGGCGAGAGTACAAGCCTGGCTTGCTAGTCGCTCAAGCGACTGTAAAGGGCTTTGATAAGCCGTGGTCAATTTTAATTGACTCAAGAGCGTCTTTGCAATAATGCTCGACGCCTTTCCCTTGAAGGAAGTCAACAATACGTTGAGGCCCTTAAAGCGCATGAAGACGATTTGATGACTGTTCGCTTAGCGACTGGGAGTCGCATTACCGTATATAAAGTTCCGTTGACTTAGGTATTGTGCTTTTAGACTTCGACAGTCTAAAACGCTGTCTTGTCCTTGACCTGAATTCGAGATATGATCTCATTCTTAGTATGGCCTGGTTTGTACGCCATAATTTATGGATTGATTGGTGATCGAAGACCTTAGGCACCACGCGCAATGTTTCTAGCGAAGCTCTGGATAGTCACGAGCTCACCGTAGCTAGGCAACAATAGCGTTATTACTGACGGAATCTGTCAGTGTGTTTAATATTTCAATTTCTGAGTTCTTATACCTAAGTTAGGCAAAAAGCGTTATTACGAACGGAACCTGCCAGTGTGTTTAAGATTAAAATGTTTGACTCATTATTTGTTTTTAAAATGGCACGTATGATACTTGTTAAAATGTTGCGATAATATATAATTGGATGCTGAAAGAATTGTGGGCCTGGGGTCGAATTATTAAGGGTATTTCTCACAAATCTACGTGAGGTGGCACGTTTAAATCTACTAAGGTCGGCCGAGATGGCACCATACCGAGTGTCAGTCGTGACACTGCTGGCAGAATGCCAAGACGTTCGGGCTAAGCCCGTTTGACGCACGGGAAGTGACCCGTGCATTTTTACTGAATGACAAGTTGAACAACGTTTTTCTTCATTGGATGTTAGAAGAACATCGGCTCTGTGTATACAGCAAACTAAGGTTACAGAGCCTGTAAAATTTACAGACATGAATGCTTCGGCCTTTATGAGGTGTAGTATCTCGACTTTGAGAATGCAAAGACAAAAGTTGGATATGGTGAGACGCAAAGCGCGTATCATGCCACATAGTGATACTAGCGAGCAGCTATATACTCTTGTTAATAGTGTGACTGGTGATGTTGAGGGTGGGTTGACCTGAGGCTACGCAATAGTTACATGCTAATTTAGAGCTAGGTGAAATGTCTGTAAATGAGTTTAATTAGGCTTCAAAGCTGGTGACTAGTCTGTGATGGTGGTCATTCGACCAGATATGTTTTTGGAGTAGCCAGTTATGCCACAAGGGCTTAGTAATATTCCTGCAACATTAAACACATGTGTAACTGATCTGTTGAGATCGATTCGAGATTTCGCGCCAAGTGATTTTGATATTATTTTCGTTACAGCCGAGCCATGAACAGATTGTCGGGCGTTGAAGTACATCGTTCCGCATCCGAAAGAATCTTACACGTATGCGTGAGCATAAATTACACCAATCTCACGAAGTGTATATTAACTGCAAGCGAAATACCATTTTGTATGCATCCTGGAAAAAAAGGGTGTACACCTTAATACCGAAAAGATCAAGGCGAGCACCGTCTGGCTTTTGCCAGTCGATGTAATGGGACATTGTAAGTTCCTTGGCCTAGCGGTTAAACTGCAACTACTCGTACAACTATGCCGAATGACAGTGCATTTTTCTTATTTTACTCGAATATGTAGAAACGAACAGCATCACCAAGGCAATGCGTACAGGATCAAGCTGCCATGTAGGATGCTCATGTATCCTACGTTTTACGTCGGACGTTTCCGCCCGTACGACAAGTGCGAGAATTTTTCCGGGTGCGAGTAAATGCTGCGTAATCAAACTTCTCCCAGCGACATCATCATTCAAGAATGCAGTTCGTTAACATACTGTCGCCGGCTCGTTGATTAGCTTTCAAAGCGTCCATTCATTCGCCAATTGATCAATAGCATCTTCGGTTTGGTCATTCGAACGACCGGTGCAAATAATGTTCACAGTCGACATCGAGTCATACGCTAATGACCCCTCCCCCTCCCGTAAGCCCGGGAGGACGCGATTGCAATTATGTCAATGAACAGTCAGACGCGACGACCAAAATGGACCCAGTTTATCATCATCCCTCCATATCCATTTAAGAGCTGGAACGGAAAAAATTGCTTACTCGTGGTGCGCTTCTTCAATCGCCGGGAGGTGAGGGGGTTCGAACGAGTAATCTCATTCGATTTTGGGGTATCCACCTTCACATTATAGTTGGGAGACAACTGAAGATAGATGTCCTGGGTCTCATCGGACAGAGTGACGAAAATCATTCTTTGATTCATAAGGACCATCGAAGAAGAGAGCCTCGCGCGCTCGTAAAGGGTTGCATTTAGTCAATCCCTTCGCGCATTCTATACGAGAGGCACGCCTTCCATTTGTGATCCTGAGTACGCATTTATAGGTGCTTCGTCTGCGTATGTGACACAATATTATTATGGGTCTCACACACGAGAGACAAGGTAGCCCTGCCTTTCTAGACAAACGATGCATCTTGTACAGTGTGCATTGTGTGGACTTTTTCTAACCGGTAACGTACCGTAATCAGTTTGTCTAGCCAGGGCTCGTGGCTTACGCTTTGTACATTCTGCATAGAAAGCATCCCAAGCTTGAAACAAGGGATCCAAATCCTTGACACGGTTGCCAAAGAATCATCGATGTTGAAAAAGCATCGAAGAAGAAGTCGCGTTCGTCCTCGCCATGTCTGTGAAGCTTGCGGATGAGTCGAACAACGAATTTTTTTTCGTCCGTTGGTCATTCCAAACCAACATAAAAAACTGCCTTTCGCAGCAACCAATGCTTTTCGGAAGAGGATTTGTAGTCTATGTCCTCAAGACCATGTTAGCAGTCAGTCTGACATTCATTTCGATGTGATCTTTCTGGTTCACTTCGTTCCTGGTGATGCACATTAATATCACTAGCACTTTTACGATTGTCTGAGACATTGAAAAAGCAACTCGTCAGATAAGAATCCAACTAACAAAAGAACTGTGAATATCTCATAATTCGAATCAACAGAGCTCACCGGTATGACGACATCGGTCTCGGGTGATCCGAAGGCCTTTACAGACGTTTTAGAGTTGGACGGGATGTATACAGTTTCACTTTATTCCTATTCTAAGTCCCCTTTAGTATTTACCTTTAGTTTCTAAGCCACGCTAAGTAACTTTACAATTTTATATACATGCACGTTGTGTACGTGAAATATTCCGATGCACCTTTCCTTGACTTTTAGTGTAAATTAGCTAGAAAAGGTGTCCAGTTACAGCAAACCCCATTTTGAAAATGCCCGTCGCAATTCTACATGCGAGCTACAACTTGAAGAAGTGCAATTATACGGGCCTAAGATAAAGGCTTAGAGATGCAAGCAGCTCCGGGTCGAGAAAAAAAGAGGCAGTGCGTCTGTTTAAGCAATGACGTGTTACCAAGTCTTCGCCTGGAGTATTTGGAAGGACCTTGCAACGCGCACGTAAGTCCAGAGGCTCGTCTTAAAACACGTTAATAGCGGAAGAAAACATGAGGAAGACCAATAAAAGTCAAAAAGATGCTGCAGCGAGTTTTAAGACGAGGTTAGCACAACGGGTTGATATGAATAAGTCTGAATTAGGGCCAACGCAGTGATACTGACGTTATTTTGTAAGTGGTGGTACAGGTGATGCATATAATATAACGGGGCACATTTCGCTAGTATAACCTCAGTACTAGTGAAATGTGATAACAGTGGATATAAATGTGCCTTCGTAATACTTGACGTACACGACGTTCAAAGAAGAATTACAAGTTGCTAAGAGTTCTTAGCAACTGAAGGCTAATGCTAAGCAGGACTTAGTAAATGGAAAATATAAAATTGTATTGATATATTTGAATCAGTACGTATTGATGTCTTTTTTATTGACTTAATATATTTATCTACACTATGCATGGCGACTCATTGCTAACCGCATTTGCGCGTCTAGCAGCAATTGGCGGCGTTAATTTGACGACTAAAGTCAACCAATGCACAGAACTATCACAAGGCCATTACAATAGGGCAATTTTTGGTAATATTGGCAATTTAAAAATAACATGAATCTTTATTATTTCTTATTATTTCTCTTATAGGTGAGATTATTTCAGTTACAAGCTACGCCGTTACATGACCCCCCCCCTCCCTTATCCCACAGTCTCTTTAGGGACTGTTATTATCTTACAGATACATAGCACTATAACATCTCTCTAAGAAGCAAAATTGTAGGCGAGCTACCGCCTAAGAAGACGTTTGAGCGTCTGGTGTTTTTGTGTCATTTATGGCTGCGTGCAGCTGCTATGTTTGCCATATTAGAGGCGCACCGCATTATCTCGTTGACTATGCAATGAATCAGAGATTGGAAATTTTTCAAAATCAAACGAGTGCTTTCCTGATTGGAGGCGCATTTTATGAGTCGAACGAAATGTCCGAGTAAGAAACATATACCTGGGGCTGATACCGCCAAACCAGTGATTTCTGGCGAACTGAGTGAAGGATTGATTGCGCAGATGTTCGTTTCGTCCAAACCTCCTATTGACGAGTCATCTTGTGATGATACCGATAACGATGTCGATGCTGGTGAAGCTAACATTCATCTCCAGGTCGAAGTGATCGTAAAGATCGCCTTATAATAATACTCAAATGCTGACAAGTAAATGGGATAGGGACCGTAATACTTTGCGTGTCATCCCTAAAATGCCTTGATTACTCACTTAGTGTACCTTGATTAGCTGGTCAAGAATGACCAACGATCGGTACAAATTTACGTCGTTCGAATTATCCAGGCTTCACAGCTCTGGTGAGGACAGACACGAATTCATCATCGATGCTTTTTCAATATCGATGATATTTTGGCAAGTATGCCTTGTTTCAAGCCTGGGAGGCTTTTGGGCATAATTTACCAAGCGTAGGCCACGATCCTTAACTGGACAAACTAGTAACGGTACGTTACCAATTATAAGAAGGTACATAGAGTGCACACTGTACAAGTTGCACCGTATCTCTAGAGAGGCTGGGTAACCTGTATGAGCTGCATCGTTTGGCTTGAGAGGCAATGTTACATTTCCTCTAGTGAGACCCATGTTAATGCTGCGTTAAAGACGCAGCCTATGCACCTAGAAATGCTTAATCCTCATTGAATCACCAATGAAGGGCGTGCCTATCTTATGTGGGCGGCGGATCCTGCGGCCGAGGGTGGCCTGAAATGGGGTCTTTTGACGCAAAGGTGTCACAATGGGGACACCGTCGACCCCTCTTGAATGTTTGCATTGACTGAGTGGCGAGAATTCACTCCCGGCATGAGGCAAGGAACTGATCGCTCCCCCAGACCAGACGGTAACCTCTCGAGACGATGAAGCTCAGCGCCTTCCGGGTCCGGAACAGATATCCTGGGCCACTCATGATGCTTGAATGAGGCCATGATGAGCTTTTCGAACTTGTACGAATGCTCGAGTTTTTATTTTTAAAACCAAGTGGCTCTTTGAGCCTATAAGCTTTCCTCTGACTTAAGAGCTAGGTGTCTCCGCTACATAACTTGTAAGAAATCGCCTTATCTGGTGCTGCCGCATATCAAAGCCCAACTTCCAACACAACCTCCTTAACAAATATCAGACAGGCTGCCCTGAAAATTATAAACTTAGACATAGTGAGTACACGTCATTTGCATTACACGCTTTCTTTGTGCTACTTCTCATCGATCCATCACACTTTGCTTCCGGTCATTCAAAGCAGTCGGACTGTTTATTAACTACTTTGTTAAAATGGCCACGTTAACTTTTACATATTCACAAAGGGATCCGCTACCCCCCCAGTTTTCGCTAACCAGCCCCTTCCCAAATACAGAACCCCTAAGTTATTAATGGATTAACCCAGGCTATGTTAACGAGCTTGATTGGCTGGGGCGGTTACCCCTGGATTTGAATACATGACAGAACGATCGCGATGGAAAAGCTTGCACTTCATACCATTCCATATTACCGTACCATCACCCTTTCAATTTCTAACACTACTAATACTAATATTACTATGCATCAACTCGAAGATATCGTCCGCACTACCTACGAATTCTTGGAAGAGGCTCGCTAAGCAGTAAGACGTCAATTCCAAAATGAGGGCTTCGTGTTTACTTGCAAGAGAACAAGGAGAGTTGGGCATCGCTGCGATGGTGAAATCAAATCTATTTGTCCGAAATCGGGGAACGCACCTCTGACAAAACAGCAGCAGCGTAAACGCGTAAGCGGAAGCCGTGGAGCAGGTTGTCAGTCCGCTATAACAATCCGTTGAATGAGAGGATATGGAGACTTAGTTTACTGGGTAGTTGAGGCCAACAAAGTTGAACACAATCACGAGCCGTTTGCGGATGTTGCCGTACATCCGCAATACAACGGGGCACTACGACTTGTACTGCTTCAGTACAAGTCCACTTTGCACTGCTTCAGTACAAGTCAACTTTGCACTGCTTCAGTTGCGAGTGGTGCCTTACGTTTTTTCACGTACACTAGTACGTGCAGAGGAAGACTTTTCTTTAAGGTAACTAGCTTAAAGAGGGTTAAATGAAAACTGTGTTAATATAATTAAGTATCTCTTTTTTCTATCTGTTAACTCTAACTTAATCATAACTAATACTAAACATGCAACTGCATTCTTATCGTATATGTCTCTCACTTTTGTTTATCTCTACAGCTGATTAGTCTGCGAAATAAATAGATATAATTTTCTATACCTTTTTATGAATAAGAATTCTAAACATTACTATATAAAGTAACATCCTCCAAATTTTATCTACCTTTTAGATAACATATTAAGTAACAACCTTTAGGTGTTCATTTCATGTAACGATACATCCCGTTACATCACCCCTCCCTCTAACGACAATAACTCTGACTGTCACTGGATGGAGTGGTCACTGTGTGACAACTTAATCTTAAAATGATGTTGATTGGTCAGAACAATCATTTTAAATTCCGTCGCATGAAGAATAAACTCATGCGGGGTGTCGATAGTGCTGCGGCTTCGGCTGCGGTTCGTGCAGCCGCGGGTGACGCACTGTTATCTCTTGCGGCAGACATTCCGTCTGCCGCAGTATCTTTCACTCGCACAACACTTGATGCTGCGAGTGCACGAATACGACCCCTCTTTGTAGGTCGACTACGAATGCAAGTTGGACGAAATGGCCGACTGCGACAAAGCTAAATGGCCTTGATCCCAGCGCGAAGAACTTTCGCGCTGAGAAAGATTGTTTATCTCGATACTTTTCATAAGCATTGATGGTTTAGTGGCAACATTAAGCGAGATAAAGTCTTGCTTATGCAAGACTGGAGCGCGTTCATTCTCAATGTCAGAGA
Organism: Bremia lactucae; assembly: GCF_004359215.1. Lineage (NCBI taxonomy): Eukaryota > Oomycota > Peronosporomycetes > Peronosporales > Peronosporaceae > Bremia > Bremia lactucae. The sequence continues at coordinate 5,426,423 of NC_090610.1, read as the reverse complement.
CATTGGACGCGAGGACTAACTTCAAAAACTTAACGCGAATCGCGTTAAGTTTGAGAAAAGAACTCCAACCGGTGCAAAGTATAAATTGCATCGGTTGTCACGAGAGGCTGGACTTCCATGTCTCACGTGGGGTGATCCCTGTCCGTGTTGTGTAGACAACTCGAAGAGGGTAAAAGGGGATGTCTATTCCCTTTCTTCGCCCTGGGGAAGGGCTCGCATCTCTATTGAGATGCGTGACGCGATTGACGTTTTGCAATCGATTTACAAGCGCCAAGGGCGCGTGTTTTCCGATGGGCCTTCTGA